>NC_044328.1:119165088-119471705 GCF_007399415.2 Gopherus evgoodei
TGCCTCAGATTGTCTAATAAAGGGCATGGGGCTAGCAGCCATGTCAGTGTATTTTCTCCTTGCTTCCCTGATACTTGGAGGAGAGATCACTATCAATGAGCCATTTCTTCTATATCTATGGAGGTAGGAAGAGCTGTCTTTTTTTTTTTGTATGTTTAAAAAAAAAAAAAAAAAAAAAAAAGATCAACCCTAATCTTTTAACACCTTGGGCTTGATTATCAGTGAGACCTCAAATTAGCCTCCATGTATATACAAGTGCCCGCATTTTTACTGCACTATTTCCTGTTCACTTGCAAAGGCAGAATGTTAATGCACCAAAAGTGCATGTGCGGGTATTTGAAAATGGAATCTAGTCCCTGAAAATTAGTATCGAGTCTTTCTCTGTTGTGCTGTATTGAAATATACTATAAATATGTGGAACACTAGAAAGCAGTCTCGTTTTATGTATTATAAGCTAATAAGTAGAAATCTAGGTCACTTCTTGAAAGCCAGCCTGCTGGAAAGATATTTGCTTTGTTAAAAAGTGTAGATTTCTGACTCTTTAATACATATAAGTTTAGATTGTCTAGAATTACAGGGAGATGGTGGTGGAGGTTAGCAGATACTTCAGGGGCAATTCTCTCCATCAACTGAGCTGTATTTGCTGCTTTAGTAATTGAAAAAGTAAAGAGCTCGGTGTTTAATTTACCAATAAAGATTTTATTTTGACCATACAGTTTTTCAAGAATTGATTTGTTTTGTTTAATTCTGAAAAATAATGTGATTCTTAAATATACCCAGTTTTAATAAGCTCGTTCCTTCATTATTTCAGACAAGCTCGACTTGCAAATAGCTCAAAGCACTCTAAATGTCATTTGTTTTAATTAAACAATAGACTTTTTTTTTTTCTAACACCGTGATCCAATTTTCTCTTTTGCTTGATCTAAGGCCTTGTCAACACTGGATTTTTTTGCACTGAGATATCTACATCAATGCAGCTACAATAATGCAAACCCCTTGTGCAGAAAAAACAGATTGTTATAGAGTCCAGCAGTTCAATGGATTGCTTCTAACCACGATTGATAACATTCTAATAATACTTTCTCTTGAAGTTCTTATGACTATCTATAAAACCAATGAATCATGTCTGCAACATGCTTAAATGTCTATTAATTATTTATTAACCCTTAATCACTATGTATGTGCCATCTAATATACATTGAGACCAAAAGGCACTTGTAATGGTGCAGCTCACTCAAGTTTCACACAAAGTTAAGCCACACTATTGAAAATAACTTTTTATTCAGGAGCAGTGCCCACCTCCCACAGCTGTTTGCTGGCACCCCAAGTTATCTAATATGAGGTGCTGCCAAAGAGCGGATTGGGGTGTCACCAAAGAGCTGATGGGGGCTCAGGGAAGGGATTGTGGGATGGTAGAGACCAGAGGGCAGCAGAAAGGCGGGGTCCTCGGAGGAGGTGGATTAAGGGTGGGAAGAGGCAGAGTGAAGGCGGGGCTTTGGGGAAGGAACAGAGTAGGGTGGGGCTTTAGGGTTGGGCACCCCTGGGCAAAAATAACAGTAGGCGCCTATGGTCCCAATCCACCCGCCCCCCTCAACACACAAATACATAGTCAAGAATCTAGATATATCTAGTGATACTGTTTTTGCCAGACAAAATGTTCTAAATCTAAGTGAACATCTTAAAAATCTGAATCCACATGTGTTTAATACATGCTTTCTCCTTCCCTTTAACATCCTCTTATTGCATCCTCTGCGTATCTTTCTACAAATTAATAAGTTATTTTTTTCTTTCCAATTTTTATTGGCATTTTTTCTGATCCTAATTTTATTTTTAGACTACATCTGTCTGTCCACTAGTATTTTGGGCTCTGTTTGTCAGGATTAAATGCAAGGGATTTGTAAATAATACAGAAATATCATTTACATACTGGTGCACTTTATTGTGTTTATTACTGTGTTCTAAATCTCCTAATTGCAGTTGCAGACAGGAAAAGAGGGTATGCAGACAGGAAAAGAGGTGTGGCTTATGTAAATAGGGGCAGCAGTAGTGAAAGGGAAACTAACCCAAATGTCTGAATTAAAGCATCTTTAACACTCGTTTTCTATGTGAATATTTTTGGACTGATGCAGTATCTAGACTAGCTCAGATACGCCAGGTTACACTGCAACCCTGCTCTCACAACAGCCATTATGCAAGTGTAATATAGGATAATTTTTCTTACAATAAGGTGGAAACTAAAGTTGATTGGGAAATGATTTTTGTCTTCTACAAAAAAAAGGTTAATTAAATGTTCATTGTTTAGTTTGCATTATTCTTTTTCTTTGTAAGGTTGGTTTTTGAAGGAGTGGGGATAAGGTGCTGTTGAGACGCTGAAGAACCAAAACCAAAAATAATTGGTTTAAAATTTATTTTTCTTTGGTTGCCAAAAAAATGCTAGTTTTTGATTTTAAGTTTTTCTATGAACATTTGAACATTTTTGACAAAAACTGACATTTTTCCATGAAAATTTCAATTTTGCTAAAAAAAACCCCCTCCTTTTCCAGGAGTGAAGGGGGAAGAAATTTGACAACATTTTTAACCGGTTCTTAGCAACACACATGGCCCTGCAAAACAGGGCCAGCAGTGATCCCTCAGTTCCTTCCTCTCCCTCCCCCGTCCTATCACTCCAAGCATGCCACGTGTCTACTGTGGTTGACCAGTGTCGTCATCCTATATCCTCTGGCTGCATAAACATACATATGCATCTTTCTGCAGCCCTCAGAGTGACACACTCCTTGCATGGCTGTGTGACATTTGCCGCAGTGGAAGAGTATCTTAACTGTATCTTCGCTGTGTGGGTACATTAACCAAATCAGGTCTCAGGCAGCCAGACTCCCTCTGGCATATTATACTGCCAGTGAGCACCATGCACGCTATGTGGCTGAGAGCGTCTGCCACAGCAATGAAGGAGCTCCTGTCTGAATAGGTGAGTATTATTGTTTAAAATTGAGAGTAGACCCCGAGTAAAGCCAAATGATAAAACTTGTACTGGGGATGCATGTCAGGTCGTTGGAGTTAGAAACACATTTCAATTTTTTATCTTCTCTGATGCATTTGAACCTTTTTCATGTTATTACAAGAGAATGTTAGTGATAAATTTAAGCTCTAATTTTTGCAGGCATGTATTTCGTGATGCATTATTATCATCACACTTGCCTTTTAAACTGTCATGTATTAGTAATAAGTACTTTTCTTATTCTTTACCCTGAACATCTGTCCATATGTATCCTCAAATTAACAATACAAAGTGTCTCTTGTAATCAAAAGCTGCTTCATTATTTATTGTACTAGTGAATAAACCTGTTAGTTTAATTGTTTGCATCTTGGTATATTTAAATATTCTCTCCTTTCAGCTAGTCTAAAAGAAGAGCATTCCTGAAACACATGCAGCCACTGTATGTGGTTTTAACGGTTAATTGGGCAATTGTTCCACCTTAAGGTTAAGAGCAGTGTGGCAATAGTATGGAGCCTGGCTACAGTACCTTAGTCGTGATCTGTGATCATGGATGATTGTTGATTTTATACAATCATAGTGGAGATGAAGGTCATTGATTCCATCAAACCATAAGAATAAGTTGTAGTCTGGAAATGCTATATTTATTCACTCTATAGCAAATATTACCCTGAAACATGAGTGTCTGTTGCACCTAGAAAACAAAACATTTTGTATTGTGTATTATTTACAGGATAACTAAATCCCATGTACACTATTAATGACAGTACAGCCCACTGAAACAAGCACCTTCTAAGGGACAAGTTTTGTTTCCAATACACAGCTGAAGCAACCAGGCGGTACACTCAGAAGATCTTTCCTTCACATCTGCCATGCAGATCTTCTCTCTCCAAGTCAAAGAGTGGCAGCAGAGCTTCTCAGTCACTACCGTTACAGTTTCATGGCTGCACTACCCCTTGCAGCCATCTTGCCTCCTTATGCAGGGCCCCAAATTAACAACCAAACACCTAGGCAGAGAACATCCACTGAGCTGTGCTCTGCAGTATAGGGGTGGTGGAGAGCTAAGGAAGAACCTTTTATGCAGACAACAGGAAACCTGCCTCTCCCAGCCTCTGGAACCAGTTCTGAGGGAGGAGCAAGGTTCTGGATTTTCCCCAAGGAGAACAGACTTGTTAATGTATTTTCTATAGCATGCGAACACACAGTGGGCCAGATTCCTGTGCTGCATATCATCACTGTATAGCAGTTAAATTTTAAAACATCCATTTGGAGATTGATCTATTTTGCAGTGATGTAATAAGGTGAATGTTCATTTGTCTTCTGCAAACCTGTGATGCATTTTTCGTCTCTCCATCATTTTTTTTTTTTTTTTTAGAATAACATTATTAAAAGATGGAGGCCTAAGCCTAGCTAATGTGACTAAATTAGATGCCGGAAGTTACTCTTGCCTGGCAGAGAATCAATTTGGAACAGCTAGTAGCACAACAAGCTTAATAGTTACAGGTATGTTTGGTGGGGGGTTTAATACGTTTATTTGAAATGACTCTGAATTGCAATAAGCCCAGCAAGTAGAATCTACAAGAAGCATAGGAGTTCAACATTTGGGCTGTAGTGAGTTTATTGTGTGTGAATGGAGGTAAAGGGTCTGAGGAGTTGTATGTTTAAAAATAGTTAAATAAAAAGAGATCAGTTCTGGCTCTTTTTTAATTTTAAAGGGGAAATCTCTCATCTATATTGTGAAATAGTTCCTAGACCAGTAAAAGCAGCAAAGAATCCTGTGGCACCTTATAGACTAACAGACGTTTTGGAGCATGAGCTTTCGTGGGTGAATACCCACTTCCTCAGATGCATGTAATGGAAATATCCAGGGGCAGGTATATATATATGTGTGCTAGCAAGCAAGCTAGAGATAACGAGGTCAGTTCAATCAGGGAGGATGAGGCCCTGTTCTAGCAGTTGAGGTGTGAAAACCAAGAGAGGAGAAACTAGTTCTGTAATTGGCAAGAACAGGGCCTCATCCTCCCTGATTGAACTGACCTCGTTATCTCTAGCTTGCTTGCTAGCACACATATATATACCTGCCCCTGGATATTTCCATTACATGCATCTGAGGAAGTGGGTATTCACCCACGAAAGCTCATGCTCCAAAACGTCTGTTAGTCTATAAGGTGCCACAGGATTCTTTGCTGCTTTTACAGATCCAGACTAACACGGCTACCCTCTGATTCCTAGACCAGGACTCTTGGAGTAAGGTCATCTGGATACAACTACTGGCTTGCACACTGACTCACTGAATAATCTAGGGCAAAAAATTAAACCATGCTTCCTCAGTTTGGCGGTCTGTAAAATGGGTCTATTTTTTACTTTCCGTTTCAACCTGTTTTGAGAGTTAACTGGTGTTTGTAAAGCACTTTGAGATAGACAGAGATTAATCGCTAAAATTACCACATTCTGTGAAGTATCAGAGGGTTAGCCATGTTAGTCTGGATCTCTCTTTGCTGCTTTCACATTCTGTGCTTGCTTGACATGTAGATCTTCCACTAATAATACAAAAAGCATGCAGGAAAATCCAGCAGAAATCCACAGTATGGATCAGAGAGGAAGATTTTTCCTTTAATTATTAGCAATATTAGATTTTCTATAGAACTGTACTTTTTTGTGTGCATTGCAATTTGTTGAGCACTACAAACTATGCAGCAGGTCACATTCTACTCTGAGCCACAAGAACCTCCTACTGAGGTTAATAAGCTCTCACAATACTTCAGGAACAGAATTCGATCAATAATATTTGCAATATAGAATTTTACTATGACACTAGTCAAGTGCATCTTATAGAATGTGAATGTTTAAAGCAAGCTCAGTAACACAGAAAGTGGGATAACTGCTGAGATGGCTAAAATGACTATTTCTGCTCTCCATAGAGCCAACAAGGATAATTCTGGCACCTTCAAACATGGATGTGACTGTTGGAGAGAGTGTAATCTTGCCATGCCAAGTTCAGCACGATCCATTGCTAGACATTGGCTTCGCGTGGTATTTCAATGGAACACTCACCGATTTCAAAAGAGATACTTCTCATTTTGAGAAAGTAGGTGGGGTAAGTTGTGAACATTTGTTTCTCTGATTATAGGTGCATGTATCTTAAAGACAAGGTTGACTTAAAAGAGCAAAAATGTTGCACGCTTTGTGACTTCAGTGTTTTGTTTTGTTTTTTTAAATTTAACATGGTAGCCAAAATACAACCAGATGTTCTCTTTTTATGGTACGTCTACACTGCAGCTGGGAGTATGCTTCCCACTTTGGGTACACAGATGCATGCTAGCTCTGCTTAAGCCAGCACACTAAAAATAGCAGTGTAGCTAGGGATAGCCCAGTTGCCAGCTCAGGCTAGCCAGTTGAGAACAAACCTACCTGGGCTCCTTGGTGGGCTAGCCTGAGTCCCTGTCTGTGCTTCCTCCAGCTACACCGCTATTTTTAGCATCCTAGCTTGAGTAGAGCTAACGTGTCCGTCCACCCCATCTGGGAAACTCACTCCCAGCTGCAGGGTAGACATACCATTGGTATTGTAGAATTGCCTT
This sequence comes from Gopherus evgoodei, assembly GCF_007399415.2. Classification (NCBI taxonomy): domain Eukaryota; kingdom Metazoa; phylum Chordata; order Testudines; family Testudinidae; genus Gopherus; species Gopherus evgoodei. The sequence goes on from NC_044328.1 coordinate 119,171,659, forward strand.
CCCCAAGGAGATCAGCTATTCAGAATTACAGGCACAGAGCTTGCTGCTGTACATATTCCGTAATACAGATATTAGATATCTGAAGTCCAATAACACAAAAGAATTTAAAAATTAAGAAAGTTATTTACACCCCACAGCCACAATGTCTCTTTGAACCAGAGGTGAGGATCTATCTAAATTGAAAACAAGTTATTTGCTGCCATGCAGAAATCTGTTTCAATAGGTACTTCATGAGATGCATCCCATGTTTTTTGCAGTGTTTGCATTCCTCAATGGTGCACAATGTTGATGTTTAGTCTTTGCCACAGTCAACCACAAATCGACTTAACCATCAAATGTATTTGTTCCAAACAGTGTCAATTTGATTCATTCCTGTAAATACTGAAGTCTCCATTAATAAGCATCAGAGAGGGCTCCTTTTATCCTAACATTATGTAGGCCGCTTAAGAGAAAGCAATATCAGAGTTAGATGTGTCAGCTGTGCAGTTCTACAAAGCAAGGCTGGTAAGAAGTTTGTGTGAACCTTGTGTCGAGTTTGTCTGTGTAGATTTATACCACCTCAAATTTCACTCCGAGGTTTGGGTTTAAACCCACACAAAGTTTTAACATAACTGTTACAAGAGATTTCTATACCTGTCTATAGATAAATAATTAGGGTGCTAGAAGAGAGTTAGTCAAGAATGTGTAGCAGAGTTCCTGCATTTTGTAGGACCGATAACATTTGCTGTGCACTGTGAATGGCTTCCTCTGTGTAGCTCTCTGCATCAGCTCTTAATAAAAATTGCTGAGTGTCACCTGGTTTGGCATCCAACTACTGTGCAATGGCATTACATAGTTTCAAAGGAAAATTCATAAATGGGTTCAAGATGATTGGAAAGTTTGTGTAAGCCTTGGAGACCCTTTGATAAATCTGAAAGGCATTTCAGATTTGTAACTGTCAAATCTTCATATCCCCAAAGGAACTAAAAGAGGATTTAAGCATCTCTCCATCCCAGGCAAAGGCAACAGTTATCAGCTTGAGCTCCCTTCAAGCCCCAAGCTGGAATGTGCAAATTACTGCCCCAGTATCTGGTATAGGGGAGGACCATTCATTCCTTCATCAGTACAGACTAAAGCATGACATAAATCCAGGATGATCTTTTCAAAGCTCTGTCTATGCTGAGACGTGTTATAAACATAGCAGACAGTATAAGACCGCATGTCATCTGAATATTTTGGCCTAATTTGAAATAATTTATTTGAATGATATGTAAATAAAAAAATAAATTAAAAGTTTGAGGCCAGATCCTTAGCTGGTGTAAATTGACATAGCTTCATTGTAGTCAATGGTGTTATACTGATTTACACCAGCTGAGGATCTGGCCCATGTAAGTTGTTTCTAAGGATTCAGTGCAGTTATTGTCTGAGCACTCACATTCTCCAGTGCTCCTCCTGCTGTATGGTTCTGCAGCACTCCCTGCTCAGGGCTGTGTCACAGAAGCCACAATCTGGGCTTCTAATTAAGATACTCAGCTCTTGTAAAATACTTTTTTATATTTTCAGACACTCGCTGAATTGTGTCAGTCTCTGAACACCATGCTTTCTGCCTAGTTAGCAAAATGGTTGGTTGATTACAGTGAATGAGCAAACTTGGCTTCTAAAATTTTAATCTTACAGACTCTACAACACAAAAGAGGATTTCTTCATTTTTGGATGAGTTCTGTATAAAATCAGATATTTTATTTAGTTTTTAGTCACACACAAGGGAAAAGCTCCAGATTTTCCCTTTCACTGCTTGAAGCTTACTTTTCCATTTGTTATAATAATTGGGGGTCTCCCACATCCTGGTAGGTATCCTAGACACTGGACTAAAAGTTATGAGTGAGCTCGCTGTCTTTCTCCTCCACTCCCGGCTTCTTACAAAAATGATGTAGGTATCTAATGCCAAGAGATGCTTTCCAGCTGAGAATCCCAAGCCAAGGGAGGCACCCTCCCTGAGAAGGGTGGGGCTTAGGAAACACCCCTTGCCTTGGCATCTTCCATTGGCCATTTTAGGTGGAGAACTGCCCAGCATGCTGATTTTTGTGAACCCCCTTCTGAGGCATCTGTCTCTCCCCATTCATTGTATAGAGTGCATAGATGCCTTACTCAAGTTTGTGAATCTCAGTGATATTCTAGGCGCCTAAGGCATCTACATAGCATTTAAACACCTGCGGGTGGTTCTTGTCAGCTGACTTGAGCTTGTGGGGTTTAGGCTGCAGTGTTGTAAAATTGCAATCTAGTGGTTCGGGATCTGGAGCCCAGGATCTGGAACTTTCCCCTATCACAGAGTCACAGAGCCCGTCCCCAGCCTGAGCCCAAATGTCTAGACTGTGATTTTACAGCCCTATAGCCTGAGCCCTGTGAGCCCGAGTCAACTGACACGGGCCAGCTGTGGGTGTATAACTGCAGTGTAGACATACCCAGAGTGACTTGCCTGAGGTCACACATGCAGCCTGTGGCAGAGCCAGGAACTGAACTCAGATCTCCTGAGTCTCAGTCCATTGCCAAGGTCATCCTTCCTCCCTTATTTTTCCTGTCATCCTTCCTCCCTTATTTTTCCTATGCCCATTTGTCTAATGTATTTATAGTGTGGCCATCACCATACTATCAAGATCTTTATCTGCGAAGGAGAGGAGTTGAGTCCATTAGTAAATATTTTTATAATAAATGCTATATAGGACAATGCAATGCATTTAAAAGGGTTTTTTAAAAAAAAAAGTACTCTTTGGAATTATCCATTTAATCCAAGCGTAAAAGGTAAAGTTTACTATAACTGCCAAAGCCAGGTGGTTGTAGACTCATAGACTCTAGGACTGGAAGGGACCTCGAGAGGTCATCGAGTCCAGTCCCCTGCCCTCATGGCAGGACCAAATACTGTCTAGACCATCCCTAATAGACATTTATCTAACCTACTCTTAAATATCTCCAGAGATGGAGATTCCACAACTTCCCTAGTCAATCTATTCCAGTGTTTAACTACCCTGACAGTTAGGAACTTTTTCCTAATGTCCAACCTAAGTCTTCCTTGCTGCAGTTTAAGACCATTGCTTCTTGTTCTATCATTGAAGGCTAAGGTGAACAAGTTTTCTCCCTCCTCCTGATGACACCCTTTTAGATACTTGAAAACTGCTATCATGTCCCCTCTCAGTCTTCTCTTTTCCAAACTAAACAAACCCAATTCCTTCAGCCTTCCTTCATAGGTCATGTTCTCAAGACCTTTAATCATTCTTGTTGCTCTTCTCTGGACCCTCTCCAATTTCTCCACATCTTTCTTGAAATGCGGTGCCCAGAACTGCACACAATACTCCAGTTGAGGCCTAACCAGCGCAGAGTAAAGCGGAAGAATGACTTCTCGTGTCTTGTTTACAACACACCTGTTAATGCATCCCAGAATCACGTTTGCTTCTTTTGCAACAGTATCACACTGTTGACTCAAATTATGCTTGTGGTCCACTATGACCCCTAGATCTCTTTCTGCCATACTCCTTCCTAGACAGTCTCTTCCCATTCTGTATGTGTGAAACTGATTGTTCCTTCCTAAGTGGAGGACTTTGCATTTATCTTTATTGAACTTCATCCTGTTTACCTCAGACCATTTCTCCAATTTGTTCAGATCATTTTGAATTTTGACCCTGTCCTCCAAAGCAGTTGCAATCCCTCCCAGTTTGGTATCGTCCGCAAACTTAATAAGCGTACTTTCTATGCCAGCATCTAAATCGTTGATGAAAATATTGAACAGAGCCGGTCCCAAAACAGACCCTTGCGGAACCCCACTTGTTATACCTTTCCAGCAGGATTGGGAGCCATTAATAACTACTCTCTGAGTACGGTTATCCAGCCAGTTATGCACCCACCTTATAGTAGCCCCATCTAAATTGTACTTTCCTAGTTTATCTATAAGAATATCATGCGAGACCGTATCAAATGCCTTACTAAAGTCTAGGTATATCACATCCACCGCTTCTCCCTTATCCACAAGGCTCGTTATCCTATCAAAGAATGCTTTCAGATTAGTTTGACACGATTTGTTCTTTACAAATCCATGTTGGCTATTCCCTATCACCTTACCACCTTCCAAGTGTTTGCAGATGATTTCTTTAATTACTTGCTCCATTATCTTCCCTGGCACAGAAGTTAAACTAACTGGTCTGTAGTTTCCTGGGTTGTTTTTAGACAACCCACTTAGCCTCAGCAGGTAACACTGGCCTCTCGGTAGGTTTATTAAAGTTCAGTTTCCTACAGCTCTGCCTTCTTGCTGATGAAACCAATGACCAGTTAGGTATCCGACTCCCATTGAAAATTAATGGAATTTAGGTGCCTAACTGCCCTTCTGTGCCTTTGAAAATCTTCTCAAGAGGCATAGCATTTAATCATTGGACATGAAAGAGGATCCATATACAGATTGGCACTTGATTAAATGCAAGTGCATACAAAAGAAATTAGGTTTCTTTTGGACAGCAAAGGGACTTTTGTAGATCGTATATTTTTTATAAAAATCTTTCTGGAAATTTGAGCTGACCATCTGTCATGTCCCAATGTGAATCCTCTGATTTCACAGCCTGTTACCTTGCCATATTGCTGCATAGTTATTATTTATATACCAAGTTTCAAGTAAAGTACCTAAACAGGCTCTACATAAACATATCAAAATTACAAGGGAAAGGTTAACTATCGTTGATAAAAAGATCTCTTCCAATATATGTGACTTCAATGGTAGATATGAAGTTGTTGGAAAACTGATTTTTTTTTTCAGTGAAAATTTCAACTTTTTGTCCAAAAGGATAAATCAAGAACCCAAAGGTTTTGATCAGAAACCAACTGGAAAGTTTTTGATTTTCAGGAAAAAGTCAAAATTCTCAGTGGAAGGCAACTTTCTTTAATTTTTTTCACTGTGTTGAACATCCAATTTTCCATCAAAAAGCAGTTTTGATGGAAAATTTTCAGTCAGCTCTATTCAGGACCTCTCAGGACTCATTCCAGTGATTCTCCATTGGCTGACCCAGAAGTCTAAAAGATGTAGCTTTTTATTGGAATATTTGCCATAAGGCAACAACAGCTGAGGGTGTGTATAGGAAACAGGAGCCTTGTCATTAATGTTTGAACAAGGTGGGGTATTCGTGCTCTGCTAACTGGATACTACAGAAGTTAACCACAAGACAAACTAAAATACCTCAGGGGCCCAATCCAGCTCTCACTGAATTCAATGGACAGACTTCAGAGGGAGTTGGATAGGGCCCTTAGTGAGCAAATGAGTCCGTATACTGATTTATAAAGTGTCTGATGGCATATTCATTCACTTGGCTTTCATATTCCCCAATAATAACAGGGGATTTCAACTGGGAACTGGGATTTCAGCTGGGAACACGTCACCTCAGAATGATATGCAGAGATAAAATTTCTAGACAACATTAATGACTGCCTCTTGAAGCAGCTAATCCTGGAGAGGCAATTTTTTTATTTAATCCTAAGTGGTACATAGGATCTGGTCTAGCTGAACTGCTCAGTAATAGGGCCCATAATGAAATGAAATTGAACATCCTTGTAGGGGTTCAGATACCAAGGAAACCGACTCTGGTAGCATTTAATTTCAGAAATGTGGGTGACACAAAAACAAGGAGGCTAGTTAAATGGACATTACAAGTAACAGTCATAGGAGTGAAATGTTTGCAGGCTGCATGGAAATTTTTAAAAAACACCATAATAGAGGCTCAAACTCTGCATAGCTCAAATAAAAAAAAAGTAAGCTTACCAAAAATATGCCACCATGGCTTAGAATATAAGAACAGCCATACCGGGTCAGACCAAAGGTCCATCTAGCCCAGTATCTGTCTACTGACAGTGGCTAATGCCAGGTGCCCCAGAGGGAGTGAACCTAACAGATAGTGATCAAGTGAACTCTCTCCTGCCATCCATCTCCATCCTCTGACAAACAGAGGCTAGGGACACCATTCCTTACCCATTCTGGCTAATAGCCATTTATGGACTTAACAACCATGAATGTATCCAGTTCTCTTTTAAACGCTGTTATAGTCCTAGCCTTCACAACCTTCTCAGGCAAGGAGTTTCACAAGTTGACTGTGCGCTGCGTGAAGAAGAACTTCCTTATATTTGTTTTAAACCTGCTGCATATTAATTTCATTTGGTGACCCCTAGTTCTTATATTGTGGGAACAAGTAAATAACTTTTCCTTATCCACTTTTTCCACATCACCCATTATTTTATATACCTCTATCATATCCCCCATTAGTCTCCTCTTTTCCAAGCTGAACAGAGTAAAAGAGGCAGTTACAGACAAAAAGACATCTCTTAAAAATTGGAAGTCAGATCCTACTGAGGAAAACAGAAAGGAACATAAAGTCTGGTAAGTCAAGTGTAAAAGGGATAATTAGACAGGCCAAAAAAAAATTTGAAGAGCAACTAGCAAAAGACACAAAAACAAAAAGGAATTTTTTAAAGTACATCAGAAGCAGGAAGCCTGCCAAACAATCAGTGGGGCTACTGGACAATCAAGGTGATCAAGGTACTAAAGGAGTACTCAAGGAAGACAAGGCCTTTGTGGAAAAGCTAAATGAATTCAGCACAGAGGATGTGAGGGGAGATTCCCACACCTGAGCTATTCTTTTTAGATGACAAATCTAAGGAACTGGCCTTGATTGAGGTGTCATAGAGGAGGGTTTGGAACAAATTGATAAATTAAGCAGTAATATGTCACCAGGACTAGCTGGTATTCACCCAACAGTTCTGAAATTGCAAAACTACTAACTGTGGTATGTAAACTGTCACTGAAATCAGCCTCTGTACCAGATGACTGGAGGATAGCTAATGTAACACTGAGCTTAAAAAGCCTCCAGAGGCAATCCTGGCAATTGAGGCCACTAAGCTTAACTTCAGTACCATGCAACTTGATTGAAAGTATAGTAAAGAACAGAATTATCAGACACATTAACACAATATGTTGAGAAAGAGTCAACGTCGCCTTTGTAAAAAGAAATTATGCTTCCCCAGTTCGTTAGAATTCTTTCGGGGGCCAACAAACATATGGACTATGTTGATCCAGTGGATATAGTGTACTTGGACTTTCAGAAAGCCTTTGACAAGGTCCCTCACCGAAGGTTCGTAAGCAAAGTAGGCAGTCATGGAATAAGAGGGAAAGTCCTCTTATGGATTAATAACTGGTTAAAAGACAGGAAACAAAGGGTAGAAATAAATGATCATTTTTTCAGAATGGAGAGAGGTAAATAGCGGTGTCCTCCAGGTATGTGTACTGGAGTCAGTGCTGTTCAGTATGTTCATAAATGATCTGGAAAAAGAGGTAAACAATGAGATGGCAAAGTTTTCAGATGGTACAAAACTACTCAGGATAGTTTATGTGCAAAGTTGAGTGTGAAGTTACCAAGAGATCTCACACAACTGGGTGACTGGAAAACGAAATGGCAGATGAAATTCAGTGTTGATAAATGCAGAGTAATGCACACTGGAAAACATAAGCCCAGCTAAACATACAGAATGATGGGCATAAATTAGCTGTTGCTACTCAAGAAAGATATTGGCGTCATTGTGAATAGTTCTCTGAAAACATCTGTTCAATGTGCAGCAGAAGTCAAAAAAGCTAACAGAATGTCAGGCACCATTAGGAAAGGTTAATATAATAGGACAGTAAATATCATAATGCCATCATATAAATCCATGATACACCCACACCTTGAAAATTGTGTGCCATTCCGGTCGCCCATCTCAAAAAAAGATATATTAGTAATGGAAAAAGTACAGAGAAGCACAACAAAATGTTCTAAGAGTATAGAACACCTTCTGTGCGAGGACAGCTTAAAAAGACTGAGATTCTTCAGTTTAGAAAATATATGACTAAAGGAGTATATGATAGAGAGCTATAAAACCATGAATGGTGTGGAGCAAGTGAATGAGGAAGTATTATTTACTCCTTCACGTGACACAAGAGCGAGGGATAACCCAAGGAAATTAATAGGCAGTAGTTTAAATCAAACATAAGGAAGCACTTCTTCACACAACACATAGTTAACCTGTGGAACTTATTGCTGGGGATGTCGTGAAGGCCAAAATTATAACTGGATTCAAAAAAGTATTAGATAAGTTCATGGAAGATAGGTCCATCAGTGCCATTGGGTCAGCGATGCAACCCCATGCTCTGGATGTCCCTAAATCTCTGACTGCCAGAATCTGGGACTGGATCATAGAGGAATGATCATTCAATAAGTTTCCCTGTTCTGTTCATTCCCTCTGAAAGATCTGGCACCAGCCACTGTTGGAAGAGAGGATTCTGGGCTAGATGGACATTGGCATGACCCTGTGTGGCTATTCATATGTTCTTATTCACTGTATAAAAAAATAGCTAGAAACCCCAATTTTGGTGGTGGCTGGCAGTGACTGTGGCAAATGCAAAGTAACTTTTCAACTGATGTTTTCTCTTTGAGATGAGCAATGATGTAATAATATAGTGGGAGTTCCTGGAACATTCTTGAGGGAAGTGGCATGCCTTCTATCTTTGACATATAGCAGCTCTTAGAAATGTTATGGTAGCACCTGTTATGCAACATACAGCTCTTCCATATGGACCCCAAAAATGCCAGGATATAACATTGTTTTACATCTTTTTTTGTTAGAAAGATGAGTCATAGGAGCAGCACGGGAAATCAAGCTGTTTTTGAAATTGTGAACAGATTGCCTGTAAACTGCTTCAGATATCATGTGTTCAGACAGTCCAGCAGCAGTTGAAATTGTCTTCCAGCCAACAAAATGAAATGGAAGGATGGATTTAGTTTGTTTTCAGTCCAATTCCATCCAGGAGCAGTAAGAACAGATGCACACTTGTAGACACACACGGAGCAAAGCTGCAGCATGGATTCCCTTTTAACACTGACCATGTTGGTTCACTCCACGCTGGCCTTAGCTTGTAAGTTTTGTGGAGCACAATGCCCTAACAGGTGCTCATATAGGATATGTCTACACTACGGGATTATTCTGATTTTACAGAAACTGGTTTTTTAAAACAGATTGTATAAAGTCGAGTGCACACAGCCACACTAAGCACATTAATTCGGCGGTGTGCATCTGTGTACCGAGGCTAGCGGCGATTTCCGGAGCGTTGCACTGTGGGTAGCTATCCCGTAGCTATCCCATAGTTCCCGCAGTCTCCGCCGCCTACTGGAATTCTGGTTTGAGATCCCAATGCATGATGGGGCAAAAACAGTGTCGCAGGTGTTTCTAGGTAAATGTTGTCACTCAATCCTTCGTGAAAGCAACGGCAGACAATCATTTCGCGCCCTTTTTCTCTGGATTGCACTGGCAGACACCACAGCATGGCAACCACGGAGTCTGTTTTGCCTTTTGTCACTGTCACCGTATGTGTACTGGATGCTGCTGACAGACACAGTACTGCAGTGCTACACAGCAGCATTCATTTGCCTTTCCAAGGTAGCAGAGACAGTTACCATCCCTATTGCACCGTCTGCCATTGTAAATTGGCAATGAGATGATGGTTATCAGTCATTTTGCACCATTTGCAGTTGGAAATTGGCGACGATGGTTATCAATCCTTTTGTACCGTCTGCTGCTGTCATGGGTGCTCCCAGCTGGCCTCGCTGAGGTCGGCCAGGGGCACATGGACAAAAATGGGAATGACTCCCCAGGTCATTCCCTTCTTTATGTTTTGTCTAAAAATAGAGTCAGTCCTGCCTAGAATATGGGGTAAGTGTACTAGAGAGCCAGAGAGCACAGCCGCGCCGGGTCAGAGCCCCAGAGATCCCGCAGAAATGATGTGCTGCATGCCATTCTAGGGGGGGCCCCTGCAACAACCCCACCCGTTGCTTCCCTCCTCCCCCAACCCTCCTGGGCTACCGTGGCAGCATCCCCTCATTTGTGTGATGAAGTAATAAAGAATGCAAGAATAAGAAACACTGAGTTTTTAGTGAGATAAAATGAGGGGGAGGCAGCCTCCAGCTGCTATGATAGTCCAGGCAGGACATTAAAGGTAAAAGGTGCGGGGGGGAGAGGAGCACAGCCTCCCACTGTTATGATAGTCCAGGGAGTGCAGAATCTTCTTTATACATGAAAGGGGGGGAGGGGCTGATGGAGCTCAGCCTCCAGCTGCTATGATGAGGACGGTTACCAAGCCTTTTGTACCATCTGCTGGGAGTGATCGGGAGTCATTCCCATTTTTACCCAGGCACCCCCAGCGACCTCAGCGAGGCCAGCCAGGAGCACTCACGGGCTGATGATGACGATGGATAGCAGTCATATTGTACCATCTGCCACTGGGAAGGGGATGCTGGTGTTCAGTGCTGCAGCACCCCGTCCACCAGCAGCATGCAGTAGCCATAGGGTGACATTGAAAAAAGGCGAGAAACGATTTTTTCCCCTTTTCTTTCGGGGGAGGGGGAGAAGAGTGTAAATTGACGACATACACCCTGAAACACCTGGGAAAATGTTTTTGACCCTTCAGGCATTGGGAGCTCAGCCAAGAATGCAAATGCTTTTCGGAGACTGCGGGGACTGTAGGATAGCTGGAGTCCTCAGTACTCCCTCCCTCTCTCCATGAGCGTCCATTTGATTCTTTGGCTTTCCATTACACTTGTCACGCAGCACTGTGCTGCGTCGCTGCTGTGGCCTCTGTCTATCATAGCCTGGAGACTTTTTCAAATGCTTTGTCATTTCGTCTTCTGTAACAGAGCTCTGATAGAACAGATTTGTCTCCCCATATAGCGATCAGATCCAGTATCTCCCGTGTGGTCCATGCAGGGTTAATTTGGTTTAATGCTGCTAAATTCGGTTTAAACTCGTAGTGTAGACCAGGACATAGTATGGGCTGCCAGTTTGTATTGCATAGGTTAGGGTAGAATGCAGTGGGGAAGGTGACCTTCCTATCACCTTAACTTGTCCACACTAGCAAAGATTTAATTGTGCTGGCCAGAGATGCCAATGAAACTTACTCTGTTGCAAGCTCTCTAATGATTAGTGACAGTAGAGAGCACCAGCTATGTCGCAGCAGTGTTGGCCAAGTATTTTCAAGGTATCCCAGAATGATTTATGTGAAACTTCAGGACTTTGATAGCAGCATATTATTTGGGATGTAATGTATGAACAATACTGGAACTTATTCTACAGAACTCTATTGTTTACTGCAACTGAAAAGGGGATTTGGTTTAGCCCATTCTAACTTGTCATCCAAGGAGCAGTCAGACTTTTATATAAAGTAACAATATTTTGTTTGACAATCCTCTGGGTAAATTTATGTGTAGAAGGCTTAATACAAGATTAGTTTGTGCTGATAAATTTCAGTGTTGAGAATATGTGCTGAATGCGCACTTCCCATCAGGTAGTTTCTGTACTCCAGGTTGCCTTTGAATTGCTCGGTCTCATCTTATGTTTAATCTGCTATTGGTGATGTGATTACAGCACATGTAGAGATATAAGAATTAGCTTTAATCTAGCTAGCTCAAGTACCAGTAGCAGTGAAGTCACGGCAGCATTCACTTCAGTGATAGCCACCTAAGTACATCTGCAGGATCTCAGGTGGGCTTATAAGCCCATGTTGAAGCCTCATGTTGCCGTCATTTCACTGCTATTGATTCCCAAGCTGACTAGGTTAAAGCTACCTTGGATATGTCTACACATATTGCAGTCATGTGTCCCAATTTGCAGTGTAGACATACCTTCAGTATATTGTGGGGTATTGCAGCCAATGTTAGCATTGTCTTGTAAATTCTTTTCCTGTAATTATTTACATCTACATTATATTCATGAACATAACATTACATTTATTTATTCCTGTATAGTAAGGAGAGCTGTTAAAAAATGCTTTTAGGTTGCATTACACAAAGAGGTTATGGGTGGTATTAGTAGGACCAGCACTTAAAAAAATCAAAACTAAAGGCTTGATTTTGCTCTCATTCAAGTCAGCAGTGAAATTTCTTTTCACTTGAATGAAGCAAGAATAATTCCTGAGACACAAGCTGGTAACAATATTGCAAGTTTATGTAAAATTTATTTTAGAGTCTTGTATTTTAATAATGGGCAGTCTCTCTGGAAACAAATGATCCTTGAAATATTAGGGTCAAAATGCATAAAACAAACACCCCAAAGAGTTTCAATGTTTATTCATTCAGATTGCAGTCTCAAAGAAACTCTTGGCAAAGAGTGCCCACGTACATTTCTGAGTGACTTTGGCATACATTTGTAAGTGCAGTAAGGGTTATAAAACAACAATCATCCAAAGCAGTGGCACTTCTCCTTTCTCCCATACATTGTTAAATCATCAGCCACATGACCAATAGAACTGAAAGGTCCCACCAGACAGGAACCTCACCCTGAGATGCATCACTCCTCTGCCTGACTTGAAAGCATGCTTGGAAGGTCAACACATTTTAGTAAACAAGAAGAAAAGTTCTCAAGTCTTCCAGGATGTTTCTGTTCCAAAAGGGGGCATATCTTCTTTCTGTGGAAGGGCAACTAATTCAGAATAAAAGTCACTCTGGGGAGGAAGCTAGTCACCAAATGGGAGGAAAAGGTGATGTATTAAAAAAACTGCATGGCTATTGAGAAGTGGAGAACATTTACTGAGGAGTTTTACTCTTGCAACATAAAACACTGAATTCTCACCAGTGCACTCTTAAACTTAGACATCCTAAAAATGCTCTGTCCATGAGTAGTCTCCCATTAAAGATGCAGGTAGGGCAAAGTGGACTGCTGTAGCAGTCTATTCTCCTATGACCTCAGTCCTGGAGGGACCTAAACAGCTCTCCACAAGATGTGTTCAGCACCCTTTCTTCCCACTGAAGTCAATGGGAAATGAGGGTGTGGAATACCTCTCAGGATCAGCTCTAAATGTGGAAAGTTCATAGAAATGTAGGATTGGAAAGGACCTCAAAACGTAATCTAGTCCACCCCCTGAGCTTAGGAAGATTAAGTATACATAAACCATCCCGTTCTTAAACTCCACTGATGGGGATTCCATAACCTCCCTAAGCAACCTGTTTCAGTGCATAACTATTCTTATAGTCCGAAAAATGTTCTTAATATCTAACCTAAATCTCCCTTGCTGTAAAGTAGCAACCTTTTGTGTATTTGAAGACTATTCTGTCCCCGCTCAGTCTTCTTTTCTGTAAACTAAATGTATCTATTTTCAGCCTTTCCTTACAGGTCATGTTTTCTATAGCATTGATATTTATAATGGCCTAATTGGTCTGTGTGTTTTTCTTAAATGTTCTAGCCATTCAGAACTACTTTACTACTCTTTTCTGGCTGGATTGTTTCTGTCTGAGGCTTGGTTGACGTCAATAATAATAATAATAAATTAATTAATTAATGTATCTATTTCATTGGTATTAGAGGCTTCAGCCAAGATTCATGCAAACCCCCAGTCAAGCAGTCCCTCTCTAAAGAGCTTACAGTCTAAGTACACAAGACAAAAGATGAGAGGAGAAACAGAAGCACAGTCAAGTGAATGACTTGCCCGAAGTCACTCAGATCAGTAGCAGCACCATGATTAGGACTCCCAGTCCAGTGTCCTGTCCTGTAGACTACATGATCTCTCTAGACAATGCTCCCTCTCCTGTAATAACCCTTGAATAGAGGTTCTCAAGTAGTGAACCTTTCTACCAACTAAATGATCCATAGATGGCCAGTTTAAAATTCTTCTGCAAGTGGCAGGATTTCCAGGCTATAGTCAGGTTGAGTCAGGTGTTCTGATTTTGGCTACCCATGAGTGTAACTCCAGCATAGTTCCTTTGGAGTCAGTTTGACCCCAGATTTATCCCAGCATAACTGAGTTTAGAAACTGACTTACAGACTCATCTCCAGGGAAGATGAGATATGAAATCCCTTATAAGGAGTTACTCAGCAGCAAGAAAGAGGGGATATCCCTTTTTCTGAAGAATCTTCCTCTGTGGCTGTACAAAGGGAAAGAGTGTATCCAATGCAGGATCAAACCCTGAAGCAGTTCTGCAGAAATAAATGTTAAGTTGCAAACCTAACACTTCCCAGTGCATTTTGAAATTACAGCTATCAGTCAATCAATGTAAAGCAAGTGCATACAGTGCAGTCTGAGGAAAGAAGAATGCACTGTGGATGAAATGCTCAGTTAAAAACCAAAAATAACACCAAGGGAATCTTAAAATAGTGTGAATTCAGCCAAAAAGTTACAAATGTACAACTCCTTTAAAAAAAAGATATTTATGTGACATTAAATACGGAACACCTACCATGGAAAGTCTGCAGAAGGAAAAAAATTAGTTTTGTGATTCCCACCTACAATTTTATCTCATGTAAGGACACAACAGTTTGAGGGGGTGGAGCAAAATTGACTCTCTAAAACCAATCTAATCTTGCCATTGTCACATTCTATTTTACTCACGCACCTACAGAAGAAGCTGAATTTTCTCATACCAATTACCCATGGCTACCTTTTCTAAAAGTCTGTTATATCTGGACTAAACTAGGAGTCTGCTTAAGAGTGTACCCTTCTATTTAGAATGCAAACTCCACAAGGGACTAATAAGAGGTCCTTTGAGTCAGGCAACTACATTAATGTATTATAGGAGATGAGATTAGTGCATCACAAGTAAAATCATAGTTGTAACTGAGCAGGGCTGTGACAGTGAAGTTGCAGAGGGCTTACTGTGCTGCTGCAGGGCTCATGACACTCAATCCTTGCAGGTGCAAAGGGCGAGGAAGGGGACTCTAGGCTCCTGGCTGGGCAGGACTGCAAGAAGAAGGAGGAGCCTCTGGTTGCAGGGAAGGGCATCTCACTGCTCAATGGCTCCTATCTTCTCAGTTGTCTGAACTCACAATTATCCAGAAAAAATCAGTGTCCCCCCTGCTATTCGGACAATCAGCAGTATGCTTTATACCAAAACCCCCTGCATTGTGCATACTCACTACCTAATGGAGACCACCAGATGTATCAGAAGAAAAGATGGAAGGGAAAGTAAGTGGAGAACCACTGTAAGTGGATGACATTGAAGTTTACACAATCCTGTCATCCTGATGTCCCAACTAAGGATTGAGCATACACTTCCATTCTACACCTTGACCTTACAACCCTACAATTCCAGGACCGGAGTTGATTTAAGTTTGTCCGTTTTTGCATATATGTCATTCCAATGAACCTAATTGGCATTCTGATTGCTAACATAAGCTATTTGGTCAAGAAATTCTTTAATATTTCCAACACATTAATGCAGTTAACCTTATGCGTACATATTCCAGAAATCCCCTAGAAATCTGTTATTTCCAGCATAAACAGATCTTTTGTGGATTACTTGTTTATCACAAGATACATATTGCTAAATCGTATAACCCTAGGCCAAGAACTGTAGGCTAACTAACTAGGCCTCATGCTTTTGCAGAGCCTGTAACAAATATTTTTATAAATTTTATGTTTCCCCCTATTTACATTACAGCTTTGCTTGCTTTCCTTATTGGCATTTTTAACTTTTCTTAACATATAAATTAGATAAGCTCGTTAGATACAGACCTACCAAAATCAGTTCAAGAGGTCAGAGGTCTACAGAAGTATATTATTTATAACATGAAGTGAGCACATTTTCTCCTCCTTACAGAACAGCTGTACTTTGCGAACATTGGACATTTTGGACTGCTTGCTTATTAGTTAATAGAACGTGAACTTTGCATTAAATATAAAACGACTTTATGTATTCAACAGAGTGCATCAGGAGATTTAATGATTAGAAACATCCAGCTGAAACACAGTGGAAAATATGTTTGCATGGTAAAGACAGAAGTGGATAGTGTATCATCGGCAGCAGATCTGATAGTACGAGGTAAACTTTTTGGCTATTTTGCTGATCTTATTTTCTAATGACTTTCCTAGCTGACATTGTGAAACATAGGAGGGGCTAGATTGTGACTTGAACTATACACACATATAAGTGAGGAATGGAGAGTATGAATACTCTTCCCCACCCCACCCCTGACCCGCCATGTGCATGCGCACACAGCCCTGCTTGGACCCTGCACGTCCACTTACGCTGTCCTTGGAATTGGGAGGAGCAGACAATGGGAGGAGTACTGGCTTTACACCTGTTCTCATGGCTAGCTGAACTAGTGAGGGAGGGCAGGAGTGTAGAAACTTGATGCTAATAGAAATGCAGTTGTGAATGACCTCCACCAAAGGAGCAAATAGGCAATTGTGGCCTACTCATACACCTGCCACTCCTCAGGCTTTGTCTTCAAGACACAATTTAGTCCAAATTATGGAATCTGATGGTATTTATCTTAACTCAAGATTTATTTTAGCTATTAGAGATTAAACTGTAGCACCAAATAACTCTAGTTATTGATTAGCTAGCTGAACGTATTGCTAATACAGCGACAAAAATTCCAAAATCTACATTCATTCAATGTATTTTAAAATGCCCTTGACATTTTACAGTGGTGGCTGAACTGTTGAGCATTTCATCACTACCACCACCTTCTGGGGCAAGGCCAGTTTTCAGCTTCTGTTTGTGCAGCGCCAGCGCAAGGGGTTACTGGTCCATGACTAGGGCTCCGAAGTGCTACCACCATAATAATAATAATAATTTCCTCTCCTGTTGTGTGTGAGGCAAAAGCAGCATCTTTTACAGGGTCTCACAGAATCAGGATTTTCCAGCATGCCGCAGGAAGCTTGGCTGAGTGAATTGCTGTCCAGGGTGCTGATCTGATGTGCTGAAAAAGTACTGCAGTGCATCATACAGAAAACAGCTTTAGATAACAAATTGGAGGACTACCGAACTGTATTAGTAAATTAAAGGAGGACATCAAAGACTAAAGAAAAAGGCATTTCATTTGGAAAGGTAGAGGAATCTTGCTGAACAGAGGTCCCTGAAAGAACCTATCATCTGTGTTATAGTTTTGGAATTACCATTTCAGAACTTGGTTTGCACAGCTATAAAATACCAGACAGAAGTTAAGGAAATGTGAAAACTGGTATTTTTACTGCAAGCTAAATTGTTTTATTCCCCCCACAGTGCTGGTAAAATAAGAATAAGTTGGGGCTGTATTTGTGGGTTTTGCTACCTTCACAACATACCACCAACATCTCAGTCTGCTTTCTGATTGTATTAGGCTCCCCTGGCCCTCCTGAACACGTGAAAGTGGATGAAATAACGGATACCACAGCTCAGCTCTCTTGGCAAGAAGGCGCAGATAATCACAGCCCAGTCACTACTTACGCTATTCAGGCGAGAACACCGTTTTCAGTGGGTTGGCAGAGAGTCACAACAGGTAAAACAAGAAACCTTGTTATAGTGTCTATATCCATTTGAAATGGTTATTTAAGGGGAGGGGGAAAGTTCCTAATGCCCCACAATTTTATTGAATAGTTCCTGATGTCATCGATGGAAACACTTACATGGCCACAGTAGTGGATTTAAATCCTTGGGTTGAATATGAATTTCGTGTCGTTGCCAATAACAAAATCGGAGGTGGAGAACCTAGTTTACCCTCAGAAAAAGTAAGAACTGAAGAGGCAGGTTAGTGGTTTTTTCTATTCGTTTGTTTATAATTAAAATGCCATGGCTACAAAACAGCATTCAGACCTATGAAAAGGATCATACCAATTTTGAACTACAGTCCAATATAAAGGCACAGAAATAATTTGTTTGTGATTTTTCCATGCAGCTAGATGAGTGACCTTGTTCTACTGCTATCATCAACAAAACATCCCAATACATGCTACAGCATGCTGAGATCTCATTGTGTTCAGTCAGCTATTTAGAGGCTACAGATTTCAATGGATGTAGAGGGGATTTCTTTATTTCATTAAACAAAGGAGTACAACAGTGCAAGTTTAAACATGGGATTGCTTCAAATTTGCACTCAGTTCATCCAGAAGAAAGTATCATTTGTACTAGACAGTAACGTTGTTTTCATAGCACAGCATGGGAACGCTGCCTTCCTCACACATTTAATGTTCTGCCATTAGTGCTATTGAACACTCATCGGTGATGGATAACGAAGCACAAACTCTGGTGCTTACATGCTAAGATAAGGAAAACCAATTTTAATCACTACAGGATGGAATTACGAGAGAAGGTCACTGAATAGTTGCATTTTCTCTGAAGCACTGAAGTATTAAAGGAGTCTTTAAAAAAAAACAAAGCAAAGCACAGGACTAGAAAATTACTCTATCCAACAAGCCCTGTTTTTAATGCTTGAGAAACACAAGGGGACTTTAGTATAAGTGAAGATTGGGATTTTCTTTGCAGTCAGCATCGTAAAAGTTTATAGAGTATACAAAGAGTTGGAGCATAAAGTATGCATGTGTGGTTATCTAACAGTAATATTTTTCTGCTCAGGACACGGGAGGGGATTATTCAATAATCATCATTCTCATTAAAATCTAATGCTGTCATGCTGGCAAGGTTACTGCTAATTTGTTTATTCTGAGGTTAGGTATAGGTTGTCATTTTTTTTTTCATTCATAGATTAAGTTAGTTTGGTTTTGCCACTTTTGCTTTTCTTCTTCTCTTTTGATCTTGGTGCACCTGGTACATATAAGATGTGTCCCAAGAGAATATATTGAAGAATTCCAATAAGATGGTAGTTACACTGAGTAAGAGCATTGCATAAGTGATCTGTGTAGTGTACCGAGCATGACAGCTTGCAGCATGTCTCAAGTTGTTCAGGGGCTCTTAAATTTTAAACCAATGTGCAATCCTGCAAATCAGTGAGTTCCTTCTGTAAGTTCTGTGCCAAGCACAGCAAGTGCACAAGCAAAATGAGTGCAGGAAGTGCTTGGTGCTTCCAAGGATTGGGCCCACACAACAGCATAGAAACAACTGCCCTGTTTTGAGCAACAAATTGAGTAAAACTTTGAGTTCCTTTCAAAGCATAGATTAGTCTCATACAGTCATCGGTTTAGTATGTGTCTATATGTTTATCTAAACTATGTGTTTCTTCTTCACAGTTCCTGAAATACCCCCATCTGAAGTAAGTGGAGGAGGAGGCAGCAGGTCTGAACTGGTCATAACATGGGATGTAAGTTTTCTGACAAGAGATATTCTTCCAAGAATAACTCCTTTTTCATTCAAATTCCCACCCAGAGATCAAAACCCTTGCATTCAGCAGCATCTCATCTAGGACATATGAGTGTGCTAACATTCTATAATGTTGGCTATGCGTATTTCCCTCCCGCTTTCACTTCCATTAGTTACTGTCCTAGAACAGAATCAACAGAAAATACAGTTAACATTCCTGAGATTGCTTCTGGCTTAGCACAAATATTAAGAGAAGTGTAGAAACATTGTTGAAGAGTCAAGCAGAAGAATTATGCCTCTAATTTTGTCCACTCCCAGTGGCACTCTGGAGCTTCTCCTTGATTCTGCTAGTCTTGGACTATCCAGGCTGGCACATAAGAGTAAGGAAGACAGTTGAGTAACACTTTATATTAAGGGTTTCATTTGTAAATTGTTTATTAAAGGTTAATAAATGTTGTATGTTACATTCGTGTTACATTACATCCCTAGCCTCAGTTTGTCAGAGGATGGAGATGGATGGCAGAAGAGAGATCACTTTTTCATTACCTATTAGATTCACTCCCTCTGGGACACCTGGCATTGGTCTCTGTCTGTTGACAAGATACTGGGCTGGATAGGCTTTTGGTCTGACCCAGTATGGCCATGCTTATGTTCTTATAAGTACTATGTGTTATAGATAGTTGTCACTTCAGTAAGTGTTAAATAGTTATAACCTACAGTAGTAAGCAATTTGGTGTCCTGGTGAAATTATTAACTTTTCATACAAATATCAATTAATAACTTTTTAAATCCTTTATAAACAATTTAGAAATGGAACCTTAATATAAAATGTGATGAACATTTTTAAAAATATTTACTCAGTGTCTATCAATCCAGTTTACTTAGTGAAAAACAAGCAACATTCCTAACAATTTATTCTGTTTTTAAAGGCAATCTTACAGTACAAATCGTGAGGTAGCCTCGGGGGAGCACACTTTATTATACCGTACGTAACCTGTGAACTTGTATCCTTGTTTTTGCACAGCCTGTTCCTGAAGAATTACAAAATGGTGAAGGATTTGGATATGTTGTTGCTTTCCGACCTCTCGGTGTTACGACATGGATACAGACTGTAGTCACATCTCCTGATACACCAAGATATGTCTTCAGAAATGAAAGCATCCTGTCATTTTCACCGTATGAAGTCAAAGTTGGTGTATACAATAATAAAGGAGAAGGGCCATTTAGCCCAGTAACCACAGTGTTTTCTGCTGAAGAGGGTACGTGTTTGAATCATCTCTTGAATGGTTTTCTTAATGACTGTTTGATATGATAATATTACAACTGCTGAATGAATATTTGCTTAGCAGATTCACTGAGGCCATTTTCAATTAAAAGCCATGCTGACATTTTTATTTTCCTCTTTACTATTTACCATTCCTGTTTACTATTGTTCTCTTATGTTTTTATTTCCAAATACAGAGCCTACCATAGCACCTTCTGGTGTTGCTGCAAAAAGCTTGTCATCTTCAGTAATTGAAGTTTCCTGGAATGCCATTCCTTGGAAAATGAGTAGTGGACAGTTATTAGGTTATGAGGTAAACCCCTTTAACTATGCACCCTCCAGTAGGTAGCATGACCATAATTATGTTTTATTTCCTAATCATTTATTTGTGAGTTAGCAGTCATGTAGTATGTTCAAATAATAATAAGAACATAGCAGTAGGAACATATTACCGACCAGCTGACCGGGATGGTGATTGTGGAATGCTCAGGAAGATTAGATAGGGTCTTAAAATAGAAAACCTAATAATAATGGGTGGGATTTCAGCTATATGGACTAGGTACATGTCACCTCAGGATGGGATGCAGACATAAATTTTCTAGACACCATTAATGACTAATACTTGGAGCAGCTAGTCCTGGAACCCACAAGGGGAATGACAATTCTTGATTTAGTCCTAAGTGGAGCTCAGGATCTGGTCCAAGAGGTGTATATAGCTGAAAAATTTGGTAATAGTGACCATGATGTAATGAAATGTATTATCCCCTGGTGGCAAGAACCAAAGAAACCCATGACAGTAGCATTTAACTTTAGAAAGGGGAACTACACAAAAATGGGGAAGCTAGTTAAATGGAACTTAAAAGGAACAGTCACAAGTGAAATGCCTGCAAGCTGTATGGAACCTTTTTAAAACACACCATAATTGAGGCTCAGATTAAATGTATACCTCAAATTTAAAAAAAAAAGTAAGAGGACCAAAAAAATGCCACCATAGCTAAACAGACTAAAAGAGGCAAAAAACTTAGAGGCAAAAAGAAATAATTTAAAAATTGGAAGTAAGATCCTACTGAGGAAAATAGAGAGGAGCGTAAACCCTTGCAAGTCAGGTGTAAAAGTATAATTACGCAGGCCAAAAGAGAATTTGAAGAGCAACTAGCAAGACTCAAAAACTAATAACAAAAAAAAATTAAGTACATCCAAAGCAGGAAGCCTGCCAAACAAGCGGTGGGGCCACTGGATGATCAAGGTGCTAAAGGAGCGCACAAAGAAGACAAGGCCATTGTGGAGAAGCTAAATTAATTCTTGCATCGGTCATCACTGAGAGGGATGTGAGGGAGATTCCCACACCTGAGCTTATTCTTTTTAGGTGACAAATCTGAGGAACTGGCCCAGATTCAGGTGCTGATAGAGAAGGTTTTTAAAAGTAATAAGTCACCAGGACCAAATGGTATTCAGCCAAGAGTTCTGAAGGAAATCAAATAGAAAATTGCAGATCCACTAACCGTGGTATGTAAATTATCACTGAAATCAGCTTCTGTACCAGATGACTAGAAGATAGCTAATGTGATGTCAATTTTTTAAAAAGGCTGTAGAGGCAATCCTGGCAATTATAGGCCAGTAAACCTAACTTCAATCCCAGGAAAATTGGTTGAAATTATAGTAAAGAACAGAATTATCAGACACATAGGTGAACACAATTTGTTTGAGAAAGCCATGTTGACTCTTCTCCAAGGGAAATCATGCCTCACCCATCTATTAGAATTCTTTGAGGGGGGAAACAAAGATGTGGACATGGATGATCCAGTGGATATAATGTACTTGGACTTACAGAAAGCCTTTGACGCGGTCCCTCAACAAAGGCTCTTAAGCAAAGTAAGTAGTCACGGGATAAGAGGAAATGTCCTCTCATGGTTAAATAGCTGATTAAAAGACAAGAACAAAGGGTTGGAATAAATGGTCAGAATGGAAAGAGGTAAATAGCGGTGTCCTTCAGGGATCTGTAATGAGACCAGTGCTGTTCAGCGTGTTCATAAATGATCTGGAAAAAGGGGTAAACAGTCATGTGGCAAAATTTGAAGATGATATAAAATTATTCTATAATAAAGCAGACTGTGAAGAGCTACAAAGGGATCCCACAAAACTGGGTGACAGGGCAACAAAATGGCAGGTGAAATTCAATGTTGATAAATGCGAAGTAGTGCACATTGGAAAACATAATCCCAACTATGCATACAAAATGATTGTGTCTAAATTAGCACAATAATCAAGAAAGAGATCTTGGCATCACTGTGGATGGTTCTCTGAAAACATCTGCTGAATGTGCAGCAGCAGTCAAAAAAGCTAACAGATTGTTATGAGCTATTAGGAAAGGTTTAGATATTAAGACAGTAAATATCATAATGCCATAACACCCATACCTTCAATACTTCATGCAGTTCTGGTCACCCCATCTCAAATATCATATTTTAGAAATGGAAAAGGTACAGAGAAGGGCAGCAAAAATGGTTAAGGATATGAAACAACTTCCATATGAGGAGAGGATAAGAAGACTGGGGCTATTCAGCTTCGAAAATAAACAACTAAGGGAGTGGAGGGGTCCATCTAGCCCAGTATCCTGTCTTCCAATAGTGGCCAGTGCCAGGTGCCCCAGAGGGAATGAACAGAACAGGTAATCAAGTGATCCATCCCCTGTTGCCCATTCCCAGTTGCTGGCAAACAGAGGCTAGAGACATGGATGTCCAATATATAGGTTCTATATAGTAGAGAATTTTCTTTTCTCTCTCTCTCTCTCTCCCCCTCTGACTAAGCTTGGTGTCTCTTTCCAAATATATTTGAGAACCCACCAGAATGGGTGTGTATTGTATAACGATCCCTGCAATGGTAGTCACGGCTCTATCTCTCTGTCTGCCGCAAGCTGACATTTTTTGAATGACAGCTTTAATTTCAGTGGGAATTGTTTTATAAGATATAGTGTTCTAATTAGTTTAGTGTGTGTTTGTTTGTTACGATACTGCCTAAGGACCAAGAATGGGGCCCCATTGTGATAAGTGTTGTACACACACCAAATAGTAAATAGCCCCTGCCTGGAAATGCTTACGGTCTAAATAGATGAGGCAGACATGGGGTGGGAGAAGGGTTAGAACACACAAACAGTGTGAACAAGATCTTAGCAGCAAACTTCATGTTAGTTCTATTATTTTGGGGGCGGAGGGCCTGGTTAAGAGTGTTTCAGCTACATGGGTAGAAAAGTGAGGGGAGAGGTGACATTGAAGAGAAAGGAAGGTTAGGGAGACAGGACAGGAAGATGAGGATAAGAAGGGCACGTATGGAGGGAAGTTGAGGTGAAGAGGCTGTAAGGGAGGGAGAGGGTTGAAGCAAACAGCCATTCGTCACAGGGCAGAGAATATAATGATGAACTAATGCTTTTCCTCTGTCATCATTTTCATTCATAGTCTCTAACATTTTAGTTTCCTCTTTTCTATAACTACACTAAGAAAGAAATATTAGTATGAAAGGTAAAGCCAGCTAGGCAATAGGGGTGCTATTTTCATAGGATATGCATTATTTCTGAAACTTTAAGGTAATTCTACCATTTTCAAGAGACAAAAAAGCACTTACAGGAATCAGACATAATACTGCGTATGAACATTTTGCTACAAAAACGTTTTATGTTTTGTATCATAGGTCAGGTACTGGAATAATGGTGGAAAAGAAGAATCTTCAAATAGTGTAAAAACTACAGGGAATGAGACATCAGTAAGAATAACAGGCCTGAAGAGCAACTTAGCATATTACACAGCTGTCCGGGCATACAACAGTGCTGGGTCAGGACCCTTTAGCGGCACAGTCAATGCCACCACAAAAAAGACACGTGGGTATCATCAGTCTAAATAAATGAGGGGAGGGCCATCATGGGTTTTCATCACGTGCAGGCAAAAGGGAGAACATGTGCATTATTGGGAATGATGAGAGGAACAAATGAACCAGACTTTCATATAAAATAGAACCCTCACACTTTTTCAAATTCAAGCCCAGAGCCAACACCCACTTCTGTGGATGTTATTCATGATCATGGTTATGCAAAAATCAAACATGCTCATGGACCTGACTAACTGAAAGTCACCACCACTGATTTCCAAACGTTTGTAAATCTGGACTGCTAAATTCTTCTTACTGACAGAGAAGTTTCAAAAGTCAGATTTGATTTTATGATGTTGAAAAACAATCTTCTGCTATATGGAACCAAGTAACTCACTGAATATTTCATGGCTTTATAATATAAGTTCTCTAGAGTCTAACTTTGGAGGTGGACTGCAGTTCATGCAAAACAATCACTCATGTTGACTCTTGTGTTCTCTTGCCCAAAGTACTCACAAGATACCACTTTACTACCAAAACAAGATTTAAGTCCAGAGAACACACACATAACTCAGAAAGGCTTTGATAATATCCACAAATCAGGAAATGTTTTGTGTGTGTTCTGATGTTTAAACACAGTTCAGAATCAATGCCATAAATGTTGAAGCTTTGCTTTTTAACTAACATAAATCCACAAGTAAATCTGAATAAAGGACCAAATATATATTCAGAGACTCTGATATATTTAATAATGCAGGTCCATGAGCAGTCCCATGGCCAATCCCATTATGTGATCCAGTTTATCAGACTCTGGCCCTTGAAGAATAGCCCCAATAAAGTTAACGTCATTATGGATACTCACATGAGTAAGGCAGGCAGGATTTTGCCCATTTGAATTTTAAAAGTGTTCCAAAGAAATACAAAATATTGTTTTGTTAGAATGGTTGCATTATAGTATTGTCGATTTTACTATATCCCAGATTGAAAGGTGTTAAGTAAAAACGCCACTGCCAGTTTAACTATCAATGCACTGAGCCTTCTTGCTCATATTTTTGTATAAATGTAAGTTTTCTTCCAAAGTCCACTGATTACTGCCTGACCCATTCACTGATGCTGCAGTCCTAATTTTGTGACGTGGTATCTTGGAAGAATATATGAGAGACAAAACCACTTGACTGTGGTAGTTATTGAATTAAGGCCTCATGCCATTGACTTCAGTGGGCTGCAGATTTGGCCCTGAATGAATACATCTGGTAAATGGAACAGGCTGATTAAAAAGTTTCTAGCTACACACCAATATTTTGGTAGTGAGTAATGAAAGTAATTAGATTATGGTTCAACAGAAGTATGTGGAAATTTGAAATATTTTTGTATCATTCATATTAAGTGAAACTAAACAGCTTTCTTCACAACTTTAGTACTCATGCAAAGAACTTAAATGTTTCGAGTCTTCTCATCTTCTCTAAGGAAAATTTAATTCAAACATGGCTTTTTCAGAATTGCTCCAGACTTCCACTCATGAAACATTCCTCACCATCTCATCCCTTTCTTTTCATTCTCTACTTTTTTTTTAGTAGAACTGTTTGAAGAATTTGAAATTCAAAAATTTCAGTGAAACATGGACACATTTTTCATTAAAAGTTGTTGAAAATAAATGTCCCTTTCTTCTGTCAGCTCACGTTTTAAGCCTTTTAATTCCCACCAATACCCCATCAGATCTTTTTGAATAATGCCCTTCGTATTGTGCATATGATTATATATGTAACAATTGCACTTTCCACATTTTTCCCTGCAACCCATAAGATATTAGTTAATATTAACCTCTAACATGAAACATACAAGTCACATACCATAGTCATGAATCATGAGCGTTCAACTTCACATCTATATATATAATGGTCAACGTTCTGTTCATAATCAATGCATGATGCCTAGAGCCAATGTTTCTCAACCTTTTCAGGCTGGCAAGTCCTTATTCAATGAAAAAAAAAATTGTGCCCCCCTGCCCTTCATATCTTATAAAATAAGAGTAAAAAAATAGTGTTTCAGTGCTAAGCCGATATAAATGTATGGGGGGGGGTGTTTTGACTTGCATGGGTAAGGGTGTTCAGAGAGGGGGAAAGCAAGATTTTCTTTGCATTAGATTGTTATAAAATTTGCCTCACAGCCCCAGTGATTGCTTCTCATTACACTCACCACAAGGCTGAGGGGTCTGAAAGCACCAGTTGAAAAACACTGCTTAAGGCATACTAAATTGTTTCCATTGCAGGTTCTGTATCAACCATTTTGGAAACAGTGTTTCCCTTGTTAAATATTATGCACATTTTCATATTTCTAAGAGAGTCTCATCACCTTTTTTTTAACCTTGTAAGAGTATCACTGAAGGTGACCTCCTAGCAAAGGCTGTTAAAACTTGCCCTAATAACTTCATTGTTTTCAGTCCCATCGGGCAGAACTAAAAGCAGAAGTGCAATATATTGATCCATCAGAGCAACTCCCCTATTTTAATTCCCGTAAATCTAATGGTAAAATACATTTCATGTCACCATGACAGGAATAAACCTAATTAGAACTCTCTGAGGGAAAGTCAACCAGTCACATTTCATTTTTAATAGGCTTCAGTTCAGCATGGGACTCATAATTCCCATCATGGTCAATTATCTCACAGTTGGTCTATAATGATTAGATGCTCTGTCTTAATTGAAACTTCTTGATGTGGCGTAGAGAGATGCAAATATAAGTTTCTGTATAGGCTTGGCAACTGGCAAAGAAGATCCTGAAATGAAGCAAGAAGGAGCCAGTTATTGTAATATCTCCTGCAGCAGAATACTCTCATTTCGGTTATCATGTTACTGTCATAGTCATTGGAGAGGCAAAGATCATTTTCAAATGACCATAGTTCTATTAATTATAAACTTAATGTAAAGCCAGTAAACTGTGAATTCAGCTTCTAGAAGTTGGGTTAAGTCAAGGGCATTGTGCAAGAGAACTTTTTAGTTAATTGCGTAGGAGAGAAGTCAGTGGAATGGTGTACTAAAGCTATCACTTTCCAAACATTGGCTGTGGTATGTTAACTGTTCTGGGGAGAATTAATTTTTCTTCAGAAAAAAGGGCTTTGAATTTTTTCAATAAGTTATATTCTGTTTATCCCAAATATTTGACAGAATATTTTTGCAGGATATTTTAGGTTTAAACATTAAATTGTGCCTTTATCTTTATGCAAATTAATATTTTTAAACAAAAAATCAAGAATTACTGTTCTTCCTGAAACACCTTGTATTATTCAAAAGTTCAGATAAACAACTGTGCAAGTCTTCACTCATAGAACCATATGATAAAACAATTTAACATTTCTGAGTACTTGCAATATATGTAAAATTCATTAGAACATATGTTCTGCACTGAAGGTCTAATTCAGCAAGGTACTTAAGCATGTAACTAACTTTAAGTATATCAGTGGTCCCCGTGAACTCAGTGGAACTATTCACATGCTTAGAGTTGGGCAAAATGTATCATGCAATTTTTGTGTGTGTGTGCACAAAATGCAGGTTCCACTTCTTTCAGGTCATGAAAGAATTCATCAATTTGGGTCAATTTTGGCAAATTGTTTTTGTCAAATAAAAAAATGAGAAATATCAAAACAATTCATATTGGCATTTCTGAAACAAAATATTTTGATTTTTGTTTTGGAAAGTTTTTTTACTAAAACATTTAAAAGATTTAAAACCTCAAAATAAAATGGAATGTTCTGTTTTGATTTAAAAAAAAACATTTCATTTGATCTGAAATGATAATTTTGTTTTACTTTTCAAATGTCAGTGGATTTTTTTAATCGTTTCTGTAGATCCAATACAGCCAACTTTTTTTTTTTTTTTTGGTTTATCCACTGAACCAAAAAATTGATTATTTGCATATCTATACTTGTGAGTTACATCTGTAAGTCAAGTGGTAGAGGCCTATGATTTATGCATAATTATTGTGCATTTTTCCACTTGTTTGCAGATGTCATATTACTATTTTGCTATGGGTTTAAAGGAATGATTTATTAATTCTCAAACCCAATCTTAATATCAGTGAGTGATAATTACTAAAATACGCTATAACAGCTCGCGAGTATAAAAAACTTTATTTGACAAACTCCTTTTTTATATATAGAAATTGGATATTAGTTCATCAAAGTAAATCCTCAGTAATAAGAGCAAAGAAAATACTGAAAAAAGATATTTGCTTTTGTGTCTGTTTTATATGAATATACGTGAATCCAGATTTACTGACATGTATGTTCATAGAAAAATTACGAAGTTTCATATGTGAAACAAATTTAGTTTTGTTCCGGTGAGTATTTGCACTCAAAATGCTTATACTACAAATTCCACCAGAGGTCATTACCATAGTTTGATATTGACTGTTCTGCGCCAAAGCTTGGACTTATGCTCTTTGAGCAATAGCTAACTCTATTAGTTAGTAGCATTAGTAGGCTGTTATACTTTTCAAGTGTGTTTATGTGTTCAGGACAAGATTTTCAGAAATGACTGGTGACTCTAGATTCCTCATTCTCTAAATATACAACTTGAGACACTTTAAGGGATCCTGATTTTCAGAGGCTGGGAGCTTGTTTTTGAATATCTAGCCCCTTCAAGTTGTATCAAAAATTTGGGCACCCAACATTTACTAGTCCTTTTTTAAAATCTTGGCCTTATCCTGTCAGGGAACAGAAAGAATACTACATGGTTTATCTGACCAGTGACCAGTCTGACTGCAGCTGTAATGGGAATTACTGAAAACTTACCGATAGCTCTTCATAATCATACCAGAGTTTAAAAAAAAAAGTAACAAAAGAAATGTCAAATACTTTTGCCGTAACTAATAAATTCAAATGAAGAAAGACTAAATTTGTCAAAGAAGTTATTCATTGCAAAATATTTTTAGTCTTAACAGAATGTTAAAGATATAAAAGTCTGTATCATCATTCCTCTTATAATTTGTTCTAATTCATCATTTTTATATCTTGATACAAAAGCTTTTATCTGGCCATGTTAAATGAAGAACCATAGACTGATAAGTCAGAAATAACATTTTTGTGCATCTCTATTTATCTCTTCTTCTGTTTTTCCAATTTAGTCTCTGAACCATACAGTCTACAAGTGATGATGCTCTGTTTGAGTTGCTTTTACATCTAACAGTCATGACAGTCAATTACCTGAACTATTATTTGCTGCTGTATAATAAATCACTAATGCCAAGTAAATTAAAATCATGCTTTCATTATGTATTTCAAGCACCCAGTCAGCCTCCAGGAAATGTTATATGGAATGTTACAGACTCCAGGGTCGTACTGAACTGGGAGCAAGTGAAAGCAATGGAGAATGAATCCGAAGTAACTGGATATAGGGTAGGTAAAAACAGTACAGCTAGAGTACTTTATGGCAACAAACACTTTCATTTTAAGCTTTTTTCATGTTTTTTTTCCAAGGCAGCAAATTTAGAGTTTAAAATGCTTGCAGATGTAGCCATTTTGCAGAACTCCTGAATGTGGGGTCCAAAACATCTTTACTGCACCTCCTTTTTAAAGCCATTGTTTAAATGATTTCATTTGAAACAAAACAAAGTGAGCCAGATCCTTGGCTGGTGGAAATCTGCACAACTACAATGTTGGCCCATTTTATCAAACTGATGGCCATGTGTCAGATTGATAATTTCATGGCTTTTTAACTACTGTGGGAAAACTTCCACTGCCTTGATAAAACTTCCACTGTTATTAGTATTCTAGCAGCAAACAGATGTTCAGAGAGTTCTATAAATCTATAGGGGCCCTGTACAATTGCTATCTCTTGGTAAATTACAGAGAGTGCTTCTACAGAGCTACATTGATTTTCACTCCTTGATGTTATTACTGTAAACCAGTGGTCCCCAACCTTTCTGTTGCAGTAGCATATTCATGTTCCCAGAAGAGTGTCACGGGCGCCGTTCGACCAGCCATCGAAATGCCGCCGAGAAGCAGCGTCATCGAGAAGCGTCGCCAGCAAAATGCCACCGAGAAGCAGCAGCATTTCGGCAGCAACGCTTCTTGGTGTTGTCGCTTCTCGGTGGCATTTCAGTGACTGGTTGCCCAGCGGCCTCACTCCTCGGCGGCAGGTTTTCTGGTGGAAGCGCTCCTTTGTCAGTAGCCGGGCGCACATAAATGTCCCGGCTGGTGCCATGGCGCCCGCAGGCACCGTGTTGGGGACCACTGCTGTAAACAGTATTTACATCACATATTTGAATACTGGCAACAGTTTTGAGCCATTCTGGGTTGTGTTAACAAGTGACTGATAGGTGATTACAGCCTATGTAAGACTCCTGGAAAATTAGGTCATTGGGCTTGCAGGGCATAGCTGGAATGCAAATATACCTAGTCACAGATTCAGAACTATCTCTTCTGCAGTATTTGGCACAGCATTAGGTTGCCATGGCTGTAGCTTCAATAAATACAATACAAATGCCTACTATTGAAGTCTTGTTACACTGGGTAAAGATTTCAGAAGCACCTAAAATCCATTTTCAGAAGTGACTTAGGCACTTAGAGGAGAGATCATTACCCCTGCTTCAGACCATTTACACCAATGAAGGGGCCTTGGAGCAGCATCAAGGGCCCTAAAAGCCCACATTTGCCAGGAGAGGATTCTCCCAGCACAGCCATTATAAAGGAAGAAAGCCATAAAATTGTTCCCTGAGGTCCACCTCACATGAGTCATGGTTTCAGGGGCATGTGTTGGCTCAGAGGTCTGGCTGAGAGTGGGAGGCATGTGCCAAGGGTGGGGTTGGAGCATGCAATGCTATAACAATTCTGAGCACCACTGCAACCTATAGGGCAATGCAGAAGGCTGTCATAATGTAGATAGTGTTGTTGTAGTTGTGTTGCTCCCAGGAAATCAGATACACAAGGCGAGTGAGGGAATATCTTGTATTGGACCAACTTCTTTTGGTGGCAAGTATTCAAGGTACATAGAGTTCTCCTTCCCAGACCTGAAGTAGAGTTCTGTGTAGCTCAGAAGCTTGTCTCTTTCACCAACTAAATACAATTTGGCCCAATAAACTTGTCCCTGTAGTGTAGATAGGCATTGACAACTTATGGTGGGATGTCATGCCTACCTTTCCAGTGGACTTCTGCTATTTTTTCACTCCATTCCTACCGATACCATTGGGAAGTTGTGTTATTCTTGTGCCATTAGCCCTGGCATCCAAGGATGACTTGGAGTGCAAAAATTGCTCTGATGGATGCTATTCTGCTATTTTCTCAGTTAGGCCACCCACTCTGGAAGCTGGGGATGTGGGCACATTGGCCTACTATGACACCACCACCAATACCCTTTCTCCTCCGAGGACAATTTTTTTAACACGGGGGGCTGCAACCCTGGATTACTCAATGGAAACTGACATAACCCAGGGCTGGATATAGCGCCCAGTGTTTAAAATGCAGCAGGACACATGCAGTAAATTTCCATGACAGAATAATCATTCAACGCTTACAGAACTTCTTCCAGTGTAGCCCATAATTTCCACATTTTTATTAATTCTGTTCTCTGTGTCCCCTTACTATTTTTGCTTGAAGTGTTCGATCTAGATAATGACAGATTCCAAGTGGAGGAATAATTTATAGAACAATACATTACTAAGAAACTCAAGAGAATATATTATTCATTTGTTATCATTATATATTGTGCCATTTTAGATTAAAGCTGGGATAAAAGAGCTTAATTAATGTTATCTGCTTTTATTGCCTTTCTAGATATTGATTATAATTCTGATACATGAAGTCAACCAGAACTGAGAATTTTTCCCCCCATATTTTTTTAGAATTTAACCCTTTTTCAAAAAACAAAATTTGGAGTAGTACATGGTGAAAGAAAAACTGCATGCAGCATCACCAAAAATTCTGGGTTTTGTTGTTGTTTCTGCAGGTTTTGTACAGGACTAGCAATCAAAACCGTGTGAATGAACTGACCACAAATACGACATCAGCAGAACTTTTACTCCCATTCAATGAGGATTACATCATAGAAGTAAAAGCAACATCTGATGGTGGAGATGGCACTAGCAGTGATGAGATCAGGATTCCCAAACTGACTAGTATGTAGTCACTGATATGAGATGTCATTATTTTGTTGTACAGTAATGCCTAGAAGTCTACCGATATCAGAACCCCACAGTACGGAGCACCATACATGCAGCTTAGTAAGAGATGATGCATGCCACGAAGAACTTACATTCTAAACAGGCAAAGTGTGAGGGGGAAACAGAAGTACAGAGAGGTGGAGTGATTTGCAGAACACCACACAGCTTGTCAGTGGCAGAGCTGAGAAGAGAACCCAAGTCATTGGACTCCTAGATCAGTGCCCTGTCAACAGTGTGGTGGTTCCTCTGTTGACGTATTGTCTGACATTTCATTCCAAAACTTAGTGGAAAAGCAGATGCACAAGGAGCATAAATTCTGATCTTTGTTGCTCCAGGTTGTGAGAGTCCAAGTAAGTAACGTGCTGATGCTCTACTCAAGGTGATGTCATCTTGTTACATAAGTACCTACTGTAGGCTGATCAAAGAACTGAAGATAGCAACTCACTTGTGTTCCTGGCTAGATAACCTTCACTTGAACTCCCAGGCCATCTAGAAAGAAGGCAGGTAGTGACAATGTTGGGAAAAGGAAGTCCCTTAAGTAACGCTAATATAGTACTCTGGAAATGCTCAGGCTTTAGAGTTTCTCAACATGAAGTTAATAGGGCTTCACTGATTTACCCCAGCTGAGGATTTGGCCAAGTGTGTGCCTCCTGAAAAAAATCTGTGAAAGGTTTTGCTCTGCTAATGTTTCATAAAAGTTCTGTACCTCAATGACAGGATACAAAACAGACATAATAGCATAAGGATCATGAACTTGACTTGAGCTTAGTTTAATTGAGTTTCATAATGCAAAGTAATGCTAACTAGCATCTGAAATTAACAGAAAAATTGTTAATCATTTATACATTTGGGATTAAAGTGCTTCAGCAATAGGCATTAAATGGCACCACTAATTATATATATGTTCCCAGTATTTTGTAACACCACCTATTTTGTTTTAGTTGACTGAGTCATGACTAGACTTTGTGCCTGGCACCCACAGCTAGCAGTTGCAGGAGCCAGTCTTTATATGAATGGATTCCTTATTGATTAAAATGAAAAAACCCATGCTTGTACGCTGTATGGTAATAAGTTAATAAAAAGGAAACCAATTAACCTTCACATGTCCTTACTCATGATAAACTTCCTTCTTTTGGTTTGGTCAATTACCGGGTAAATTAGGGCTAGATAGTCTGTGTGTGAGTGAGAGAGAGATTTTACATATATACATAAGTATGTGTGTGTGTATATATCTTAAAATATCAGATTTTCACTTTCATATGGCTCTCTTTTTTCATTTATAATCTTAAAGATGAAAACAATTCCGTGAATCCTCCTGAAATGTGAATATATTTCAATTCTTCATAAATATTTAGAATTATTTGATAAATCTTGCATTGGTTAGCTGAAATGAAGAACTGTAATAAATCTTATCTGGAAAATAACAGAGGCCGAGATACTCAAAGGTATCTAGGTTCCTAACTCCCACTGCTTTTAACTGAAGTTGGGTGCCTAAATAGCTTTGAGGATCTGTGCCAGAGTCCTTATTGGTAACATGTATTGAGACGTCATATATATTGCATTGATTTAATCCCAAATTTTTCATTTGTCACAGGTATGGATGCAAGAGGTTCTGGTGCATCAGTCTTGAACATCTACAGTTTATCCAGCTTCATACAGATAGTACCTTTCTTGACTTTTAATGCAGTGTTGTGGTGATACATTGTCATTCATTGGATACATTAAATCAGTTACAAAAGTGCTTTTTAAAAAAAATGCAGTGGTTATGCATGGGTTTTTTTTTCAACTCTGTGTTTTTAAATACTTCATATTCCATTGTAGGTTAAATTTAAAAAAAAAACCACCATATTAAAATTCAGTAAATCCTTTTAAAGGAATCTAAAATGCCTTAATACTTGAACCAAAGGAGTTTACATAATACATTTCTCAAATCTGATGTAAATGAGAGTAAGAGTATTATGCTACAGTTTGAGAGCTTCACAGAGTCTCAGATACACCTTGGATCTCTGATGAACTCCATTTTTTTTTTTGGCACTGACACTAAATTGTTTTGAGTATGTCCCGTGTCATTGTGATAGAATAATTCTAATCCACACAAACAGATGAAAATAGATGCATATTTGATTGGAATCTAATGACAAATCTTAGACCGATTAAATCTTTTAAAAGCAGTGTGTTTACCAAGTATGTTCAGATAAGCTTGCATACTGTCCTTTTATATAATCTATTCTAAATCTACCAGATAATCATAGGTATTAGAGATGGAAAAGACCTATTCCATCTCCTGTCAATGTTTTGTCCCATTTACCTTTGAAAGTCCAAGAGACAGCGTTTCCACACTTCAAAGGTTTTCTCTTTTTCCTCAGAGTCAGCATACATTTTTATACCTCCCTTCGAGAACACAAGTCCTTTCTCTCCATTTATATGTATGTGAATTAATTATAGATTTTTTTCTCATTTCCCTACTTCATCCATCTCTTTGCCAGGTTATTGCATACATATTTAGCAGTATATTCTGTCTTCATAACCTGATCGTTCCCGCTCCCAGCTCATTTTTGTTGCCCTTCTCTGAATTCCCACATCCCAGGATGTTTTGGAAAATGCAGTGCCCAGAACTGAGCACTGTATTTTAGGTGCAGATGCACCGTGGCCTTATAGAAAGGTACTGTTGCCTCCCTGCTCTGTGATGTGTTTCTTCTGAATATTCAGCCCAAAATTACATTGGCCCTTTGTCTACCATGTCACATTGCAAACTATGCCTGATTCAATATATGCTATTACTCCTCTGCTCCCTTTTAGCATTACTGCTACCCAGATTTCTCCTTTGGTTGCTGAAAGGGACCTTTGTGTCTAAGCAGCTCCACCTCTCTCAGCTGGGCTGGCATTCTGTAATAAATCCCATGAACATCATATAATTCTTGGTATTACTATGGCAATATACTATAGCTTTTACTAGATATATAGAAATATATATATATAAACAAAGACTTTTTGTCCTTGTTATTACAGAGATTGTTCTAAATCTATATGTTCCATAGCAATATATAAAAGAGATGCCAAACCTGGTACATTTGATTTTCTACATTTGCAAAGCTTAGACAAATCATACGTTATTCTATCCTTTCAGACAGCTTTCAGGTGAATAGCAAATTACACAGTGTCAAATGTTCATATAACATCAAAATGATATTCTGTTCTTTCGGTTTAATCTCAAAGGACACAAAAAAAATCAAAAATGTCAACCTCAAGTGAACCAATATCAGTAAAATTCTGACATCACTGTAGTAATGTTTTAATATGCATTCAGATATCAAATTCACATTAATCTAACACACAAACTATCTTGCTAGCTATCCGAGCAAGATCTGTATATACTGTACATACATAGTGAAAAAAAAACATAAATGGCTAGTTGTTTTTTCAGTATGGCTAACCATTGATGTTTCTAAACAGTCACAAAGGGCGGGAAACAGACATTCCTAGTAAATATATAGTTCAGTTTCATGCAGTGAAAGGTGAATCTTTCTATTCTTGTTTAAGAAATTCTGCAGTGTCATTTTCATGATTATTCTATTGCATTATTTAACTTTGTTATATATCTCCATGAGATATGTACTGAGTATCTTGTTTCATATTGAAAAGTATGAAATTTATCCTTAAACTTCCAGTTGTGTGTGTATCCTATGGTTATCTGTATGTATTTTTTTCTATTATTCTAATAAAATATTTATAACATTGAGGAATATTGGGATATTTCAAAATATATTGCCCTCTCAAAATCACATATTTGTACTCAGAAGAGCACATTGTAAAGATGTCCAACCACAACACTTGCCTATATTCTTAACAACATTCCTGCTAACTGCCAGTTCTCTAATTTTTCCCCATCTCTACTCTCCTTAGGCCTGAGCCAAAGTCAACAGATTCTCATTAACTTTACTAGGTTGACTTACTCTTTTCAAATATTTCTTATACTGTAATATAAATCTGCCTGCGCCCATTTCCTGAAACATTTAGTCCTTAAACATTTGTTAGTTTTTGATGACTCTCCACTTCCCTTCCTAATATTTTATTTTGAAGGGAGGTAGTGTTGCCTAGAAGATAGAGCAATAGATTGGCACTCAGGACACCTGAGTTTGTTTCCAGTCCTGCTGTTGCTTGGTGAATGATCTTGAGCAAGTCACATCACCTAGTTGTGCCTCAGTTTGCCCACCTGTAAAATTGAAATGATACCTCCTTTGTAAAGCACTTTGAGATCGCCATATAGACTGTAAAAGCAGCAAAGAATCCTGTGGCACCTTATAGACTAACAGACGTTTTGGAGCATGAGCTTTCGTGGGTGAATACCCACTTCATCAGATGCATGTAGTGGAAATTTCCAGGGGCAGGTATATATATGCAGGCAAACTAGAGATAATGAGGTTAGTTCAATCAGGGAGGATGAGGCCCTCTTCTAGCAGTTGAGGTGTGAAAACCAAGGGAGGAGAAACTGGTTTTGTAGTTGGCAAGCCATTCACAGTCTTTGTTTAATCCTGAGCTGATGGTGTCAAATTTGCAGATGAACTGAAGCTCAGCAGTTTCTCTTTGAAGTCTGGTCCTGAAGTTTTTTTGCTGCAGGATGGTCACCTTAAGGTCTGCTATAGTGTGGCCAGGGAGGCTGAAGTGTTCTCCTACAGGTTTTTGTATATTGCCATTCCTAATATCTGATTTGTGTCCGTTTATCCTTTTCCGTAGTGACTGTCCAGTTTGGCCAATGTACATAGCAGAGGGGCATTGCTGGCATATGATGGCGTGTATTATAGAAGAGATGAGAATTTTTTATTATACATTATTGTTATTAAAAGGTATGGAATGTGCATTGAAATGCAATTAAGTGACAGCCCTTTTATGGCCCTAACTGTCACTAGTAACGAAGTATTCATTTTTGGCATGCAAGATATGCAGGGTCGAGACACAGAAGCTAGATTCATAGTTTTAAGGCTCCAATCCTGTAAACATTGATGTGAGTAGCTTTACTGTCCCACTAAGTTCATAAATGTTATGTGTTCATTCTTTTCCATTCCCTTCTTTAGTTTCTTATCTTCCCTACCCAAGCTGCATTTGCTCATATTTTGATCCTTCGCCCTATCTCAGAAATAGTAAGACCTGTTTGGTCTGGCTACTGCTCAAAAAATTCAGCTGAGCCTTCTCGAGCCAAACTAAAGGAAAATCCAACCTGGGCTTTTCTGCCATTTAAACCTTATGTTTAAAATGGCATTTGGCACAGCTAGGCAATGTTACTAAGAACACATGGCCTTCATGTCCTGCCAGTTGCTTCTAAACCCAGCATATTCTGAGTCTACTAAAAGAGCTAATTATGAACCAAATAAGACTACATGACCTCTACCCATGTAGTACAGAGCTGTTCCAAATGTTGCACTGAAGGCTAGTAACCCCAACATGTTTTACAAGCTTGCATGACAGGAAATCAAAAGGCAATGGATAGACCATTTTCTTGGCTGAGCAAGTTTTTGAATTCTGTTCCTAGGATTGTGAATTGGCCAGTACATTTGTGATGAAATGAGATTCAAAAAAGCATTTGCACTGTGGTTTCCCAAAGGCTCTGATGGATCTCTGTTTAAGCTGAACTCCATTTGTGAAACTGCACCTTATCTTAAGAGTCTGGCAAGGTTAATATGTATTTATCAAAGCAGGACTCACTTCGATATGCAATGTGAGGTGGGAAAATAGTACTTGGTGGGGGTCTTCGGGATAGTATTGCAGAGAAGAAGAAATGGCCAGTGATGGTAAATGTAACAATATCTGGAAAAAAGCCACGTCTCAGTCTCTTTTGAAATATTTCATATAGTCAGCCAAATTGCCGTCCCGACTTTAACCAGACCGCTTTCTGCATACCTTCCATGTTGTAGACCACTGTTTAAAAATCTATCCCCTAGGAATTACATGAAAGAACTTTGAAAATTATTCATATGATTTATGTAAAATGGTTGATATCACTGTGTGACTATGAAGTGTGAATGCAAAAGTGTTTCTGCTTTTTTATTGGTAAGTGGGGAAAAAAAATATTTACAATGAAACTAACCAATTCTACATTATATCAATAATTCCAAGATGGTGCAAATGATGATGAATCATTTGAGGCCCCATTAATGGAGCATAGTTAGTTTGAGTGGGAGCAATAGAGCAATCTATTATAAATAATATTGTTTAAACATTAATTTGTATTCATTTAGGCAGCATGTAGCATAGCTGGGGGGGGTGCGAAGGGGGAATCTCTCCATCCTGTTGTATCTTTCTAATATAATTAATGATTCCAAAACTTTATACTGAAGCCAAAAGAAGCATTGAAAAATAGTGTGTCCAGTGCAATGGGGTCCAGATCCTGACTGGTCCATGCTCTATCCATTAGGCCGCACTGCCTCCCTAAAAGGCTATGGTAATATAAATCAATAATTATGAAGGTGATGGAGAGGATGGCCAAAGCCTTTATTACAGTCTGCAAAACAGAGACTCGAAGACAGGTCGTGAAACGAACACTGAGCAGCAACAGATCAACTCTGGCATCACAAACGCAAGCTCTTGGAGTTATTTCAGCTTTGCCAAAGAAATAAGTCAGCTCTTAGGCCCTCCTACCCATGACCATGCTTTGATATACAGGTGTTATGTGCATGAAAGCAGATATGTATTGTAACCATGTAGTCACAGATCCAGCAATCACTATGCCGTGCTTGAAGTGTTTAGATTGCATGGCTTGCAGGACAGTGGTGACATTAGCTATTGAAATACAGCATCTATGTTAGGTGTCCGAATAGCGTCCCTTTCTTTAGAAACTTAATGAAGTACGATAGCAAGGGGCTCTGCTGAAAAGTCTTAATTCATTAGTTTTTAGACTTGAGACTTTTGATGAAATGTGATTTAAGTTGTCATTATATAAAATGTGCTGTAGCTCTGTGTAAATGACACATACAAATTAGGGATGGAAAAAACTCCAAGTTCCCAGTTCAGATTTAATTGAAAAAAAATATTTAAATGGACCACTGTCATAAACAGATACCTAAGGGTTAATGTCTCTTTCACCTGAAGCACCTGACCAGAGGACCAATGAGGAAACCAGATTTTTTCAACTCTGGGTGGAGGGAAGTTTGTGTCTAAGTCTTTGTTTTCTGTCTGCCTGCTTTCTCTGAGTTTTGGAGAAGTAGTTTCTACTTTCTAGTCTTCTGTTTCTAAGTCTTAAGGACAAAGAGATCAGATAGTAAGTTATATGGTTTCTTTTCTTTGGTATTTGCATGAATATAAGTGCTGGAGTGCTTTGATTTGTATTCTTTTTGAATAAGGCTGTTTATTCAATATTCTTTTAAGCAATCGACCCTGTATTTTGTCACCTTAATACAGAGAGACCATTTGTATGTATTTTTTCTTTCTTTTTTATATAAAGCTTTCTTTTAAGACCTGTTGGAGTTTTTCTTTACTTCAGGGAAATTGAGTCTGTACTCACCAGGGAATTGGTGGGAGGAAGAAATCAGGGGAGATCTGTGTGTGTTGAATTGGCTAGCCTGATTTTGCATTCCCTCTGGGGGAACAGGAAAGTGCTTTTGGTTCCCAGGACTGGGAATGGAGAGGGGGAGTCATTCTGTTTGGATTCACAGAGCTTGTGTCTGTGTATCTCTCCAGGAGCACCTGGAGGGGGGAAGGGAAAAAGGATTATTTCCCTTTGTTGTGAGACTCAAGGAATTTGAGTCTTGGGGTCCCCAGGGAAGGTTTTTCAGGGGGACCAGAGTGCCCCAAAACACTCTAATTTTTTGGGTGGTGGCAGCAAGTACCAGGTCCAAGCTGGTAACTAAGCTTGGAGGTTTTCATGCTAACCCTCATATTTTGGACGCTAAGGTCCAAATCTGGGACTAAAGTTATGATATGGTGTGCAGCGGTTACGGGATAGACAAAATCCAGAAGCCAGTAGGAATATTATATTTTTCTTTTCTCTGCTAAGGGCTTTTTAGCAGAGAGAAACAGTTTGGTTTTAAAAGGGAACCAGAGAGAATTTTTTTTTCTGCTCTCTCTGGCAGTTTGTGGCTTGCATGTTAAGCAAGAAGCCATTAAGGTGCTATTAAGAGTCTTTTGTCACACAATAGCACTCCCATTCAGAGTCATTACCAGCACTATATAAATGCAAATAAAGTGGTTTTTCAGGTTTACTTAACATTGAAGATTAGCTAAAGGCACTGTTGCTAGGCAGACTCTAGGAGGCAACAGAGCCTGCAGTGCAGAAGATAAACAGCGGAGGGCACCCCAACACAAGAAAACAGGAACCATGACTTCTAAGGCAAAAATTGAGGCCGAAGAACAAATCACAGAAGCTGAACACAGGCGACAACTGGAAATAAAACAAACAGAGATGGAAATAAGAGAGAGAGAAAGAGAGGCAGCCTACCAAAGAGAACAGGCAGCCAAAGAGGTGGCCCACAGAAGGAAGCAAGAAGAAGAAGAGGCGGCCCACCGCCAAGACATGGAAAAACACCAAAAAGAAATGGAAAAACAACAAAAAGAAATGGAAAAACTACAAAAAGAGTATGAAGAGAAGGAAAAACAGAGAAAACATGAACTGGACTTGGCAAAAGCTGGGCTGCATGTGCCAGCCAACCCTAACAACCCGGCGCCAATTATTGCTCCACAGCACAGGAAATTTCCCACCTACAAGGCAGGTGATGACACCGAGGCCTTCTTGGAAAATTTTGAAAGAGCCTGTCTTGGGTACAGCATCCCCGAAGACCAGTACATGGTAGAATTAAGGCCACAACTCAGTGGACCTTTAGCAGAGGTGGCAGCTGAAATGCCTAAGCAGCAAATGAATGACTATAAACTTTTTCAAACCAAGGCCAGATACAGAATGAGGATAACCCTAGATCATGCCCGTCGGCGCTTCAGAACCCAAAAGTGGAAACCAGAGGTGTCATTTCCCAAACACGCCTACTACATTGCAAAAAACTATGAGGCCTGGATAACAGGAAACAACGTTCAAACCTTGGAAGAACTACACCTCCTCATACAAATGGAGCAGTTCTTGGATGGTGTTCCTGAAGACATCACACGGTACATACAAGATGGAAAACCCAAAGATCTCGCTGAGGCGGGGGAGATTGGAGCCAAATGGATGGAACTGGCAGAAAGCAAGAAAGCTACTGTCAAGGGGAACGATTACCCCAGGGGGCACACAGACCATAAACCCTACAACCGAGGACAGACAAAGACCCCACATACCACCCAAGTAAAGCCACAGACACCCTACTCTTCCACCTCACCAGTCTCCAGTAACTCACCTCGGCCCAGTGACCCATCAGATGGAAGATGCTTTAAGTGTAATGAACTGGGACATATCAAGGCCAACTGTCCCAAGAACACCATGCGAGTGCAATTCATTACACCACCATCACACCAAAGATCCCCAGGCCAGGATGCCTCTCAAATACCCTTGGAGCGAAGGGAAAATTTGAGAGTGGGTGGAAAGAAGGTTACTGCGTGGAGAGACACGGGGGCACAAGTGTCAGCTATCCACCAATCCTTCGTTGACCCCAAATTCATCAACCCAAAGGCCAAAGTTACAATCTACCCCTTCATGTCATAAGCTGTAGACTTGCCTACAGCTCAACTGCCTGTCCAGTACAAAGGCTGGTCAGGAATGTGGACTTTTGCAGTCTATGACAATTATCCTATCCCCATGCTACTGGGGGAAGACTTGGCCAACCAGGTGAGGCGGGCCAAGAGAGTGGGAATGGTTACACGTAGCCAAACCAGGCAAGCTTCCAGACCCATTCCTGTTCCTGAGCCGTCCACAGACGCCCCGTCTATGTTACCAGAGACCCAGACAGAGGTAGTGGACCCGGATTCCATGCCTACCACTGAAACAGCCACAGCATCTCCAGTCCCAGGCCCGGAACTGGAACAGCAACCAGCACCAGCGATTGCAACCCCATCTTCAAACTCAACGCCAGTGGGCGCCAGCGAGCCACAACTGGCAGAAGCAACAGACAGCCATACCCAAAAGGCTCAGCCAGATCCTG
The DNA here is from genome assembly GCF_007399415.2 of Gopherus evgoodei. Classification (NCBI taxonomy): domain Eukaryota; kingdom Metazoa; phylum Chordata; order Testudines; family Testudinidae; genus Gopherus; species Gopherus evgoodei. Next base: position 119,214,024 of record NC_044328.1, read on the forward strand.
AAATACCCTCAGGTGCACCAGCGGAGAGCGGTTCACCAGCAACGGAAACAACCCCATCACCTACATCGCTTCCAGAGGGACCAAGCCCAAGTCCACAGTCTGAGGAAGAACTGGTGACCCCAGCCTCAAGGGAACAGTTCCAGACTGAGCAGGAAGCAGATGACAGCCTTCAGAAAGCGTGGGCGGCGGCACGGAGCACCCCACTGCCTCTCAGCTCTTCTAATCTATCCCGGTTTGTTATAGACCAAGGACTGTTATACAAGGAAATTCTTTCTGGTGGACACCGGGAAAAATGGCAGCCGCAAAAACAGTTGGTGGTTCCAACTAAGTACCGGGGGAAGCTCTTAAGCTTAGCCCATGATCATCCCAGTGGCCATGCTGGGGTGAACAGAACCAAGGACCGGTTGGGGAAGTCCTTCCACTGGGAGGGGATGGGCAAGGATGTTGCCAAGTATGTCCGGTCTTGTGAGGTATGCCAAAGAGTGGGAAAGCCTCAAGACCAGGTCAAGGCCCCTCTCCAGCCACTCCCCATAATTGAGGTCCCATTTCAGCGAGTAGCTGTGGATATTCTGGGCCCTTTCCCAAAAAAGACGCCCAGAGGAAAGCAGTACATACTGACTTTAGTGGACTTTGCTACCCGATGGCCAGAAGCAGTAGCTCTAGGCAACACCAGGGCTAACACTGTGTGCCTGGCCCTAACAGACATCTTTGCCAGGGTAGGTTGGCCCTCCGACATCCTTACAGATTCAGGGTCTAATTTCCTGGCAGGGACCATGGAAAAACTGCGGGAAACTCATGGGGTGAACCACTTGGTTGCCACCCCGTACCACCATCAAACCAATGGCCTGGTGGAAAGGTTCAATGGAACTTTGGGAGCCATGATACGAAAATTCATCAACGAATTCTCCAATAATTGGGACCTAGTGTTGCAGCAGTTGCTGTTTGCCTACAGGGCTGTACCACATCCCAGTTTAGGGTTTTCACCATTTGAACTTGTGTATGGTCACGAGGTTAAGGGACCATTACAGTTGGTGAAGCAGCAATGGGAGGGATTTACGCCTTCTCCAGGAACTAACATTCTGGACTTTGTAAGCAACCTTCAAAGCACCCTCCGACACTCTTTAGCCCTTGCTAGAGAGAACCTAAAGGATGCTCAAGAAGAGCAGAAGGCCTGGTATGACAGACATGCCAGAGAACGTTCCTTCAAGGTAGGAGACCAGGTTATGGTCTTGAAGGCGCAACAGGCCCATAAGATGGAAGCATCATGGGAAGGGCCATTCACGGTCCAAGAGTGCCTGGGAACTGTAAACTACCTCATAGCATTTCCCAATTCCTCACTAAAGCCTAAAGTGTACCATGTTAATTCTCTCAAGCCTTTCTATTCCAGAGACTTACAGGTTTGTCAGTTTACAGTCCAGGGAGATGAGGCTGAGTGGCCTGACAATGTCTACTACGACGGGAAAAAAAACGGTGGCGTGGAAGAGGTGAACCTCTCAACCACCCTGGAACGTCTGCAGCGGCGACAAATCAAGGAGCTGTGCACTAGCTTCGCCCCATTGTTCTCAGCCACCCCAGGACGGACTGAACGGGCATACCACTCCATTGATACAGGTAATGCTCACCCAATCAGAACCCCACCCTACCGGGTGTCTCCTCATGCCCAAGCTGCTATAGAACGGGAGATCCAGAACATGCTACAGATGGGTATAATCCGCCCATCTACCAGTGCATGGGCATCTCCAGTGGTTCTGGTACCCAAACCAGATGGGGAAATACGCTTTTGCGTGGACTACCGTAAGCTAAATGCGGTAACTTGTCCGGATAACTATCCAATGCCATGCACCGATGAGCTATTGGAGAAGTTGGGACGTGCCCAGTTCATCTCTACAATAACCAAGGGGTACTGGCAAGTACCGCTAGATGAACCTGCCAAGGAGAGGTCAGCATTAGTCACCCGTGCGGGGGTGTATGAATTCAATGTCCTTCCTTTCGGCCTTCGAAATGCACCCGCCACCTTCCAGAGGCTGGTAGATGGTCTACTAGCTGGACTGGGAGAATTTGCAGTTGCCTACCTCGATGATGTGGCCATTTTTTCAGACTCCTGGCCCGAACACCTACTACACCTGGAAAAGGTCTTTGAGCGCATCAGGCAGGCAGGACCACTTGTCCCAGTTCAGAGCTGTGTGAATCTGGCATAATTCCCTTGAAATCTGTTACTGTAGTTACTACATATTTACACAGATGCAACACAGGAGGCTTTGGTCCAAAATTTCTAAGCCCTGCACCTATGTCCTACCAGGGTTATCCTAGTCAATCCTATTCTTGCTCAGTCTAAGGGCCTTGTTCTTGGGTTCTGTCTAAGCTCTGATTTATCTGTGGGAACGGATGATACTTGTGATTCTAAAGTGTGAATTTCTCAGATGTGGCTGGTATCGAAATTAAATCCCACATTTTATTCTCGGACAGTTTGCTCTCTCAGATGTATGGTTGGAATGTTGGGCTCTTTCTGAATACAAAATAAGTTGAAAACTAATGTCACATGAGCCTTAAGAAATATTGGAGATCTACATTTTCAACTTAAACTTTAATTTACCTTTAACTGGGGAAATGCAGAAGTGGGCAGTGCTTGTCAGTATTTTCATATATATGTTACATCTTAATAACAAGCAATAAAAGAAGCCAGTCTGCATAAGGGAGTACATTAATCTGTCTAAAATAAATAATAATGGAATTTTGGGAAAGTAAAAGGAGTTTGTAAGCAGGCACGCTCTCAGAAAAACAAGTTCCTCTATTCTTTTATGCAAATTCTCTGCAGTACTGAGAACAATATAAAGGCTACATTTAGCACAGATATAACTGAATGTGCATTATGGCTGTACATTATAGAGACAATTTTTTTCTGGTAATCTGATACCGAATGCTACTAAACAGGCAAAAAGACCTTATAAGAACTAAATGTTTTGCTTTCTTTAAAATCCACTTGCACAGCTTTTCATCTCTTAGTGAAGGGCTCTCCCAAGGTGGGGTTTATGGTTCATGTTTTCCCTTTTTGACCTGCATTCAGACACCTCATGCCACTTTGTTCTCATTGGGAAAGTGGAGGCGCGGCATATAAAGATGTCTAAGACATTTGTGCTTCTGAAATTATTCCTATTTCAACCTCTTTATCAGGTCCATCCTACAGCTACCTACACTCAGGCTGTCTGAGTTCAGCTCTAACACCTTTCAGCTATGAGAGCTGATTCTCCAAGCGCCAGTTACTGCATCACCTTTGACTTGCTGGATGAGATTTTCAAAGCTGCCATAGGCAATTGGGTGCCCAATTCTCATTAATGTCATGGAGGATGGACATCCAAACCCCTTAGTGTGCATTCCCCTATATATATTGATGGAGACTTTCAAAACTGCCAGACACATTGCTGTGGCATTCCCTAGGAATGGATTGCATCTGCTCCACAACAAGCCTCCCAGAATGAAAGGGCCTGCTCTCAAGGATGTAACCATGGTCTCATGGATAGCAGTGCAGCCACCGGCTCACCAGGCCAACATGGGATTGTTTTGTAGCAGTAGTTTTCATTTTATGGGCTTAACCAAGTTTGTCAGTGCAGTAGATTCACGCCAACTGACATTTGTTATCTCTTCTTTGCCAAAGGAACAAGTTCAGACACATCCACACCGTGAGTTCTGTCTATTCAAGAAGAAGAAGTTTAGTGTGTTTGTGAAATTCCCTGATAAATGGAAGTGATGGAAGCCTGAAATATCCCGACTCTTTTCTCCTGACTGTCTTTTAGGGCCTGATCTAAACCTAATGGAAAGACTCACATAACCTCTGTGGGCTTTGGATCAGGCCCTTACAGGATAATGGCAGAGCATGTTTTTTACATTAACGAACCAATTTGCCTTTTTATATAACTACTAAGTGAAAAGGGGCATCTTTCCTCCATAACCAGATTGGCAAATTGTGTTTATGAATCTTCAGTCAAAGCAATTACATTTTTCAAAAGCTAAGCCATGATCTCGTAGTAATTTCAGTGGGACTTTGCATACGATTAGGGCCTTCGTGTTTGAGTTCCCATTTAATTTCTCTCTTTTTATTAGTGTTTTGCTATCACCCACCCTCTGACCTGCACCCTGTACTGTATGTTTACATAGAATAGTTGACATTTCCTGCCCCCATTGTCTTGTGTTAGTTTTTCTTCCTTGCGCCTCACAATCTCTCAATAAAATCTCCTTCCCTGCAAAAGAGAATCACTAGTTCTTTCTTTAAAATTTGCTCTTCTTTTGTTTTGTGTGATCTAGAATGTACACCCTTTCCCACCCCCACCCACCTTCCCTACATCTCTGACTTAAGAAACAATTATTTTTCTTAACTCAAAATATCTGCTCTGTTTTTGTTGTTGTTTGTTGACTTCTCTTTTATTGAGAGTACTTTTGTTGTAAGAATGCACTAACAAAGGTCTTGCATGGGGAGGATTTCTCTTCATTTTTCACAGAGAGCCAGGAAAACTTGGCCAAACTCACTTTGAATTAAATTCCTTTTCTCTCTGTGCACTCAACAGTCTCCTAACCACCCTACATTTTGTAAATGTGACTGGAACTGTTGTCTGCATGACCATGAAGTCATTTCATTGGGAATCTACCCATTATTCATTTAGCTCCACCAGTATGTTCAGCACTGCCCAGTACAAAGAGTATGCATGGCTCCTGCCCCATGGGGCTCATTATGATTTTAAGGACTATCCTACAAGCTGCTTAGCACCCTTCATTCCCACTGACATTTGAGGGCACGAACCAGGATGGATTGGAATGATGGATTTTACAAATGCTGAATCAAAAGGATCTGTCAAGAGGCAGAACATGGATAGGAATGGAGAGACAATGCAAGTGACAAAAAAATAATAGAATAGCTGCAGTGATGATGAAAGAGAAAGGAGAGGATTTAGGGGCAACTAACTGGCATAGGTATCAGTCGCTAACAAAACAATATATTTTAAACAATTCACAACATGAGCCTAGTGGCAATGTGGTATTTTTTTCTAAGTATCAATCCACAGATACTTCCAGCAAATCAATTTTACAAGATTTATGAATCACTTATTTTGAAAGACTAAACATTCCACTTTTTCTGCAGGAATGATCTTTTTCTACTTAACTTTGATTTTCCAGTGGAATTCAACCTGTAGAGAAAGAAAGCTCCTGCAGAACAGAAGAGCTAGTTCATAGAGCCTGCCTTAAGATAAGGGTGGGGTAATGCACCTGGAACAACTGTCTGAAGTTATATCAGGTGCTTTGACTGGGGGAGCTTTGCCTGCCAGTCATAACACAGGTTCACCAATCTGAGGACCCTGCTGTATATCCATCTCTTTCATAATGCCCAAGACACATGTTTATATGTGTGCTTGGCCAAAAGATTGTATCCTTTCCTTTTAGTTGTGGATATTGACAAATGCTTTTGGATTACTGCAGAGCAGTCTGTATGGAGAAAATACCGTTCAGGAACTTCTCCCAAGTTATTAAGATCATCTTATGGGGAACAAAGGCATTATTTCTGTTTAACCTTGCCTGGCTGAATGTGAGAGGAGAAATTTACTATTTAATTGGTGAGTCATACCAGTGTGTTTAATGCACGTGTGCTTGGAATGATGGTGAAGTGCAGTTAATTATGGTAAGTCAATACATTTACCCAAGGAATGGGTGCAATATGGGTTGCACCACTGTAGGCTTCCTTATGCCATTCCACCACTGCACCTCAATCCTGACCTGGAGAGGACATCTCAGGGGACAAGAAGAAAGTTTGGTCACCTCTGTTCTGACACAGCCAGGAAAGGTATTCATTAAGGTGATATCCTTGGTGAGCCTTTCATTATTGAATTTCATGTTCTTTTATTTTACATTAGAACATGAGTAAGGACCAATTATATCAGGAAATGTCATAACAATTAAACCAAATTGAGGGAAAATAAGGGAATACCTCTTTTCTTTTCCCTTTTATTATACACATAATGCAATTTCCCAGTTCAAGTCCTTGAAAGAGGAAGATCTGTCAAAAGGGGCATTGTGCATTTAACAAAAACTGTACGACCTGCAATCCAAAAAAAAAACAGTAAAAGCCAACAAATACAGTTCCATTTTTTGTCGTTAACACTTCCTAACATTGCTACTAAAATGAGGCATTTAAAGTTGCACTTGTCATAACACTAATTATCTATTTGATCACTAGAGTTCTCAACTGATTGAATTAGTTCTTCTGCAGTGAGAATAGATGAGTACTTCAGCAGCCTTGAATCTGTTACCTGGTGTAAATCAGGAGTAACTATTGAAAACACTGAAGACGAGAATCAAACCCTTTTGTATGGAATAGAAACAGTTTCAAGTCATCTTAACCTTGTCTTTAGGAAAGATTATTCACTTATTCTTTCAATATAACAGAACACTTGCTAAAAATCTCACAACAAAATTGTTCCAAGGGAAAATTTGAGGGGAGTGGGGAGGGAACCTCTGTAAAAAATAACTGTAACTCGGTAAAAGCCTCTGCATTTCCTTAAGAACTCATGCCAATTTATGGGCTACACAATTTGTTCCTTGTCTTAAAATTTCTGTTGGCTGGTTACGATGTACATTAATCTTTATTTCCATCCTAAGCATAATTTTTAGCGCACCTTCCACTCATTAATATTCAGAAAGCTGTCCATCGTACCTGTAAAACTCTTTATCTAGCTTGGAATTCCAGCTACATTTTGATACCCATATTCACGCTGAATAATTCTGTATGCCACAAAGAGCACACTGGACTATATGGGGCCAGGTGTGGATTAAGATGTCACTCTGCATACCCAGGGCAGGGATGTGCACAAGGGGGAGAAGCACTTTTGGAGGAGCTCTTCCCACCACAGCCCCCGGAGGAGGAGCTCTCTGTCTCCACGCTGTGACCCCGGGGATGAAGGAGCTCTGTGACCCCCACCGCAATCAAGTACTTGTGGATACATTTATTCAGATAGCTCCATGGCTCATGGATTTCCATTGAAATGGTGAGCTGTTTATTTCTATGCATATGTTGCACGTGCGTGTGATGATAGGGCTTAATGTGGATAACTCGTGTGTTCAGTGTATCCCTCCAAAAGTAGTCAAATTTAAATTCCGGCACATGCCGCTGCCCATGGGTATCAGAATCTAGACGACTATTTAAGAAAAATTAGATATTGTTTTAAATTGATACGAGCTTGGACTCTGGAAGAAACCCTGTGTAATGAAATGAGCCTACACATGTGGGGCAAGGTATCTCAAGATGCCAAAGTCAAACTCTCCATCTGGAGTTCCTTTAGCTTCTAGGATTCCATCCTCTTTGCACAGCCTGCACAAAGACAAGGAAGCATTGCACTTCCTGAATCCAGGGCATACAGAAACTCCTCTCTCCCTACTCCCCTGGGAGTTGTGGTGCTCCACATGGAATTGAGAGGAAGCAGGACCAAGATTCTTACCTTACACGCTGGCCAGCACAGAATCGTAGGACTGGAAGGGACCTCGAGAGGTCATCTAGTTCAGTCTGCTGCACTCAAGGCAGGAGTAAGTATTATCTAGACCATCCCTGACAGGTGTTTGTCTAACCTGCCTTTAAAAATCTCCAATGATGGAGATGTCACAACCTCCCTACACAATTTATTCCAATGTGAAGTGGAGCAGAAGAATTACTTCTAGTGTCTTGCTTAGAACACTCCTGCTAATACATTCCAGAATGATGTTCACTTTTTTTGCAACAGTGTTACACTGATGACTCAGATTTAGCTTGTGATCCATTGTGACCCCCAAATCCCTTTCTACAGTACTCCTTTCTAGTCAGTCATTTCCCATTTTGTGTGTATGCAAATGACTGTTCCTTCCTAAGTGGAGTACTTTGCATTTGTCCTCACTGAATTTCATCTTATTTACTTCAGACATTTTCTCCAGTTTGTCCAGATCATTTTGAATTTTAATCCTATCCTGAAAAGCACTTGCAGCCCCTCCCAGCTTGGTGGTATTCACAAACTTTATAAGTACACTCTATGCCATTATCTAAATCACTGCTGAACATATTGAAAAGAATGGGACCGAGAACTGATCCCTGCAGGACCCCCCCTTAATATGCCCTTCAAGCTTGACTGTGACCCACTGATAACCACTCTCTGGGAATGGTTGTCCAGTCATTATGCACCCACCTTATAATATTGTAGGTTGTATTTCCCTAGCTGGTTTATGAGAAGGTCATGTGAGACAAAATCAAAAGCCTTAGTGAAGTCAAGATATACCACATCTACCATTTTCCCCCCATCCACAAGTAGGATCAATGTGCAGGAGAGATGCCACAGCCTGTAAAGGGGTGTAATAGTGACCCAGGCAGCTTCAGGAAGCTTTCCCCTTTTATGTCCTTTGTGCTTCCACAAGGTGCTGCGGCTCTGTTCTGCCCCTTACAATGGGTTGTGCCAAGCTGGCACAATCTAGTCTACTGCAAAACAGTGACTTTACCACTTAATCCAGACTCCTCCCATTCCAAATGCCAATAGTACAGCATCTCCATTGTGTGCACGGGCCCTTATAATGGAAGCTCTTCGCTGAACGTTGGCATTATTATATATGAATTTCAAGTGTCCTTACTGAGGTTTTAGGCTAAATGCATTACAAAATATTTCAAATGTTTTTACATAAAAGGTTAATGAGCAATAAAAAGTGCTGGACACTGACTTCTGTCTAATCTCTCTCCTTCTCATTCTCACCACCTAAGCTGCTTTTGCTGTTGGCATTATTCTACAGAAGAATAATTAACATTTTAAGACAAGTAATTCATTGGCAACATCATTTCATTAGAGGAGTCACTGATAACCAGCCTAATTCAAATTATTCCTTTTCTGTGCTGAAACTGTTCTGCAATTATGCTTGAAAAGGACTGTGTTAGATCCTGAAGAGTGAGACTGGTGGTATGACTGGTTTTTGCTCAGTGGTCGTGCTGTTTAAACAAGAGGGGAAAAGATAGCAGGGCTGATTCTTCAGCTACCTGCTATTGAAGGATGTGTAATACTGTCCTTATCTGTCAACCTAATGAACCTTGGAATTAGTGAATTCATTGGGAAACCTATCCAGTGTTCTGGGTTACTCATCTAGGGACAGCTCAGTGGTTTATTCATTGGCCTGCTAAACCCAGGATTGTGAATTCAATCCTTGAGGGGGTCTGGGACAAAAATGTGTCTGGGGATTGGTCCTGCTTTGAGCAGGGGGTTGGACTAGATGACCTCCTGAGGTCCCTTCCAACCTTCATATTCTATGATCATGTCTATGTTTGGGCACAATCAACTATCAAAACAATTTCAATGTAGGGAATTTTTCTGAAATACCTCCATTCTATAATGTCATATGAACTTATTGTCCTGTTTGATACCATGTTATTTTATACAGCCAAGATCACTTAAAAGAAACAAAGAAAGGCAAATTCTGCTTTCAGTTATGTGATGCAAATCCGGAATCACTTCCGGTTACAATAAAAGATGTTATCTCACCCGCCTTCCCTCTCTAATGTCCTGGGATCGACATTGGTCATACATACAGGTCTGCCAATGTCTAAATACTGAATACCTGAGTCTAAAAGCACATCAGAGATGCCTTTATCTTTCTGAAAGGAAGGGAAGAGCTGAAGGGATAAAAACCGAGTCCATCTACAACAGCACAGTTTCTCCTTCAAAAACACTGAGGAGTGAAACATTAATATAGATTTTTACAGAATGATTCCAAATCCCAAATAAATATACATTCCGTAACTTGACTTAAATGTCCCGAGGTACCATAAGATACATGATGGCTGATCCTTCACCATTATAGGACCTGATCCCGCAATTGATAGCATGTGAGTGAACAGCTGTGCCTGTTTAGAGTCCCGTTGACTTTGGATTAGCCTCACAATGCCAATTTTCCTCTTTTCAACCACTGTGGATGTTATCCCCTGAATTATTTAGTGCATTTTTTTCAGACAGATTCCACACACTCTTTGGAGTTCCATTGAGCTACCCTCCGGTCACAGGCTTCTCACCTAGATCATTAATGTTTTGAAAGTTCAGTGGCTTTAACTTCATAACTGTTGAGGAGTAGCAGTTACTGAGGAAAACTTGGTGCTATTTTAATTAGAAAATACACACGCTTGTGCAAAAGTTACTAATTTTGAATGACTCCCTTTTGGAGGGCTCATCTTGAACCACTTAAAAGGGACCTGATTTTCAGAGTGTAAGTGCTCCCCATTCTGAAAGTCAGGCTCCTTCAAGGTGGGTATCCAAAATTATTGATCACTTTTAAAACAATTTTCCCAAAACTTATCAGAAACTGTTTTGTAGCCATTGCCAAGCAACTACAAATGTTCGTATTGACTATGCAATTCTTTCAACCTATAAATTACCATAATTCTTACGCAAATTGAATTGCTTAAACTGGAAATTTGGATTCTCTTTTCTCCATCCAAGTTTCCTTTGGAATAATTGCCATGGATGTTTTTAGTAAGTATCTTCTTACTCTTTTTGGAAGGATAAACTGATTGGCTCTTAGAGGAAAGTTTGATTAAACAAAAATCCTTTATCCTAGAAGCACAGAGAAACTTTACAATAAAACAAGATAAGCTAGAAGTTCACATTTCTACCAAATGGATATGCTTGTGAAGGAGCTGTAAAAAGATGGGACATTTTAAATTTGATCTTAGAGTCTCTAGTGAGTAGAAGAGAAAAGAGACAAGATTAGCAATCAAGTTAACCTGTAATATATTTAATTTAAAGTTCCAGAGTTTTCAAGATTTTTTGCCTGCAGGGGAAGCTTCTGTTGAAACCATTTTCAAGTACGAGAGAAAAAAGAATAAAGTATCTCCAGATAGCCCTGGGATAGCACTTCCATGAAAGCAGCAGAACAGGTAAGATTCCAAGCAGCTGCTATTAACTAAGCTGAGGATTCAAATCAAAGCTTGCTAACACAAATCTGAGCACGGATGGTGTTTTTTCTCCCCTTCACTTTGATACATTACAATTGGTAGAATTATATTAGTTTAGAACTAGCGAGGAGTCAGCCTTAGATTAGAACTATCTCAACTTACTTCTCCCTGCCAAGTCCTCAAAGGGTTCCTAAGGAAGAAGCTGCCAAAATTAAGCAGCCAGCACTCTCTGAAAGCAAGAAGCTCTTACAAGCCCGCTATGTGAGTCCTGTGTGTTCCTCAGCTGTAGGTGAGGAACTAGTATAACATTCTAATAGGATTAGTAAAAGCATTGATTGACCTAATTGGTAAATATGAGAGCTGGATGTAAAATTTCAAACAGCGAAAGAAGGGAAACATTTTCCAAACAACATTTCACAAAACAAAGGGGCTCCTTTTGTTTGGACCAGTTCTAGTAAGTATTGACTAACTCCAAGCTAAGTTCTACACATGCATGTATACCTGACAACCTTTTGCTGAGGAACGCGCTCACACACCATTTATGTTTCAACATCAAACAGCCCTCAACAAGAAGGACTACTGTCCATTGCACAATGAATTAGTTGTCCAACTAAAAAGCTGTAAGAAAAGACAACGGCTAAATGTAGACCTGTTTGGTAAAGGCTTGGTGGAAAAAATGAGGCTTGTGGGGCAAGGTATCTCAAGATGCCAAAGTCAAACTCTTTGTGAAATGGACAGTAGTCCTCCTTGTTGAGGGCTGTTTGATGTTGAAACATAAATGGTGTGTGATCGGGTGCCTCAGCAAAAGGTTGTCGGGTATAAATGTATGTGTAGAACTTAGCTTGGAGTTAGTCAATACTTACTAGAACCAGGTGGTGGTGATTGTTTATATGGCAAGAGGTGGTCTAGAACCAGTCCAAACAAAAGGAAACCACCTTTTTTTTGTGAAATGTTGTTTGGAAAATGTTAAAAGCTAACCAGGCTTCTCTAGGGAATTCCCTCCACCATGAATACTCTGCTGCCAGTCCTTAGGAGTACATAGATAGGGGCTGTCAGCAAAAGCGCCTCAGCCAAGTGGTGGTGATTGTTTATATGGCAAGAGGTGGTCTCTAAAGTCCAGAGCCTACAAGGTATTTAGGCACCTACCCCCTATTGAGAACAGTTGAAAACAATGGGAGCGAGGTGCCCAAATAACTTTGAGGATTTGGGCCTAAGATCTCAAAACCATAGAGGGCTTTACAGAGTCAAAGCAATTTCACACACATCAAACCAGTCTATTAAGCTGGAGGGTTGCCTTTTCCTGCACTGGCTGAAGCTCCTAAATTGTCTAACCTTGGAAGACGAACATCAGTCTTGATGGTACCTTGAAACAGAAGCTAATATTTGAGATGTGCCTGAACCAACCCCTCTGATCTGAACACTGAGTCTGGAATCAGATCCATATCTAGTAGATGGGATAATTTATTCTATGCATATAGCGTGTATTAGTTTACACTATGCTGTGTGCTGTTGTCACTTGTTAAAAAAGAACAGCTAAAGAGACATACTTATGGTAATTTTTCAGTTCCCAAAGCATACCTCTTATCTGGACAGCACAGGGCTGGGTCTAGTGTCCGTAAGTAGAGGAATTGCTTACATAATTTATGAAGTCCATTTCTTGTCAAAACAGCCAGGGAAGCTTAAAAATAAAATTTACACTGTTATCAATGGTATATTCAAAATGCTGATTTAAAGGTTTTTGGTGGAGGAGGGGAAATGTTTAACATTAGAAGAGGATAACCAGTTCAGTTGCAGGACTGACATCAAATATGTTTCATCCTCTACCCTCGTGCGCTTTTAAACGTGGTCTGAATAATGCTCGTGCTTTGCTCCAGAGATAGAAAACTACATTTTCTGAGGTGGCCAGAAGGAAATGTTTGATGTACTAAGCAAACATTGCTGCAGTGGTTGACCTCAGAAGGTGTTGATATGTCACATGACAGTTCTCAGCCACCGAGGGCCACTGCATAAAGTGAAGCCCAAGGTTCCTGTGAATTTTTGCACCTATTTTACATGTGTGATAGGCATGAAAATTTGGGGTTTGTTTGCACAACTGGGCATTTAGGCATCTAAATATCTATCTGTGTGCGCAAAAGGCCTAATTTGTGCACCCAGCTTTAGTAAGCGCACATACATTAGGCATGCCTCCTTTTGTGTGCCACCAGGGCCGGCTCCAGGCACCAGCTTATCAAGCAGGTGCTTGGAGCGACCACTCCGGAGCGAGGCGGCACTTTCAAGTATTCGGCGGCAATTTGGCGGAGGATCCCTCACTCCTACTCAGAGCGAAGGATCTCCAGCTGAATTACCGCAGATCGCACTCATGGCTTTTTTTTTTTTTTTTGGCTGCTTTGGGCAGCAAAACCCCTGGAGCCGGCCCTGTGTGCCACTACAGGATACTGGGCTAGATGGACCTTTGTCTGACCCACTATGGCCATTCTCAGGGGCCTTGTGATATTTGAGCAGATGGCAGAGAATTCAGGGTTAACTAGGTCAGTTGGATGGTACCATCCATCATTACAGCTGTTCTTAATTCTCGGTAAGATACAAATATATTCCTCTTGGGAATATAAGCAGTGGTGATATTATTGCTTGCACACCAAAGAGGAATAATAGGTGAAATTCTGTGGCCTGTATTATGCAGCAGTCAGACTACATGATCATAGAGATCCCTTCTGGCTTTAGTCTAGAAGTCATAACTATATGCTCAAATAGTATTAGAGGTGCATCAGCACAAAAATATTCATTAAATAACCTCCAATTGCCAAACCCATCTACAAAACTCTGAAATGGTGAGCGGGGGAGTAAAGAGAAGTGGCTGCCAAGCCTGTATGATGGGACATCAACCCTGAAAGGTGATACACTGATGTAATATCTCAGTGTACCAAATAGCCAGTCTCATTTCATTCTGCAACTTTTTTCCCTGTGCCAAATTTACATTCCACTTACCCATGGTGGAAGGTAGCCTAAAGTCCTCCCAGATGTTCAAAATTCATCATCCGAGCATGTCAGTCCACTGTATGACAAAAGACCCCTGAGAGATGCTGAACTTACACACATTGAGTTCAGTGGGAGTGATATAAGGTCTCAGAGGTGCTTAGCAACTATCTTATTCTATCTGGTCTATTCAGATTATTATACCATGCTCATAAGCATAGTAACTGACCATCTCAGGATTGGGCCCTACTTTGTTACTGAGCATCCAACCATGGACTGAACATGACAGCACCCACACAGCTCCTGTAAATGCTACAGTTTCTCCGTGTTCTTTGTTAAAAATGTATGCAGTGGGTGTGCTATGGCCATTGCTTATCATGCTGGTCAGTATTGTCTTATTATTTTCTTGAGCTCATGTTTGTTCATTGCATCCACTTGTTGCCTAACATCTTGTACTTAGGGTGCATGCACTTCAGAGCAGGGGCCATCTCTTTAAGCATGTGTACACAAGCTATTGCCATCAGGCAAGCCAGGGTGTGAATCGACATGCACTAGCTTGTGCGGACACTGCTACTGCACACTAGAAGTTCATTAGCATGCTCTGACTTACTGCTGTTTGAAACACAGAAGTAGGACCCCCCACTGTTCAGCTGCCCTAGGCCCAAAGACCAGTGCTGTGACCCCTCTGAGTTTCCTCAGTAGCTTAAGCAGACCCTCCAAAGAGAGCTATTTTGGAGATACTCCAATTTACAGTTTAATCCTTCAGGGACGGACGGACACACACACTCACGCACACACTTTACTTTTAGACAGCAGAAGAGATCAAATGAAAAACAGGTCTTTACTTGGACCGAGGCGTGTGATTCTCAGCTTGCACAGGCACTCTCGTGCTACCTCTCATGGAGCTAGTGCAGTAAAAATAGTAGTGTAGTCATGGTGTCCCTGAGTACAGCCCTCCTGGACCCCGAGGGGATCCTAGGTCCCTGTCCTAGACATTTTATGGTGAAAGTCACCAGCATAATCATAGTTGCAGGATGTGTGTTAAATCATGTGCATGCTTAACTGCTCCCCTCTCTGAATATGTGTCATTGTTCTTTCAAGTGTCAATGAGCAAAATACCCAGGTAATATGAGCACTACTCCCTTCTAAACGACGTGGAGAATATATATAGCATAAGTCTAGACACATACGGTGAAATCTATAAAAACTGAGAAGAGCCCTTAGTTAATTATTTGTCTGTTGCTGGGTAGAACTGTTGTTTTTCTTTCTGTGGCACAAAGAAAACATGTTTACAATGAACACAATTATACCTAATGGGATTTTCAAAAGTGCCTAGGTGCCTAACTCCCATTGGCAAGTTCCAAAATGACATGCTGTCCCATATAGTCTGTCGTAATGCTCTAGGTCACATTGATACATTTCCCTTTCCTTTATTACTTTCTATCACATCACAAAATAGAAATGCCATACAGCAGAACCTCAGAGCTACCAACACCGTCAGAATGGGGCTTGTCCACAACTCTGAAATGTTCTTAACAGCGCATCTCCTCCCCACTCACATCCTCACTGGGGCCGGAAGGTTCACCGTGAACATTTGTGTCTATATCTCAAAAGAGCTCCTTCCCGCTTAGACAGAAAAGCTTCCTTTGCTTGCTTTCTTTTTCTGAATGCTGCCCCAGAAGGATGTTTCCTTCTTCCACTCATGACTGCTCTGAGTCATGTTTCCTTCTTCCACTCTGTGCCAGCTATGGTGGCTCTCAACACTCAGTTGGAGGGGGCAAATAAAGAGGCTGGTAGCAGGGCCTGAGTGAGGGAAGATGTCAGTGTCTTAAGGGCCTAACTGGCTCCTACTACTTCAGCTGACTGCCTGTTCTCCTCAAGTTGGTCCAGGGAAGCAGCAGGAAACAGGAAGCTCCCTGAGAAGCTGGTGTGAATCAGTCCAGGTTTCTGGGGGTGCTAGAGGTACATAAGAGGCTCCTCCTCCTCTCTCTGCAGTTCCTGCTGTTTTCTGTTGTTCCCTCTCACCTTTTCTCCTGCCTGTTATGTCTCTTGTGCCCTCCTTCCTCCAGCACAGCACTCCACCATCTCTGTGCATCTAGAGCAGAGAGAATATGCACCAGCCGCAGACACGGTTTTCTACACTCTGCATCCTAGGGGCACCCCCATTTCCCCCCAGTCTGATACCTGAGGCAGCTGCCTCAGTTCACCTCATGTAAGGCCAGCCCTGCAAATACATGTTCTAAAGAATCTTCCAAGTAAATATTCAGTGGTGTATATTTATTATTATTCATTTATTATGGAGGTTCAATATTGTATTTGGCACTGTACAATGGCGAAATATAAAGACCCAAAGTGCTCACAAATAAAAAACAAATTGCGGATTTGTACTGAAACATGTTCAATGCCCAAGATAGAGAGAAATCCATTTAAAAACATGTTTGCATATCTTTAGTAAATTTCCTATGAGGTTTTGTCTCATCAGCTTAAAGCATTACATATTTTGCCAACACAGCGGATCAAGCCTTCTGAAATGAAATACAGTGGCAGGAAAACACCAAGATCCACTAACTCTTATCAAGGCCCTTCTAAACCTTAGGTTGAAAATAATTCTTTAGATGTAGGGATTCTCTGTACCTGAGCCAAGATTTTCCAACCTATACAAATACATTTGCCGTGTATAACTCTTTCCTCAGAAAGGGTTTAGTTCTGAAACCACATAAGGAAACTATCGCAAAATCACTCAACCAGATTCTCCTCTCTTTTACAGCCTTATATATAAATTAGGAGTAATTAAAAATTAAGAGCAACTCCACAGCAGTCAAAGGAGAGAGAGGTGAGTGTAAAATTGGTGTAGGTGAGAAGAGAATCAGGCCTTTAATATCTAGATAAAAAATGTGTAAGTCCAAAAGCTCATGTTGTAGGTGGTGTTATCTGGTCATGTGGCAACAATTTGGAATTTTGTTTTTCAATAATAATCCAGGAATGCAAAGCAGACGGAGTTAATATCTTAGATTATCTTTTATAAACAAAGCATTAAAAATATGCAATTTTCTCCTCTTAATGCAAGTTTTAAACAATGCCCACAAATACAGTTTTGGTCGATCACAGAATTCTGAGTAAACCACTTTTATAATTATTATTATTTATTACCATCATCTCATGTTTTTTTCTGCTAAGTGCCCTAAATTTGTTTTCAGGTTTATAATGCAATTATTTACATAATGAAGAAAAAGAACTAGCCGAGGGGTTCTCCAACAGCTCCCTTCTGACAACAAAAATTACTACACAACCCCAGGAAGGGAGACCAAAGCCTGAGCCCACCCAAGCTCTTCTGCCCTGGGCTGGGGGACAAAGCCCAGGGGCCTCAGCCCCAGTCGGAGGGCTTGTAATCTGAGTCCTGCCACCTAGGGCTGAAACCCTTGAGCCTTTGGCTTTGGCCTCAGCCCCAGCAAGTCTAACACCAGCCCTGGCAACCCCGTTAAAACGGGATCGTGATACACTTGGAGTCTCAATCCAGTCTGAGAACTGCTGAATTAGAACCAAGTAAAATGTATGGGAGCTATACCTGCAGATTCATATTACATAGGAAGAATTCAAAATATAACAATAAGTGTAAAGGATGACATTATTTCTTGATGGACAATTTTTAATTGGGTGGGAAAAGAACCATAATTCAGAAATAAACATATAGAAAATGCCATCTTAACACACATGCAAGAGAATTGGTCACAAGAGTTCTTACCCTGGTGGTTGTAATGCCTTTGTGTGGTCACAAAGAAGTCTGAGAACCGCTGAATTAGAACCAAGTAAAATGTATGGGAGCTATACCTGCAGATTCATATTACATAGGGAGAATTCAAAATATAACAGTAAGTGTAAAGGATGACATTATTTCTTGATGGACAATTTTTAATTGGGTGGGAAAAGAACCATAACTCAGAAATATACTATAGAAAATGCTAGCTTAATACATATGCAAGAGAATTGTTCACAAGAGTTCTCACCCTGGTGCTTGTAATGCCTTTGTGTGGTCACAAAGAAGTCTGATGTGGAAGGGAACACAACCACATGCCCTTTCTTTTGGCTAGACAGGTAGGAATCTCAGAGACCAGCTCAGCCAATGGGAAGGAACTACTTAATAGCCAGCTAAATCTATCTCCATTTGTTTGTATGTGAGGGACAATATCCTGGTTTTGAACATGTATAAGAGCTTGAGAACTGAGAGCAGAAGTGCATGCTGACCTGTACTGGGTTTTATTCATTATTTCATATGAACTCTGTCTTCTAACCATGCATGCATTGTTAAATGAAGTAACATATGGGGTTGAAAATTACCAAGCAGGTGTTCAAAAGATATCTCTAAGCAGTTCTGCTTTAGACTAATTAGTGTTCTAATACATTGTACAGTGCACAGTCATCGTTATTTCCTCTTCATTAGCTGCTGATATATAATGCATCTTTTTATTTAAAAAAAAATTTAATGCATCTTCCCCCTTTTTAAAAACAGTTGTTTCTTCCGTGAACACAACAAAGGAACGAGGAATATGATTAATGGATGCCATCTAAACTATGTGCATTAAACATTAAAAACAAATGTGCCATCTCAGCTTAATGTTCATTTGCAAATTACAAAATATACTTGTCGATGTTAACACTTGTGCCACTTGATATGCTGTTTAGGAAAAGAAATTAGCAGAATGATAAACCTGTTCTTAGAGCTATCATTATATTAGGCATGGGACTGCTTCGTCCATCCATATGCAGCTATTGCATAGTTATTGCAGGTATGGACTGATTTGATGCATAAAAGACTGAAACCAGGATTTTCAAAAATTTCACTAGGAGTTGGTCACCTAATGCCCCACGCTCCTTTGCGAATCTGAATGCCCTATGCCTCCCTCCATAGAGTAAGTCAGTCAGATATTCTGTGAGTTTGTATGCCAAGGTTCTTCCCAGTTCTGATTTAGGGCAGCATTTTCTCTGCACCACAGAAATGGAAGAAATCTGCCAGAGGCCAGGGCAATCCATGAGAAAACCTTGTGCTTCTACAGTAGGCCTGGAACACGTCTGGTCTCTTGACAGCATGGCTCGGAGAGAGCTCTAATTCGGTCCTTCATGGAAATTCCAGTTGAAAAATGTTCACCGATTGCGGTTAAGTTTGGCAGAGAACAATGGGGTGGTCCTCTAATAAAAAAAACAATTGTGACCAGCTGAAGGAGTCTAATGGAGTATGTGAGATGTTCAATGCGCTTTAGACACATTGGGCAATCTAGCTAAGCAATGATTAATGAGTTCAGTGTGGGGGAAGGTACAGCAGAAAGGGTGGCAGAGGGTGGTCAACCACCAATCCCACTCCCTCCTCCTGCCGGCATATTCCCCATAGAGGGGATCCTGACAGATTGGGGGAGGAGGGGGAAGAAAGAGCAAATATGTCTTCAAACCGTCATGTCCTACGTCCATACCCACTCAAGCCAGGTTCAGAATCCCTACTGCACTAGTAAGCAGACAGCAGCATTTGGGCCTAGCATATTAGTGACCTTCTCACAGCATATAATAAAGAACTAGTGCTTTGCCCTATCAAATATATCCTTTCAATTAAAAAATAATGAAAACAAATTAAGAATAAAGACCGCCCAGATGGGACTGCTGTCAACGTAGATATAGTTTTATTCCTACTCACTGGTGTCCCTTTAATTACAGCACACTGTAAATCTGTCACAGTTTGCCAAGTCCCTTTTATCCCCAAAACTCAACTTTCACTGTCTCCCAAACTCATTCTCTCTCCACCCTTGCTGACAGAACAATGACCTATGTTTCACAAGCTGATGTCTGATGGACTATAAGACCAGAGCTGTATTGTGGAATCCTGCAACAACAGTTCTCCTTAGAGAGCTATAGAATCCAGGCAATTTTAAAAAACAGGAATTACACATTGATGGGGAGGAAGAGGTCGGGTAGAAATCTTAATTTGAGCCTCTGGGATTTGTCTCCAATCCTACAGCTGAGCCAGGCAAGCAGACTCCTTAGGTCTGTGTGGAGCCCCAGGCCTGCGTTGATCTGGTTGTAGCTTGGTTCTCTATGTGGATTTGGAATTTTAATTGAAAATAATGAGTGAAATCCTGCCCCACTGAAATCAATAGGGGTTTTGCCACTAACTCTAATAGGCCCAGAATTCCACTCATTGTATCACCTTTGCTGATGAGCCATAACGATCAGCTTCATAATATTGAAAAACTGCCTGGAAATAATCCCAGAATTTCTGGTGCATGTAGCTGTGTAACTGAAAAGAAACACTACTATTCTGTTTTCTGTGTCTTTAGCTGTAGAGTAGGCTCTCTCCCTGACGCAATGACAGATGCAGAACAGCTGATATTCTCTGTAACAGCTCACATAGAAGATAGCAGAGTGAGTGTATGGGTACATCTACATGGTTAAAAAAATCCATGATAAGTTTCAGAGCTCTGGCTTGCGGGGCTGGTACTATGGGGCTAAAAATAGCAGTGTAGACATTCCTGTTTGGTAAGTGTCCAGCCTCTGAGACCCTCCTCCCTTTTCCAGGTATCAGAGCCCAGCCTCCAGCCCAAACCAGAACATCTACATTGCTATTTTTACCTTTGTAGCATGAGCCCTACCACCAATTGACCCAGGCTCTGAGACTCACTGCCATGGGGTTTATCTTGAAATGTGTATGTACCGTGTGTGTTCTCAAAATCATGGAGACTTTATATTCATTCTTTATTTTGTGTGTTTTGTTATGCTATTTTCCTTACTTTGAAATAAATTAACCTAGAATGAAGAATATTGATGCTGACATGTAGATATGAGAAATATAAAAAAAAATCATGCTAAATAGTTAGCATATTAAACTGAAAATAAACATGGTCACATTTTATCGCAAGGGTGCTGTCATTACAGGGCAGTTACAGGGTAACTACACTGTGGCTATGCTTTCAGGGACCAGGAATTACTGCTAAGTCATACACTGGGAAAGTTCATTTCATGACTGAGAACAATCGCACTATAACAACAATGTAGTTAATATAGCTAGATTCCAATAGCACATGCATTAAGAAGAATACCAACCAGGGGCGGCTCTAGGCATTTCACTGCCCCAAACACGGCAGGCAGGCTGCGTTCCACAACTTGCCTGTGGGAGGTTCACTGGTCCCGCAGCTTCGGGACCCTCCACAGGGATGCCAGAAGCCGTGGGACCAGCTGACCTCCTGGAGGCAAGCCGCAAAAGGCACCCTGCCTGCCGCCCCCGCAGTGCCGGCAGAGCACCCCCCGCGGCTTGGCGCCCCAAGCACGCGCTTGGCGTGCTGGGGCCTGGAGTCGCCCCTGTTGCCAACAAGGTAACAGGAAGTAAATCATGACTTAATTGTAATTGCAGTTTGAAAAAAGAAACCCACAGCGTTATTACATGGTAACAATAGGCCAGACTCCCAAAGGGATTTAGGTGCCTAACTGCCACTTCAGCCACCTAAATCCCACAATCAGTCCCCACTGGGATTCACAAAACACCTGCTCAGCTGCACCTGAACCCTGTAGGTGCCTACGCTCCCTTAGTGCTTAGGTTTCTGGAGTACAAGTTCCCTATGGGCCCATGTTTCTGTCTCTGGTCATGCACACTGCTGCCTCCCTCTAGACATCTGGAGGCCTAAGAACCAGGGGACGACCAGCATTCCTCCACCTAACTCACCTGCAAGGCCTGATCCAGTAAGTGTGCTCCTCTTCCTCGTCCTCTTCCTCCTCCTCTCCCTGCCTTCTTGCAAAAGATGCCTGAGGTGCTTCACTCTAACAAAGGGCTCATAGCTCAGAATCCCAGGCAGAGATAGGCGCCTCCCTCCAGCCTGGACTTGACCCTCCTGAAAGGGAGAGGGCTTAACACATACCCTGGCATCTCCTATTATCTTGTTAGATCAAGAAGCCACCTAGCATACTAGCTTTGTGAATCTCACTCTAGCTCTCCCCATTCGTTGGATAGGAAGCCTGAGCACCTAAGTCAGACTTTGTAACCCTATGATGTTTAGTTGCTCACAAGTGAGGTGTCAGGATGCTCAGCACTCAGTACACCTAGGTACCCAGGCCAGCCCGCTAATTGGAGTACCTTTATTGCAAAGTGTGGTCATGAACACTAATCACATAGCTGATCTTAAGCCTTCTC
Source organism: Gopherus evgoodei (assembly GCF_007399415.2). Lineage (NCBI taxonomy): Eukaryota > Metazoa > Chordata > Testudines > Testudinidae > Gopherus > Gopherus evgoodei. Next base: position 119,236,091 of record NC_044328.1, read on the forward strand.
CCATTGTTTCTTCCCACCCATTGCATGCCACTCATCTTAGGTTGCAAGTTCTCCTGGCGCGGACTCTATCTTTCACTGTATTTGTACTGCTCCTAGTATAATGGAGCCCTTTATATGCCACTGTAATATGAATACTATGTAATAATAGTGATGGTAATTATTAAAGCTTTGCTCTTTTCTGACATTAAATCGGTGTACAGTTCTACAATTAAAATGTCATTCTGTGCTTCCGCTTCATCTGAATTTTGGTTCAGTTAGTACTAGTTGGTGACATATGAATCCAAAGAAACTAATAATAATAATAATGACTAATGTGAATATGGAACACCTAGATCTTAGGATCACCTGGGCTCTCAGACACTACGGTAATGTGTGGTAATAAAAACCTATATAGAGTAGAATAGAATTTATAGTAATATTTTCCATTTGCCAGGGATTAAAGCTATTATAACATATAAGCAGGATACAAATAGTCTTGATAACAAGCAAAGATCCAGAGGAACAAGCAGTGACTATCGCTTACCGATAGACTCTAATTTTGTTCGGACAGGAGAGCATTTGATCATTCCTTGCATTGTCTTCCTTTGGAGTAAGTGACTCCAGCTAGGAACGATGCTGAGAGAACTTTCCATGTTGAAAGCACTGACCATATAACAACTAATGAACCCTCAGAACGATTCTTTGGGATAGGTAAGGAAGCATTATTACCTCCATTTCACAGATAGGAAACTGGAGGCAGCGAAGTTAAGTAATTTATCAAATGCCACCCAACAAATCAGTGACAGAGCCAAGATTAGAATATGGAATTCCTGACTCCCAAATGTGTGCTTCAAACCACATTGACTCACCTCAGCTGGAGGCACCTCCATCATTTTCTTGTGACGTTGCATGTAACAACTCAGCATAACAAATGATATAAACTTGTGTATCATATTTAAGAAAAGCTTGATAGGATTTTGTTTCCTTTGCTCTGAATAGCCAGCGCAAAGAGCTGAAATGGCTGGTATTAGACTGGGGGCCAGTTTTCTTTCTTTAATTTTTTTGTCAGCTAAGAATAGTCTGCAGTTTCAAAATGAAAAGTTAATGGTGTCAACAAAATTTTACACGTGTTCTAGATAAATTCAATGCAGCTTTAGGTGTGTTTTCTTTATAAAGATACGGTTATATTTCAGCTTGACAAAACTATTGAGCCGTTGAGCTGAAGTGATGTGCTACACCCTTGAACAGCCAAAAAGCAGAGTCATTTGATAATATTTCGATGCATCATGGATACTGGATTTGATTTCACAGTATTGATCATTCTACACACAATTTGTTGACCAAAGGCACGTTTACAATTTGTGCTTCTCCTGCTCCTGTTTGTTATAGTGAATGAAGCTGATTGGACTATAAGCATAGGGAAGCAATTGTGCTTTCTGACCTTAGAATGTATGCCATCCACATTAATGAAGCATGAAGGTTTTTAAATCCCGTAAAACAGCAATTCATTGAATATCTGAGTTATGCTGACTGGCATACCTTGTACATTTTAAGGACTTTTTAAGTGACACTTACAGTAACCTGATCTTGGATGATAAAGGACTTCTGAATTAATGTTATACTACAGCTATGTTGAAGTGGGAGGAAAAATGGTAATTGTTTTAATTTTATCTGCTTTCAATTCCAGGCACTGATATATTTTATAAACCAAAAATCACATTATGTTCAAGGTATGTAAAGTCTACAATGTTGATTTTTCTCTTTCTTCTGTTAAAATGAATTTTGGTAAATCTAAATTACCAGGAGCACATATCATTTTTATCACTCTAGCTATTTACATTATATGCTAACTGTTGCCCACTCAGTGACTATGTTAAATGTCATGTAGTGATGAGCTATTCAAAGGACTCTCAATCTTGTTCTTCTTACTCCCATTGAATCCACAAGAATGTGACTACAATGTCTATGCTTTACATGATTATTTCTATAGTCTTAACTGTAATTACCCCCTTACCCTATAGAAATTATTTTTCAGTACACAAACAGCTCATCAGTCAGGACAATCTTCACTTTACTGCGCACACAAAACACAAAAGTCACTAAGGATATGTCTACACTGCAATTTAAGCCCAGGGCTCAACCTCAGGCTCAAACCTAGCCCTCCTTCCATCTACATTCAAATCATGCTAACCTAGGGCTCAGACTCAGGACCCCACGGGGGTGGAGAATCTAACCCTGAGTCAAGCTGGGACTCAGGGTCCAGGACCTGTTGCTTTGAAGTGTAGATGCAGCCTAACTGGATGTGTGCTCTGGGAGTTCACCAAAAGTATCCCACAATCCCATGGGCTGACTTTCTTTGTCCTCTGGACAGTCAAGTTTTCCCACACTGCACCACAAACAAAGGGTTAGAGTGGCCACATTTCTGGAGGGTGCTAGGAAGTTTGGGATTATGAATGGTTGCACTCAGACCCACATAATGCAGTGTAGACGCTGGAGCTCCAGGTTGGGACCCAGGGTTCAACAATTCCTAACCTGGAGTTATAGAGGAGTGTAGACGGTCAAGCCATAGGTTAACAAACCCAGGGTCTGCTAACTCTACTTCTACTAACCCTGGACTTACATTGCATTGCATACATAATCTATGGGTATGTGTAACTGCCCACTAAGCCCAGGCTCTGACTCAGGTTTGAGCCCAAACCCCCCTTCCATCCACCCAGACATCAGTCTGACTCTAGTCAGCAAGCACTTAGGGCCTGGATCCTAGGGCCCAGGCCACCCTGCAATTTGAGTCCATGCCCTGTCATTCTGCAGTGTGGATGTAGCTCAAACCACAGACCTGAGTCAGAAGGTCTGCATAGAGCAGTATTGCACATTAGCACGACTGTGAGACCCAAGTCCAGTAATTGTAAGACCAGGCTCACAATGCAGTGTGGGCACTCAAGTGTAGGTTTAGAAAGACGGAGTCCACAAGCTCAAGTCCCACAGACCCGGGTTTACGCTGCATTGTAGACATATCCTATTGGAGAGCACAGTGTGCGAGAGTGGAGGTGGCGGGATCTGTTTAGCCAGCTCCCAGCAATGCAGAAGATGTCTCTCCCTGGAACAACCCCTACAAATCCCTTCTCCTCCACATTGCACGTGATCCTGACATCATTGTTTCTGCTCCTGTGGAGGAGGAGGTCCCTATGAGCTTTAGTGAATCGCAACCCTGATCGACATATTCCAAACTTGGATCTTTTTGGCACTCTCGGGAATAAAATTCTTTCTCTCATCAGTGCCATCTGGCCATTCCATGTCAAACTCACTGTTCAAAACCCATTAATGGTATAATGTTAGGTCAGATTTTCAAAAATGCTCAGCCCTGCATCTGCTCCCATTGTGACTCTTCAGAAGAGCCCAGCATCCAACAGATTGGGCTGTTTTGAAAATCTAGCTCCACTTGTGGGTTCAGGGACCTTGTGGAAAAGTCTAGCCACAATGACTAGCTTAAATAGTTAAAACTCTAAAACCTACCCTTTTTACTATGAAAGTATTTAAGCTGCATGACTTTATGATACTCTTTTTTTAGTCCTGGCTATGTAAAACAAGCAACAGCCATATAATCCTTAGACTCTAATAAAGATTCCATCAATGTAAAATCATTTTCCTTAGGCAAGAAGGAAACCAATTCAATTATGATACTGGATGAAGAATTGAGGGTGAAAAGTTGTAGTACATATTAAACTTGAGGGTGGAAAAGTTGTAGTACATATTAAAATGGTTACTACAAAATTTGTGCATCCAGGCTAACAAATGCTAATATGTTCTTTTGTTACCCTCTAATTTTAATGATTCATGTACGCCTGCAGCCAGCGAAACTTGTACTAAATTTCTTCTACATTAAAAAATAGCATTGCAATGAATTGCAAAGTTAATAACATTCATGTCTAGTTGCATTATTAAGCTGTACACATCAAATCTGGTAGTACAAGTAGAGAAATGTCATAATGAAGTAGAACAACATTTAATCAGAAGGATTTCTAAAGGTCATCAAAGCATCATATAAATCCATCCATGCATGACTGCAGTGTGAAATAAACAACTGAAAGGACCACAATAAGAATAAAGGCATTGAGTATTGTTTGTAGTAGTAAAAGAATCAGTCAGCTGTTCCCTTAACAGGAGGGTTTAACAAAATCTTGGATTCTGCAGCCTTAATTAATCAAAGACTAGTGAGAAGCAGATAAGGAATATTTAACATGAAGGGGACTTATGGGCTATGTATATTGATATTTTGCAATGAGAGGATCTAAAACCTCTGTACAGAACTCAAGAAGAAATGTTGAGTTTGGCTGGGTTTTCCTCATTGGCCAGAAGAGACATAAACGATGCAAGTTAAAGAATCCATGATTTGTTAATATTGTCTTAGGTGTTATAGCTGTTTGGGTGCCTCAGGACACCTATTGTGGGTCTAATACTTGGCAAATCCAAACATTTGAGCCCTTCACATATTTCAGATTAATGAAGTGAAAAGTTTCCTTCCTGAGCACTTTGCCCAACTGTGCAGTTAAAACAGATGTAACGGTCACTGAGAGCCAGATACTCCTGCTCATACCTTGTTCTGTGAGTAATCTAACTGATTTCGCTGGGACGCTTCCAAGAATAAAGCACTATTCAAAGTGATTAAAAGTATCAGAATATGGCTCATATTGTGCATTCATATTGGTCTATGAATGTAATTTGGGGCAGTGATGGGCGAAAATTAGACAAGCTAGACGACTAATCCACCAAAGCCATTTTCTGATGCGCTGCCTACAAGCCAACACAGGGAGCCTGTTCTTCAGCTAAGTAGTTGACGTCAATAGAAACAGGATTGGGCCATTTGTTTAGGCACTTTCACAAAGTGAGTACAGTTTACATGCATCGTTTTTATATTATTTTTAATCCTATAACCACTGCACTAAATGAAAGAGTAATTATAACTCCAACCAGGATTCTTAGGAATGTATCCTAGCCAGGAATGTTTACTGGCACCGCGGTGGGTGAGGGATGGGAATAGACAAATAGAAAGAAATCAAAGACAAAAGATTTCTACAGGAAGGATATGGAAGCTGAGAAGGATCATACGATTATGAAATCAAATTAAAATTACAATGAGGGGTAATATAAAAGATATTCTAATTGCCACATCTTATTAAGAAGGAACAATTAAAACAAGTTAATTGCCTTAACTATTACAATAATTAAGAATCAAACAGAAATCAAGCATCTTTGAAAGACTGATTATGTGCATTAGGGGATGAACAGGGAATGAAGGTCTCCATTTAAATGCACAGAAATGGCAGGAAGCAAAGGCGGAGAGCTCTCCCCTTGGCCGCTGCAAGCAAAGAATAGCAACGAGCAGCAGTTTTGCATGGTGTACCCACTCTATAAAATCATTCCTCTTCCACTTTCACAAGGCTTAGACTCTGCATGGACCTTGGTCAGTGCTTTTCTACGATCATTTCTTCATCCCATGAGAATCCTGATGTGTGTGGGTCACACGATGAGTCTATTTCCTACCCACCCACACTCAGCAATGCTTTGGAGGGTAATAGACAATAGGGAAGCATATGACAGTGGAACTACAGCAGGGGAACAGGGAACAGAGAAGAGGCACAGGGCATATATGGTTCTGGTTTGGAGGACATCTGTGGCTTTTAGGGAGCAAACCCTTCTCTCATTTTTAGTTGGAGGGGAATGAAGCTACATCCACCTTTCATTTAGGGGACATGGGATGGAGGGAGAGGAATATTCAAGTGGAAAATCTGAGGGGACGTCACACAAGTAGGGGAGCATCTGGCAACTGATAATCATGCAAATGGCTGAAATAATATACGAATTCAGTCAAAAGACCGAATCTTTAGCAGACACAAATTTGCCAAAGGTCCCTTGAAGTCCATTAAGTTCAATGATGCACTAGGGATCTACATCAGCTGAAGGTCAGGAGCTAGCCCAGAAAATTAATTCATGCCATATACTGCCTTTCATCTTTCAAAAATATACTGAAACCCCGTAATCTCCCCAGTTAAAACTATTTCATTATGGCTGTCAACAATGTGGGCTACATTCATAAAGCAAATTTAGGCCTAAGAGTTTGAAAATCTAATTTTAGGCACCCTGCCACCTAGTGGAATCCACAGCCCTGAGTTAGGTGCCCAGACTCCATATACAAAGCATGGGGAGGGTTAGACACCTGAGAATGAGATTCACAGAAGCCAGCAAGCTGAGCAGAGTCACCTAAAATAGCCAGTAGGAAATACTATGGAGAGGATTGTGGCCTAAGCCCCACCCATCAAAGGGACTTAGGCACCTAACTCTACGCTAGAGGGAGGCACCTATTTCTGTTAGGATTCATTGCTGTGAATTATCTCCTCAAATTCGGCACCTAAGCCAGGTGACATCCTCCCCGTTGATATTCTGCTCAATCGCTCCTGTGGAAGCTGTTCCACATTGTAGAGAATACTTAAATATTTCATTGGGCCAGAGAGAAAGCTAGGCAAGACTCTATAGCCTGGTGGTTGGCACATTCGCCTGGGAGACCCAGGTTTCAGTCCCTGCTCCGAACCAGGCAAAGTGAGCATTTAAATCTCAGTCCCCCACATTCCAGTTGAGTGCTCAAATGACAGGGCTATTGGATATGTGGGAGGAGAGGTCAGTGCCACGATCTGAGCTGTGTTTGGTGCAGGGCCCAATCTGGTAGACAGCCTCTGGGAATCCTACCAGATTAGGTCCTGTAGGCAAGACAGCCGGGGGAACACCTAAGTTAAAGCACCTGGCAAGGTTGAGGCACTGAACTGCTTTTCAGTGTCAGGACTTAGGTCTGGTCTACACCAAAAAGTTCAGGCCCTGGAGAGATATAATTAATCCAACCTCAGCCCTGGTATAGACAATGCTAAATCAACAGAAACATTCTTCTCTCCACCTCTTGAGGGAATGGATTTACTAAAACACTGGAAAACCCCCTTCCTCTGCTGTAGACGGTGTCTTCACTACAGCCACATGGCTGCAGTGCGGTACTGCTGTAGCACTTGTAATGTAGGTAGAGCCACAGGCAGCTTTGCTCATGTGCATCAGCAGAAGTTTAGGGGGCTTTACGTGTGAAGACTTAGGTGCCATAGGGTTTCAGTCACCTACACGGATACCTGGCAGCTGCACAGGGATTCTGAGGATCTAAATTTGGGACTTTAAGTGGCTGCCTTTGTGGCTCTAGTTTTGCTGGTTCAAAGGAAAATAAGTGGATTATGTCCATCAAATGTCCATCAAATGTAGAACGTTATCCTATAGCTCACAGATAGGTGCATATGCCTGCATTGTATTGTTTTCTGAACTTATTCAAGCTTATATACAGTCATTGTTTCCCCACTCTCCTTTGGTAGTGCAAAAACAACATTCCAATCACAAGCCAATGTTGCAGTAAAAGCCCACGTCCAGACTAACCCGCGGCATCGGCGGGTTAAAATCGATTGCTCGGGGATCGATATATCGCGTCTAGTCTGGATGCGATGTATCGATCCCCGAGCGCGCTTACATCAATTCCGGAACTCCATCAACCTGAACAGAGTTCCGAAATCGACATGGAGAGCCGTGGACATCGATGCCGCGCCGTCTGGATGGGTGAGTACCTCGATTTTAGAAATTCGACTTCAGCTACGTTATTCCCGTAGCTGAAGTTGCGTATCTAAAATCGATTTTAATACCCTAGTCTGGACGTGGCCCAAGAAGAACATTTGGATAAGAAGCTAATATTTAAATGCAACCCATTATTAAAGTAAATCCACTTCAATCCTCCACTTTACATTAGTCCAAGTTTGTGAATTGATAATAGATGTTTTAATTAGCCAAATTAGGACCCGAGAAGCATAGTCCAGATAGGGGATTTATAGGGGAACTGCACATGATAGTTTACAGTTGCAGAAGAGTTATAACCTTCCTGATCAGCACAAGGGAAGTATGATAGACTGAGATAATGTTTGTCTAATAGCACTGGCATATCTCTGTTGACTTAATCTCTTTCTAAAATTGCCATTGCTTGATATACAGAAGCATAATCTCATAGTGGATGTTTCCAAAGTCTGGTTATAATTAGATTTAAGTCATTCCTGAAACATTTGACTCATGTGAATATACTCCTTACTCATATAAATAGTTTTATATAAGTCAATGGGACTACTCAGTCTCCTTGGAGTAAAGACTATCTGCACGAGAAAAGGTTTGCAATATATGGTTCTTCCTTTCAAGAGCTTGAGCGCCCCTGGTGGTGGGGGAACTGAACTTCATTAACTCTCATTCAGTAGGACTTCACCCCTCTGAAAGTGCTCAGCACCTTCAGGCGAGTCTGAGGCTGTGTGTACTGATTCTGTAAAACTGAAGTAAAAGGCTAGCTTAGTCAAGATATAGAGGGAGAAACTAGAATGCACTTGTATTCTAAGGGGATGGTTTCAGACAGGCTAAGGATGAACCATATGGCCAATCCTCAGTGATCCAAAATCATGTCTCCCCCCAGAAATCATGAGACTGATTGAAAAATCAATATTTTTTTCCTTTAAATAATGAATGATAGGTTCTTGTTATTTGCATTCTGAGTTTTGAGCCTTTTGGGTGCGCTGGGTTTGCACTTCTCCCATGACTGTGAGGACTACAAACGTATCTTCTTCAAAAAGGTCAAAGCTGAGGTTCTCGCAGAGTCACACAGAGCTGAGGCTGGATGAAAACCATCAAATATTTCAAGAGTTGGCAGAGTCCAGAGAAGTAAATAGCTGGGTGGGACCGAGGTCAGACGAAGCCATTGGAGGTTCAGAGTAGATTAAAGACAGAGCTAGTGACAGGAAAAAGAAAAAAAGGTGTTAGAGAGGATGAAAAGCAGGAAGACAACTGGGAAGGCAGGGATGGAAAAGGGAGCTCCCAGTAGGAAATTTATTGTGCACTTGAAATGGTCAAAGACGCTAATTTATTAGCTATTTGCAGTAGATGTCTAACATTACCCTAATGTATCAATATCAATAAGATGACACATTTCCTACTTCAGTATGGCCCTGATTCAGCAGCTCATTGCTATTCAGTAAAGCACTTAAGATTCTGCTTACCTTTAGACTTGTGCTTAAGTCTCACAGATTTAAAGTTAAGCTCTTGCTTAAGTGCATTGCAGTACAGAGATGGTGTTAAGTACGTGCTTAAAAGCTTTGCTGAATTGGGGCCTATGAAATGAAGGTTTTGGTTTGGTTACACTTGTTCTGGATTATAAATGGTTATTGGGGTTTATTAAATTAGGGGTGTCTGTATTTTAAGGAGGGAAAACATTCTCTGAAATGCTGTATACCTACTTTTTTTGTAATGCTTGTATCTGATCACTTCATCCAATTTTCCCTTTTCTCCATATTTTACACATTTCTTTTGTCATGGAAGTGTTCTATAAATGTTATAGTCACTAAGAAGAAACTAAAGAAAAGAAAGGAGAAAATGGTTGAAGTGAGTTTGTCCAAATCTCATTCTTATTTGCTCTCACTGTAAAGCAAATGTATTCAAGTGCTCAGTTTGGCCTTTTTATATTACCCTTTTATCTCAAGAATCTCTCCTACACTACACTATGTGACAAAGAACAAAATACTGTATACATGTAATTTTTTTCACCTTTACCATTTTTTTATTGCAGGGAGGTAAATGCAATTATACATTCTGCACAAAAGTACATGTCCAAATATATCTAAACAGTTGCAGTGTATTTAACTTAGATGAAGTCTTTTGTCTGAGATGGCTAATACATCCATAAGGCAAAGAAAAGAGAACCATTATAGTATTACGTTTTACCTGGCTGTTTTGTAGCAAGGAAAAGCTCATTTAGAAATACAGCAATTTTCAAATTGCAATGGGCCAGTTCCCTGCTGAGTCAAAGCCAAATGCTTCATCAGAAAGACATACTCCCTGCCCTCTTTCCCCGCATTCTGCAATTGCATTGGTAATACTATGTCAGAGACGTAAATTTTTCCCCACCCTAACTAGTAATCAGTTTATGCTTTGAAACCTAAGCACTGATAATTGCCTATAATATTAACCTAATTATTATAATTGCATATGCTGTTTTTATTTATTTTAATGTTTGATCCCTGAATTTTCCAGTATTCTTCCTGAAGAGGAAGTACCTTGTTAAAATCCCAATCCTGACAGGTGCTGAAAGCTTTCAACTCTTCAACAGGGGCTACACGGAAACTATTAATTAGTATCCAGATTTTAAATCACGTAATGCTATTGGGGAGCAGTTACATAGACTCATAGACTTTAAGGTCAGAAGGGACCATTATGATCATCTAGTCTGACCTCCTGCACAATGCAGGCCACAGAATCTCACCCATCCACTCCTGTAGGAAACCCTTAGCCTATGTCTGAGTTACTGAAGTCCTCAAATTATAATTTGAAGACCTCAAGCTGCAAAGAATCCTCCAGTAAGTGACCCGTGCCCCATGCTGCAGAGGAAGGCGTAAAACCTCCAGGGCCTCTGCCAATCTGCTTTGGAGGAAAATTCCTTCCTGACCTCAAATATGGCGATCAGTTAAACCCTGAGCATGTGGGCAAGACTCACCAGCCAGACACCCAGGAAAGAATTCTCTGTAGTAATTCAGATTCCCACTCTATCTAACATCCCATCACAGACCACTGGGCATACTTACCTGCTGATAATCAAAGATCAATTGCCAAATTAATCGCCAAAATTAGGCTATCCCATCATACCATCCCCTCCATAAACTTATATGTAGTTCCTTGGGCTGTCTCACTGACAGTAACCTGGTTACAATCTAGCCCAACATAATCAGGCCTTGTTCATCTGAGTCAGCCTGATTCCCCCACCACCTTGCTTAGTCATTTATACCTGATGCAACATGAGGGTAAAACATTATAAATCCAGTTTGATAGCATATTGCCCTCACTTTGCACAGGAATAGCTAATGACACATGGAAAAGGTCCTAGAGAATCAGGCCCAGTAGAGTTGGGTGAAGAAGAACTTGATTGGACTGAGCCATTAGTGAGGACCGTGGTGGATTGAGCATTAGTTTTAGACCTTGCCTTGATTAGAAAACGAATTGAGTTTAGGCTGGGCTTAATTAACACATCCTAGCTGAACCCAAACTTCTACAAGACCATTTTTCCTAGCGGAGATGCAGCTTTAACACTTTTAGCGCCAGTTTTAGCAGGCCAAGTAGTAGTCTGGGCCCTGCCCCTCATAACATATCAGTCTGTAATATAATCCCAGTACAGAGCGCTATAGTTAAAGCCAGAAAAGTAGTCTGTAATTTAACAATCTTAATCCAGAAAGCCTCAGCAGAACAATCCCTCAACAGGTACTTTTTATCCATAATCCAATTTAAAGTATCAAACGTTGTGAATTTTAGCACAAATGACTCTCCGATACATTAGAACAGGGTGGGCAACCTATGGCACAGGTGCCGAAGGCGGCACACGAGCTGATTTTCAGTGGCACTCACACTGCCTAGGTCCTGGCCACCAGTCCAGGGGCTCTGCATTTTAATTTAATTTTAAATGAAGCTTCTTGAACATTTTAAAAACCTTCTTTACTTTGCATACAACAATAGTTTAGTTCTATATTACAGACTTATAGAAAGAGACCTTCTAAAAACGTTAACATGTATGACTGGCACGCGAAACCTTAAATTAGAGTGAATGAAAGGTTGCTGACCCCTGCATTAGAAAAACAGGCTGTGTTCAAAGCTCCTCAGCCTTGCATTTCATTCGTTGTGCTGTGCTGGGCTAAGCTCTATAAAACTCATATAAAACTTGCACAGTAAGAATATGTATTAAAGCTTTGGGGCCAGATCCTCATCTGGTATGAATTGGGGCTTTAGCCCTTCATCTTACTCAGGAGAGTTATGCTGATTTACATAGGCTGAGAAGCTCACCCAAACTTTTACTATTGATGACTCTTGTCTGTGTTCCTTTCTCTTCTGCTGTTATAAGGAACGGTCTTTAAAAAGGGATAAAATAGATTTTAAAATGCTAGAACTGAAACTTGTAGCCTCCCACCATGCATTGGCTCAGTGCTGCTGGTGTTCATCAGAAGAACAACTGGGGAAAAAAAGTGTGTTCTCATATGCATTTCCAAATGCATGATATATTTTAAATCATCTCCTGGCTCTGGATACACACAGAAACAACTCCCACTGAAGTCAGTGGGAGCTCTCCTCATGTGTCTGAAGCCAGAATGTTGCCCTTAGCTATTTTTTTATATGCAGTTACACTATGAGACACCTAAACAAGTGAGTGGCTTTTCATTTCCCTCTCCTCCCAGATGCCACTGGGATTGATCATTCTAACTTAAATAGGAATTTGGGGGGGGGGGGTAAATGTTGCACCTGTGGAGGCTCCCTGATTACCTGTGGTTACTCCAGGAACTGTGACAGTTAGCCAAAGTGATGCTTCTACCCTTGTTCATCTATTGGACATCCCACACTGATAGCTACCTTTGCAGTAGCCCACACTGATAGTGGACTGCTTTGAACGTTCTCCTGCAGTGCTAGTGTTTTTCTCTTTGATCAATCCTGAGGGGAGACCCCTCCTAAGACCTACCTCCTTGATACTATCTATATCCTGCAGCTCTTAGAATCTTTTCCCAAAGATTTAGCCAGCTTCCCTGATCACTCAAAAGCCTCTGGTTGTACATGGAAAGTACTTTATCTTTCACTTGCACAAAGGCTGGATTTTCCTTGTTTGAATTTTAGTCTGTTTTATTCTACCTTTGAATATATCTCACAGTCTTTTATAGTTCCCAGTTATTGTTATGCATTTAAACAGGTGTCCGTCAAAGTGTGATCTTACGTGTAGGTATTACAGCTCTATATTTTCCATCTCTTCTTTTACTGTACTACTGGAATGTTGCTGAGAGATGTGGTAGGGTGGGGGGAGCCCTTAATAGAAAATAAGAGACCCAGTAAATATCTATTGAGATTTCCCTATGCAGCTTTAACCATTTCTGTAGCATCCACTTGCTGCATAACTTTAGACAATTTAATATGTTTTTACTTTGCCAAAATGTTCATGACAAAAAAGAAAATTTCTGCATCTTCTATGACTGTTTTGGGGGCATGATGGTTATTTTAATAAATCTTCTGTTTTTGAGAATTTCAAAATATAGGAATAGCCAGAGTGGATCAAAATACTGGCCTGACTATTTGAATGGCCTCTCTCCAACAATGACCGGGGCCGGCTTTAGCCATTTCGTTGCCCCAAGCACGGTGGCATGCCAAGGGGGGTCCTCTGCAGCTTGTTGGCCCCGCGGCTCCGGTGGACCTCCTGCAGGCATGCTTGCGGATGCTCCACCAGAGCCACGGGACCAGCGGACCCTCCACAGGGACGCCCATGGGAGCTCCACAAGAGCCGCCTGCCAGCCTCCCAGAGCGCCCCCTGCGGCATGCCGCCCCAAGCACGCGCTTGGCGCGCTGAGGCCTGGAGCCGGCCCTGACAATGACCAATACCAAATTGCTTCACCTGAAGATGCAAAAACCAATGTGGGCACAAAAGGAGTTTCCCATCCCCCACAGTAAGGGGCTGACCTACGCGCAGAAGCATGAAGGTTTATATTCCTTTCAAACTTTGGGGTCTTTTAAAAATTCTTTATTAATGTAACTGTGGATGTTCTCATTATCTACTCTCCTTTTAATCTTATTAAATTGTTTGTCTTACTACTGTCTTTTGGCAATTAGTCCCACAGGCTATGTGTCTATTGTGCAACAAAGTATTTCCTTGTGTTGGTTTTCAAGTTTAGAAAAATCACCATATTTATACTGGAAACTTAAGAAACAGCACTAAGCAAAAGGGACTTTTGCTTTTCTAAAAGTCCAGGAGAAGTTGGTTTTATTCATCATGAAAGCATATTAATCCTTTAATTGGATTGCTGTATATTCTGTTCATGGCAACTGACCAATATTTCTAATATTATTACTAGAAATAACCAACTTCCTTGGTAGAGTCCAATACGCACATGTCAATTCCAGCAAAAAAGGCAAGCATCCTGCTCCCCCTTTTGCTCCTTTGTGAACTAGAAATTCGTGGTTGTGTGCTCCTGGCATGTAAGAGTCTTCCAAATAGATGTAGAGACACCACAATACCACAGAACTAGCAATTTTTACTGGCATTGTTTTCTTCAAAACTAACTAGGGCTGTCAAGCAATTAAAAAAATTAATTGTGATTAATCGTTTGATTAAAAAAAAATTGTGATTAATTGTGCACTTAATCACACTGTTAAACTATAATAGAATACCACTGATATAATTTTTGCATGTTTTCCTCGTTTTCAATTATATTGATTTCAATTATAACACAGAATACAAAGTGTATAGTGCTCACTTTATTTTTATTTTTATTATAAATATTTGCACTGTAAAAATATAAGAAATAGTATTTTTCAATTCACAAAATACAAGTACCATAGTACAATTTCTTTATCCTGAAAGTTGAACTTACAAATGTAGAGTTATGTACAAAAAATAGCTGCATACAAAAATAAAACAGTGTAAAACTTTAGAGCCTACAAGTCCACTCAGTCCTATTTCTTGTTCAGCCAATTGAGCCGACAAACAAATTTGTTTACCTTTCCAGTAGAAAATGCTGCCTGCTTCTTGTTTACACTGTCACCTGAAAGTGAGAACAGGCATTCACAGGGCACTGTTATAGCCGGCGTTGCAAGATATTTACCTGTAAGATGCGCTAAAGATTCATATGTCCCTTCATGCTTCAACTACCATTCCAGAGGACATGTGTCCATGCTGATGATGGGTTCTGCTTGATAACGATCCAAAGCAGTGCAAACCAACGCATGTTCATTTTCATCATCTGAGTCAGATGTCATCAGCAGAAGGTGGATTTTCTCTTTTGGTGGTTCGGGTTCTGTGGTTTCCGCACTGGAGCATTGCTCTTTAAAGACTTCTGAAAGCTTGTTCCACACCCCATCCCTCTCAGGTTTTGGAAGGCACTTCAGATTCTTAAACTGTAGCTATCTTTAGAAATCTCACATTGGTACCTTCTTTGCATTTTGTCAAATCTGCAGTGAAAGTGTTCTTAAAATGAACAACATGATGGGGCATCATCTGAGACTGCTATAACATGAAATATGTGGTAGACTGTGGGTAAAACACAGAGCAGGAAACATACAATTCTCCCCCAAGGGTTCAGTTACAAATTTAATTAACGCATTATTTTTTAACAAGCGTCAACAGCATGGAAGCATGTCCTCTGGAATCATGGCCAAAGCATGAAGTGACATACAAATGTTTAGCATATCTGGCACGTAAATACCTTGCAATGCTGGCTACAAAAGTGCCATGAGAATATCTGTTCTCACTTTCAGGTGACATTGTAAATAAGAAGTGGGCAGCAGTATCTCCCGTAAATGTAAACAAATTTGTTTCTCTTAGCAATTGGCTGCACAAGAAGGAGAACTTATAGTCTCTAAAGTTTTACATTGTTTTGTTTTTGAGGGCAGTTATGTAACAAAAAATAATCTACCTTTGTAAGTTGCGCTGTCACGATAAAGAGATTGCACTATGGTACCTGTATGAGGTGAATTGAAAAATACTATTTCTTTTATCATTTTTACAGTGCACATATTTGTAATAAAAATAATATAAAGTGAGCACTGTATACTTTGTATTCTGTGTTGTAAGTGAAGTCAATATTCAACTCTACCCCAATATAATGCTGTCCTTGGGAGCAAAAAAATTTTACCGCTTTATAGGTGAAACTGCGTTATATTGAACTTGCTTTGATCCGCCAGTGTGTGCAGCCCCACCCGTTGGAGCACTACTTTACCACATTATATCCGAATTCACGTTGTATCAGGTTGCATTATATTGGGGTAGAAGTGTATTGAAAATGTAGAAAAACATCCAAAATCTTTAATAAATTTCAATTGGTATTCTATTGTTTAACGGTGCAATTAAAGCTGCGAATAATTGTGATTAATTTTTTTTATCGCAATTAATTTTTTGAGTTAATTGTGTGAATTAACTGCGATTAATTGACAGCCCTAAAACTAACACATTTCTGGTTTGGGTAGGAGCACTATGCTGTACAAAACTTCATGCTGATGATATTGGCAGGGTTGACTGGAGGTGATATTCTTCCCTCTGAAGCAGTATCAATCCAGTGTCCCAGCATGGAGACACTACCAGCAGACATGCCATCTTTGAGATGAAACGTGAAAACTAAGGCCTTAACTACCAGTGGTTATTCATGGCCTTGTTTTTCAGAAAGTTAGAGGCTGAGGCCGACATGTGTTTGTATATGTGCAACTGAATGACTATTTGCATATGCAAATGAGATATTAGTATGTGCAAATGGATCTACTAACACTTCTCATTATAAGGTATTACCAGCCAGGATTGTCATTCACCTTTACAGACACTTTTTGAAAAATGATGCAAATATATGCAGGATTAAAGCTGCTAAGCAAAAGCTTTATGTTGTTTGATCAATGAAAACCATTTACTTAGAATTGATATTAGTTTGGGTTTCTCTGGAGATGGGAAAATTTTTCATCTATTTTGTTTACATACTTGAATAGTTCATTGAATGTAGGAAGACTGTTAACTGAATTCTCTCAAGATACTTTATTGACTGGATTCTTACTCTTGGCTCTCTTTCATGTGATGCAAGACTCTCATAGCCCACAACGTTTTTGTTTCTTGAGGCACTAGTTGTTCAACTCCATTTCATCTCCGCACTGAGGAAGGGGTGCAACTTTTCCTATAATTGCTTTGTTCCTGATGGTCTTGTTCTAACATGTAAGTATTCTTTGGGCATCTATTAGGCCTGACAAAGTGCTTTGTATCTTACACACTCAGGAGCTTAAAGAGGATGGTCTAGATGGGGCTACCAAGGCACTAACAGTTGGTGTAAAAATGGTGTAAAGCAGTGTGTCAGTTTCAAATCTGAAATCTAATTCATTAGTCATGGACCACTGGCACAATAGTCAGATCTTGATTTCAACAGTACAACAATTGGGATATTGTTCATATTAGGGCCGAGTCCCTTATAGCCACCAGGTCCTGCTGTAAAATCCAGAGCTGGATCCAGGTTTGGATTCCAAACAACTGTGGAAACCCTGTGGCCTTTCAGAATAAAGAGCTTGCCACTGTCACCTATTAGTGAAATGGGAGAAGAACAGCCCAGGGCTGCAGATAGGCAGGGGAACACTGGGGAGGGAACTCTCTGATGGCTTCTGTTGGTGAGCATGAGGCACTGTATGGATGGACCACGCCTCACCTGCATTTTAGTTATGTGACAGTTTGGGGCATTTTGGCTAAAGTACAGCCATATTGTGAGTTTGGGGACAATACACTACAATTGACCTTGTTGGGAAATGCAAGGACAAGACATTGACGTCAAATATGCTAGACTTCTGTCAGACAGAGCTGGACAAGGGAGCCTAGAAAAAAAACTACGAGAGGGGGCAAAAAGTGCCCACTTTCTGCTGGGAGTGCTTTGCTGGTCGTAAAAATAGTGTTGAGGGTCCTGGGCACTAATGATCTTTCTCTAAAGAGCTGATCTGAGCCTTTATGAAAACTCCTAGAAAACTGAACCCAGGTGACATCAGCTGGCAGAAGGGTTTGTTTTATTGCAGCACTTTGCTTCTAGTTCATCTCTATATGTAGTGCTTCCTTCTGACCCCTCTTCCCCAAACCTTCCGGCCTCCAAGTTATCCTGGGCCCTCAAAGCAAAAATAGCATTTTATGTGGAGGGTTTGTAAAGTCTCATCTTCACAGATTTCTATTTCTTGCTATTCCAAAGGCTCAAAAACCCCTCAGCATTAAGTTGTGAAACTGAGATTCCATGGCTTGGTCACTCTGAGACCTCAGTTTGGCACCTGTCCCGAAACACTGCCGAGCTACACCCCATTAAAATACCTTATGACATAACATCAGAAAATTAGTGTTGGAGCCACTTGATACAGTTGAAAAGCATTAGCGTCAGGCTGGGCTTTTATTTCCCTGAGCATTCGCTTTTAGGCTTCTTAGTTAAATCTCTGTTAGGTAAAATAGCCTTCATTCAGAAGGCACACTAGTTGTGACATTTAAGGAGGCAAATGAACAAGATAAATCTCAGAGTGGAAGAAGTAAATGGAAATGTTAGAGAATTGCTGTTCGGAAGCTGTGCTAATACCCAGAGGCGCGGAATGCTACAATTCTTTGTCATAAACACATCAATTACAGTGCTTATGTCAAAGCTCTCCATAAACTACACCACCAATATGAAAATGACAGCTACAATGCAAAACAGATAGCTGTGTTATTAGTTCTAAATCTACTACAAAAAAGACATAGAACCTGATCCTGCAAAACGGTAGTCCTAGGCAATCTGTCCTTTGAATTTAGGGGGTACTCCTCTGGATTCAGTCTACTCACCTGAGTAAGGAGTAGGGGCAGCTCTAGACATTTTGCCACCCCAAGCACGGCAGGCAGGCTGCCTTCGGCGGCTTGCCTGCAGAGAGTCCGCTGGTCCCGAAGCCTCGAGACCAGCAGACCCTTTGCAGGCATGCCGCTGAAGGCAGCCTGCCTGCAGCCCTCACGGCGAGTGGCAGAGTGCCCCCCAGTGGCTAGCCGCCCCAAACACGCGCTTGGCTTGCTGGTGCCTAGAGCCGCCCCTGGTAAGGGGCCTCAGAAGCAGTTCCATAGCTTGTACGTGATGCAGTATGAGTGTGTTGTTCTTAATTTGTATCCAAGCAACTCAGATAGTTCTGAAAATGATCATATTGAATCATTTAGTTACAAATATGAGCAGTTTGGGTTTTTCAGATTTGTTTATATAATAGTTAAAGTAGTTGAGTCTCTGTGGAGTACGTGGTACTCACTTGTAGTTTGGGCAGCTCATAGTGTAAGTAAGTTATATAGGGCCCACACTGCGGGTTAGTCTCGTTGACTTCAGTTCCCTTAACACTTAGGACCAAATTTTCAAAACCACTCAGCTCCCAGGTAGGTACTGAATGAAGAGTCAGTTGGAAGATTCCTCACATGAGTAACAGTTAGCAGTTTCAAGACCATACGAATTACAGCAGCCATTGCCTAGTGCGAGCAAACGCCAGAGATTGTTAATGCTGCCTGTTGATTTGAATAGCACTGCAATTATTGCAGTTGAGGCTTACTAATTTGCAAATACTATAGAAGCATTGCACCATAGAGGGAAAACCCAACTGGTATTTAGTTTTCTTCTCCATGTGTTCATGATCTCAGGCAACCATGTATCTAAATAAGGCACTTTCTGCTGAGCTTTATAGGTAAATTGGCATCTCCCAATACCGTCAACCAGGGTGGAGGCTGAAGCTCTGAGCAAGCAGGAAAGGGTTTCAAGCAGCAGGAAAATTCAGAGGAACTGGAGAACTAGAGTGTAATTCTCTCCTGATGCTGATATAAATCAGGAGTAACAGGGCAGTTCTAGGCATTCCGTAACGCCAAGCACGGCAGGCAGGCTGCGGTCGGCGGCTTGCCTGCGGGCAGTCAGCTGGTCTCATGCCTGCGAGAGGTCCAGAAGTGGCGGAACCAGCAGATCCTCCACAGGCACGCCTGCGGGAGGTCCACCAAAGCCACGGGACCAGCTGACCTCCTGCAGGCAAGCCGCAAAAGGCACCCTCCCTGCTGCCCCCGCGACGCCGGCAGAGCGCCCATCACGGCTTGCCGCCCCAAACACATGCTTGGCATGCTGGGGCCTGGAGCTGCCCCTGGGAGTAACTACACTAAAGTCAATGGAGTTATATTGGTGTAAGCGAGGATAGAATCAGACCTGTAAGAAAGAGTTTGGAATCCAGCAAATAGGTACCACTAATCTCAGGGAAAACAGCAGCAAAGTCGACTGCAAATGTAACTCTTTGGAGCAGGGACCATCTTTTGGTTACATGTGTAACCAAAACACAAATACTAAATACTCATTATAATGTAAAAAGGAACAGGAGTACTTGTGGCACCTTAGAGACTAAGGCCTTGGCTACACTGGCGCTTTACAGCACTGCAACTTTCTCGCTCAGGGGTGTGAAAAAACACCCCCCTGACAGCAGCAAGTTACAGCGCTGTAAAGTGCCAGTGTAAACAGTGCCCCAGCACTGGGAACGCGGCTCCCAGTGCTGTAAACTAATCCCCAAGGGGCGATGGAGTACCTGCAGCGCTGGGAAAGCTCTCTCCCATCGCTGGCGCCGTGACCACATTTGCACTTCAAAGCGCTGCCGCGGCAGCGCTCCCGCGGCAGCACTTTGGAGTTTCGAGTGTAGCCAAGCCCTAACAAATTTATTTCAGCATAAGCTTTCGTGGGCTACAGCTCACTTCTTCGGATGCTGTAGCCCACGAAAGCTTATGCTGAAATAAATTTGTTAGTCTCTTAAGATGCCACAAGTACTCCTGTTCTTTTTGTGGATACAGACTAGCACAGCTGGACTCTGAACCCTGTCATTACAATGTGTGTTCAGTAACACACAGTCCGGGAATGAGATCCCAGCCATGATTTCCTTGAGTCCGTTACAGAGGATAGCTAATTTTGAGCTATAATTATTATTCCTTAAGTGGTTTGAGGCAATTTAATTGAAAAGGATGAACTCTGTTGCTCTGTATCTTACGATAAGCCATACACTGACAGTAAACAGAAAACATACTGATTTATTTAAAAAATAAGAGGCTATCTATAAGTGAAAATATATTTTTTTCATTAAAGCACACAAATAGGCTAGCAAAAATATTGCCTTTTCTTACACTGAGTAGTATCTTACTCTGTAAGTAGACTCTCTGAAATGAATGGGACAACTCAGATTCAGATTCTGGGCTTTCTCAGAGTGGTAAAATCTGGCCCATACTCTGTGGAATTTCTTTATGAAATGAAATAGATAATACAGCTGTAATAAGGGGGGGAGAGAGATCAGAGGACTCCATTGTGCACTTAGTCCCTAGAAGTGAATTTGAGCCCACTACAAAAAAAAAAATAAAAGAAATTGGAAAATATAATTTGCTTACTTTTATTATATATATAGCTTCTAAATTAGGTACCATAAACAGGGACAGAAATGCTGAATAATTCATCCATATTTCACATCTAAGCCAAATTTTTTGCATCATATTTGCTAGAGTCATTTATTATTCCTTGTTTAGCAATCCACATTATAAATGCAATTATGAATATGAATATCCACTTGAGCATCTATATTTAGCTCCATGGGCGTGATGACACTCTTGGCAAGCCACCTAGGAGACAGTGAAAAGTTTGGAGAATGAAAGTTCCTGCCTGGGATTTCATTTCAGAACAGGATCCTGACTAGCCAGCTGTTGCTTACAAGGCTGTCTGTCAAAGGCTCTGTAAGGCTCAAATAATAATGCAATATTTTACATTTACATGTTCACTTGAACAACCCATACTGTCTGGAAGGTTGCTTGTGACATAGCAATGCAAAAATGGTAAAACATTTGTGGGCTAGTTTTATTATGAACATGATATATTTAAAGGAAAAAAATAGAAATCCAGAACTCATTCTCCGCAGGCCAGACTCTAAGGTTCTTAATCAGTTTATGACAATTTATCTCCACCAGATTATAACACAGTTCAGCGAGGGAGATCAAATTCACTACCTAAGCCACTTGGCAGTGTCCCTTTTGAATGACTCAGTGGGAAGAGAGACGAAGTTGTCGCTTATCTAGAGAACAGATCTAGTTAATATTGTGGCATCTTTTTTCTCTAGCCTGCAGTTGGCTTTTTTTTTTTTTTTTTTTTTTTTTGCTTCCATTGCTTCTGTGGTCCAGACAATGTACAGCATATAAGGTCAAAAGCAGCCTTCCTTACCTCTTCCTTAGGGGCCAGACCCCTGTTTGCTCTCCTAACTGCAGAGACTGCTCCCTCCCAAGGTCTGCCGGGGTACTAGGCACCTATGGAGCGCAGGGATGGACAGATGGGCCATGCCCCCACAGCATCATGGTCAGTGAACTAGAGTCAGAGGACCCACACACCCTGCAAGGACTGTTGTTTCAGGAAAATTAGGAATGTGCAGGGTTAGGCTGGAAGCAACACAGCTACATGGTTTTAATACAGTTCCAGTTCTTCAACTTAACCTGCATTCAGCTTCACTCATTGCTAATGAAACACTTGCTAATGCTGGCTGGGCACTCGGAAGGGCATTCTAAGAAGCAGAGCAGTGAGTGTGCTTCTCTATGCCTGCGAGATCCTGAAGTAATTGGCCTCCTGGAGCACCCCCTTTCCCCCTGGGCTGTGCAGCCATATGGCAGGGAGCATGTTGCACTCTCATATAAGGGATAGCGCAGCAAGGCATGGCCTCCCTGCCAACCTGGGAGCTATTCTATGGCCTCACCCAGTCTCTCTCGCAGGCTGGTGTGTATCAGATGTAACACAGCCCTTAATTTCTTTCTCCTTCAAAGCCATTCGGTAAAATCTGGCCTTAGATTGATGCTTCAGTTCTGGTTTTAAGCAGTAGAATGAAATGTCCCCACAAAGGGCCTGAAGTAACAGAAAGGTCTTCAAGTTACTCCTGGGTAAAATTGTTCTCGCATCCAATCTGCTTTCTGGTTCTGTTTTGTCCTGCACTGCCTGTCCTGCAGCATCGTTTGCTGGAAGGCTGAACAGAAACAGTAGAGGCAGCTCTGCACCACTATGCTATTGTCTGCCACTTACTTGGAATTTCAGGGGATAATAGGATATAAATTTATTTATGGGTACCAATTTGTTTCCTGTGTGTAAGTGTGTTGCTTGTCATTATCATTAGGCCAATGTAAGAATGGCAGCTTTTTTGATCAGGGCTGCTCAGAGGATTCGGGGGCCTGGGACAAAGCAGG
This sequence comes from Gopherus evgoodei, assembly GCF_007399415.2. Lineage (NCBI taxonomy): Eukaryota > Metazoa > Chordata > Testudines > Testudinidae > Gopherus > Gopherus evgoodei. The sequence goes on from NC_044328.1 coordinate 119,258,907, forward strand.
GGAGCTGTGGCGCTTGTATTCACCAGGCGGTGGTCCGGGTCTTCGGCAGCATTTCAGTGGCAGGGGGCCCTTCAGTTGCTCTGTGTCTTCAGCAGCACTGAAGGGCCCCCTGCTGCCAAAGACCCGGAGCGCCTGAAGAGCCCCCTGCCACCTAAATGCTGCCAAAGACCCAGAGCGACTGAAGGGCTCCCTGCCGCCAAAATGCCGCTGAAGACCTGGAGCGAATGAAGGGCTCCCAACAGCCAAAATGTTGCTGAAGACCCGGACCACCGCCAGGCCAGGGCTCACAGGGCCCCTGCGGGGCCCAGCACCTGAGGCAAATTGCCCCACTTGCCCCTCCCCTCCCCTTCCCCCGGGCGGTCCTGCTTTTGATAGGGGCCCAACAGGTGTTTGTTCTAGCAGACTTTGGCAGGAGTAACTCTTGTTTTGAACCATCTGTGGCCATGACTGAATATGCATTTATGTCATATGATGGGATTATCTCCACCAGATTAGGGATTAGGTTTTGTGGGGCTTTTTTTAAACACACAAAGAACAGAGTTATTTCTGTGGGGGTAACTGTGTGTTTTACTCTCCTGGCCTTTGCTACAGTCCCTGCTTCCAGTTTCAAATTTACATGCTCATTTTCAGTCATACAGCTATTAATGAAGCCCAGGTCTGCACTCATTATTGACAGTTAGGTCTCATTGTATTCAAAATGATGAATGGAAACATTAAAATAAGATGCCTGATTCTGCAAAGCCTTACTCATGTGAGTCAGAATCCTATGAAGTCCAGTGACCTGTTTCTTGCTGGCAGAGTTCAGGGGAGGAGGAAGTTGGGTGGGGGGGGAGAGAGAGACTTGATTTGAAGATCAGGGTCCAAGGCTTTGGATTAGGGTCCAAATCTCTCCTAAAATCAGAACACTCCAAAGGCTAAATCAGCCCCTTGTGGGAAAACTTGCAGGGAGGTGGCTGAGGGGGAAGAAACCTGCTATGAGGTTTGCCATTTGGAATTTCTGCTCTGCCCACAGTTGCTCCCTTCTATGGAATGGGCAAGAGATTGGTGCCCCAAATCCACTGATAGCGCCATGTGGATTACCTTGGCCCTGTTGCCTCTGCCTCAGTGCTGGTGCCCTCTGGCCTCCTCTGGCCCCCTAGTAGCACAGGTCCAGTAAAGACATGTTAGCAGGAACTCCTCCCCTTTCTCCTCCGCCTGGAACTGCCGCCTCAAGTGTGGCTGCACAACATGGAGGAGATGCTCGGGCTGCATTAGCCTTCCAGCAGATTCCCTGCAGAGTTGTGGAAGCAGGGTTGAATGCCCTGTCCCGTCTGGTGCCCGCTCCACACCGTTCCCACATGCGGATCCACAACCCACCAGTGATTTTACATGAGACTTTTGGAGTAAAAGAAGGGAGCCATATGAGCAGCTAACCCTCCCTAACAGGCAGGGGGAGATCAGTGGAGGAGAGCTCTTGTGTGCCGGTCAGGGGATGTGGGAATGTGAAAGGGGATGCAACTAAAGCCAGTGTAAAGAGAGAATATTTTAAATGTTGTAGTGCATTGTACATGTGGAGTGCTCGGAGCTGTATGTTATTCAGTAACTGAATTCAGGCAATTAGTTGGTCAACTGTAAATGTGATCTAATCGTAACGACTCCTGATACCGCCGATTACTGGGGCTGGTTTCTGTTTATACGATATTTACATAAATGTATGAGGCTATTAAATGCTTGCACCCAATTAAAATCTGAATGATTCACTGGATAATTCAGACACTGACCAAGCTGCTCCACTCATGAGTTGGCAAACTCTTTGGACTGTAACTAAGTCACTTGCCACAACAATTATGTTTTTCATTACAGCTGGGGAAGGAATTGATAGTGCCTTTCCCAGCTGGAACTAGCTGTGTATAGCACTGAATTTTCAAGTGTAAGATAGTGTTCTCTCATTTCAGTGCTGCTCACTGTTAAATTGCTTTACACCCCATAAATTAGACAAGGTGCCAAAATAAAGAAATGCCAACTGTCTATCATTTTAAATGATATACAATGAATTTCAGCTGGTGATGCTGCTAACAGTTTCTACAGTCCCTTTCCCAGAAAACAATTCTATGTCATCCAGATGGCAAGTACAGTGTGCAGCATTCATGCAAAATTGGATTCAGTCCAGGTAGGACCAAATTTGGACGTGGTGTAAATGATAGCGATGGAGTCACACCCAGTTCACACAGGGTCTGATTTGGGCTGTTGGTATTGTTCTGTGCAGGGTAGTCTGTCAGAATGAAATAAAGTCAGGAAGCGAGGTGATGTAAATGGCCAGTCCAGATAGCGCCTTCCCATTTTTTCCTAAGTAAATTAATATGTGGCCAGCATATGTAAGCTTAATAGCCCATACTGTTAGCCTGCATTGATGAGCTGGAGGCAGGTGAATAACTCTGCACATGAGTACAACTGGCATTTGGGCTTGTCTTCTTTTGGGGGGGTGTTTGTCATTGTTCTTGGATTCATAGGTTAAACCATCATTTCCTGCTGGCACCATTTCCTTCTATTCACCATAAGTTTTACGTGCATTGAGGACATTTAATGCGTCTCTCCCAAGGAGGGACTGGAGAGTGTAAAATCCACTCTTTGTGATGGTTTCACATGTGAATCTCATGATTGACTGATGGGGCAGGGACAAATGTACAGCACAACGAGACCGGCACTCTCCCACAGCGGTCCTTGGTGTGGGTGAGCATGAGCTCCCATGCCTCAGTCCCATTTCAGGGAGGGAGTGCTCAAAACAGTACAGCTTCATTAGCATACACACATATCCCCTGCAGAAGAACGGGAGACAGGCCCCAAGTCCCGTGGCTCCCACAGATCTTGAGAGGTTGACCAGATTCACAGGGCCAGCCAGGGACAGGACCTCTCCCCTTGAATTGGCTCTGAACAAGGCCCCAGTCCTGGCCCTCTTGGACACTGCCTGATCTCCCAGTGGCTCCAATGACTTAAGGTGGTTAAGGGGTCCTCAGTGGGGAAGGAAATCTTGCTTCAGCATTTTCATTAGGGGCAGGGAGAGATGATGCATGCCTCAGCCCTCTCACTTCCACACCCTCCCCAGCTGTGGAGCTCTGAGACTACAGAAAGTCCTGAATATAGATTCATGAACTTTAAGGCCAAAAAGGACCATCATGATCATCTTGTTTGACTGCTGCACACCACAGGCCACAGAACTTCACCCACTCACTCCTGAAATAGGCCTCAAACCTCTGTCTGAGTTACTGAAGTCTTCAATTCTTGATTTAAAGACTTCAAGTTACAAAGAATCTGCCATTTACTCTAGTTCAAACTAGCAAGTGACCTGTTCTCCATACTGTAGAGGAAGGCACAAAACAAAACAAAACAAACAAAAGAAACCCAGGGTCTCTGCCAATCTGACCTAGAAGAGAATTTCTTCCCAATGCCAAATATGATCAGTTAGACTCTGAGCACATGGGTAAGACTCACCAGACAGCTACCTGGGAAAGAATTATCTGTAGCAATTCAGAGGCCTCTCCATCTAGCATCCCAGCTCCAGCTTTTAAACATATTTGCTAATAGCAGTCATGGATGGGCAATATGCTGTTGTAGGCAACCTCATTGTACCATCCTCTCCATAAATTTATCAAGCTCAGTCTTGAAACAAAGTTAGGTTTTTTGCCCCCGTCTCCTCTTGAAGGCTGTTTCAGAACTTCACTCCTCTGATGTTTAGAAACCTTCATCTAACTTCAAGCCTAAACTGGTTTAGTTTGGCCAAATGGCCAGTTTATATCTTTGTTCTTGTGCAAACATTGGCCTTTAACATAAAAAACTCCTCATCCTCCCTGGTGTTTAGTCCTGTCATGTATTTATAGAGAACAATTATATCTCCCCTCATCCTTCGTTTTGGTAAGCTAAAGAAGCCAAGCTCCTTAAGACTCCTCTCGTAAAATGGGATCTGCTGATTATACTAATAGCCCTTCTCTGCACCTGTTCCAGTTTGAATTCATCTTTCTTAACCATGGGAGACCAGAATTGCACACAGTATTCCAGATGATGTCTCAAGAGTGCATTGTACAATGGCAGTAACACTTCCTTATCTGTACTGGAAATACTTCGCCTGGTGCATCCTAGGATTACACTACCCTTTTTCACAGCCGCATAACATTGGCAGCTCACAGTCATCCTGTGATTGGCCAGGTCTTCCTCCTCCTCTAGCATTTCCAACTGTTAAGTCCCCACTTATAACAAAAATTCCTCTTCTTAGTCCCTAAATGCATAACTTTGCACTATTAAATTCATCCGATTTCTATTACTCCAGTTTGCATGGTCATCCAAACCTTCTTGTACGATAGTCTGTTCTTCACCATATTAGCAGTATCTCCCCACCTTGTGTCAATTGCAAATTTTATTAGCACACTCCCACTTTTTTGTGCCACAGTCATTTATGAAAATGTTAAACACAATTGGTCCCAAGACTGATCACTGAGAAATGCCACTAGTAACCTCTCTCCAGCCTGACAGTTCACCTTTCAGTATGACCCCTTGTAGTCTCCCCTTCAACCAGTTCCTTACCCACCTTTTAATTCTCTTACTAAGCCCCATCTTCTCCAATTTAACTAATGATTTCCCATGAGGAACTGTATCAAATATTTTATTGAAATCCAGATAGATCAGATCTACTGCATTTCCTCTGTCTGGAAAATCAGTGATCTTCTCAAAGAAAGAGATCAGTTTGGCCTGGTATGATCTACCTTTTGTAAAACCATGTTGTATTTTATCCCAATTACCATTTACCTCTATGTCATTAATTACTCTCTCTTTCAAAATTTGCTCTAAGACATGCATACAATTGAGGAGAAACTAATGGGTCTGTAGTTTGCCGGATCACATTTTTTCTTTTCTTAAATAGAGGTACTATATTTGCAACTCTCTAGTTACAGGATATGATCCCCAAGTTTACAGATTTATTAAGAACCATTGTTATTGGACTTGCAATCTCGTGCCAGTTCCTTTAATATTCTTGGCTGGAGATGGCCTCAGCTGGCATAGTGAGGAAGGGAATGGTTCTGTGGGGGTATCTGATGCTTCAATATGCACAGATCTAGTGGGTACGTTTCCCCAATACCCCGATAACTGTTATCCTGCTAGCGGGTTACTCTGTCATTATCCTTCTCTGGGATAGTCATTTTATTTGGTTTTGCTCTGATGAACCTCTCCTTGCAATTCACTTTTATATCTTTCCTGACTAACTTGGATGCCAATTTATTTCCGTAATTTCATTGAACTGTAAATTACTTTACAGTAAAATGTTTCCTTTGCAAGCTAATGTCTCCCATGTGTTTAGGTATTTAAAGCACTTTCAAGCACGCCTCACTGTCTTTCTTTAGTGCACAGAGTGGAGCTCCCTGCACAGTGTTCCTGGCATGGGAGGAACAGAGTTTTAAATGCTAAATACAGAAATATTGCCACCAAAAACATTAACAATGGAGACATGCCAGCCCTGCCGCTGTGCATTCAATCTTTGAGTTAGCTCCAGCAACCCCATTATGGGAGATCCTCCGAATGGAGGTTGTGGATGGTAGTTTGATGCAGAGTTTATTTTTTTCAAAAATTAACTGTAATAAAAGGCTCACACTTTTTTGTAATTAGTTGCAATTCATAAAGATGACAGAATTCTAAACATTCACTAAACTAGTGCACAAAGTGAGTGAATTCTAGCCCTGAACAGCTTACACTTAAACAAACAAAAAGTAAAAAAACCTTATTGTTCCTATAATTTCATTTTGCTGTCCCTATGGGGCAAAGCCTCCACTTGGCAGCAAACCCAAGGAAAAGTATTTATAAGAGAGGGTGCAGGGGTAGTAACTTGGAATCTTCCATCGTGAGTTTCTGAGCAGTAGTGCTTCTCAGCAGTCTCTGGGCTGCAGCAGTATCCCGAGCCCAGCTCTCTCTGTGACAGCTTTCTACCAACGTTTATAGCTTCACTGTCTCCATGGTGTCATTTGGATGGCCTAAATAAGGTGCCAGCATCACCACATAGGCTGCGGTGTAATCCACAGAATGAAGTGAGCTGAGAGTAAGTTCAGCATGGTCTCCACCTCAACTATAACCCCATGCAGTGCGGAATGAAAGAAAGTGTGTTTATGGAGGAAGGAAGTGATTCTATACCAAATAACAGTCACAGTGTCCATTCTGGAAACAAGTCAAAATTGCCTAGGGGCAGAATAAACCATAACCATTCTGTGCTGACATTTGTAGCTGTTTGGATGCCAGTTGCTCTGGGTACTTAATTTGATATAAAACAAGTTGCCTCAGAGAAAAGAACAGAAAACCAGCTAGTAAACAAGACAGCTCTAATTATATAACAGCAGAGTCCAAAATAATTAAGCCAGGGTATCCAGATTCCAGAGCAGCTAAAAGCTAGTTATTTAAGCCTAGTATTCAAAACTATATCAACCACCTTATGAAAAAATATATATAAGCAGTAATTTAATTTTAAGAACAGAGAGTTGTTAGCAAACCAAAAGACTTGCCTCTACTACTACTACTTTGCCCTTATCTTTGGCTGCCTGGGATTTGGAGATGATTGGCTCATTGTTGCCCAAATTAGTAGCTGGTCTCCTTTTAGGTTGACTGCTGGAAGACTCACAGCAGCGACTCCCAAGTTCCTGTCCTCAGTTTCTCCCTGAAACGCTGCCCACGTCCATCCTGCAGTGCTTGAAAGATTGGCAGCTTTCCCAAAGGGCTGTACCTCTGCTGATGCTCAAGTCCCAAAGTTGGATGCCAGAGTTCTGAAAGCACAACGCTTTGACTACGGGATGTTACAGACCTGAGCGACATTTAGTTTTGGGAGAAGGGGAGGATGTTGCTAGATAATGGTTCCTGCCACTGGGAGGAGCAGTGAAGGTTTTTGGCAGGCAACTGGTGCAGCGGGGTCCGTGTTACGGGTGGAGGTGGGTTGGGAGATGAAGGGGCATAGTGACTTTTAAGGTAGAACTAGGACATTTTTGGCAACTTGAGAGGCAGTTGGAGGAGTGGCCAAGAACATTTTGGCTGCTGGGAGAGGTCAGAGCTGTTATCATTGAAGAAGGGTGTTTCGCCATTGGTGGTCAAGGGGCAAAAGGACCATTTTTCTTGATGTCCGTACACATGCCACCAAATATCACATGGTGCTCAAACAAGGCAGAATCGCCAGTTCTTTGACACTGAGTGGAGCTCTAGGGAGGCCAATCAGAAATTACAATACTGTCCTGTGCTTTCTTCCACACTGTGTGCTTGTGATAAGGTTGACTATGGAGCATCCCAGGGCCTAGTGCCTGTTCTGGGTTGTAAAATACTCCGCCATTCAGATTTCAATTATCCAGTTTCTAGGCCCTAAAATATCATCACAACACCATGGCAGCAACTGAAATACAAATCAAAAACTTTGGCAGAAGTTTATTCTTTTTTTTACATATTGCAGATAATTTAAAGTTAAGGAAAATAAAATAGACAACTACTTTGTAAACTAACAGGTCCTGTTCAGAAACATGCAACTAGCTCCAAACTAAAAGGTGTTTGAAAATTAACAGGTAGAGTGAGAATTTTCATTTCCCAATCCTCAGGAACTCTGACCTGGTGGTTCTGCCATCTTGACTTGTACTGTTTGTGCAGCTAGCCTGCAAATTGAGCTTGGTGTCATTCTGTACCCATCCGCTCACCAATATACCAGGTAAGGCATTAGTTGCCAGTACCTCAGGCAGTTGAGTGACTAGGCTGCTTTAATATATTACATGTTAATGATGCCCCCGTTAGTTAGTTAGTTATTGGCTGAGTGAAGCACAGCCCAATACTCAACCTATTGGCAATTATCTGTTTGTCTGTAACATAACTTTTGAATGCTGCATCTGATCAATTTCAAAATGCCAGGGAATGTTCTAAACATCAGTGGGCAGAATCCTATTGATTTTGGTGAAAAATGGAAAAACCCAATAGGAGAAATCGGAACACATACAACTCCTGGCAGCTGGTTAGCAGAGCCAACAGTTTAACTCCCTCTGGAGCTGTCTATAGATGAAAAAACTGGTTGAGGTCAAATGTTTACACAGCCCAGTATAACTATACCCCCATCTCAGCTCTGCCCTTCTTCCCCTCCCAGAACAATTTGAAATGTTTGAAAGATGTCTCTCTCAGAAAGGAAATGAGAAAAGTAAGGGTAAGGGTGAGGGATAGAACCCATGGCATTTAGAGGAGGAATGGGGAATATACAGAGCCACTGGCATGTGGAGGAGGAATGAATGGAAAACCCTGGTATGGTTTGGGAGGGGCTGTAGGGGGTCCCTGAAATAAATGGGATGGGAGGGTTGCACACAGGGTGCTTGTGGGGGAGGAGAGAGGGATGGAGGACTGTAAGGAGCCCCTGATGTGTGAGCTTGTTCCTCTTTTTGGCAAATGTGCAGAAAGCGATTTAGGGGTTTTGCTGGAAAGAGAGAGAGAGAACTATTGTGAACAAATTTTCCCTTGAGTCCTCAGAGATTCTGAGACAGAGGAATGAAAGTGGGACTGCTGGATTGAGCCAAAGAAGATCATTTTAGAGTGCTTTTCATGTTGACAATCATACAGCCTGAGAGAGGCGGGGTGGAACATGAAACAGACAGAAGATCAGAATAGAGCGTAAAATATAGAAGGTGGATTTTTAAAGCAACATGTGTGGTTTCAGCCACATGCCTCCCATTAACAAAGGGAAAAAATCACATGCCGGAAATCCTGTGCTCACCTAAAGCAACAAAACCATTACTATGAGACAAGAAAGGAAAATGATCTTTTGTTTGTTAAAGGGTGCCAGATACTTAAAGGAATTGAGGTATCTAAAGATTCAGGTAGGCACCTAGTGAGATTTTCAAAAGCACGGAGGTACCTAACTCCCATGAATTTAAATGGGAGTGGGGCAGCTAGGCAAATTGAAAATTCTACTGTCTGCCAACCTGCAGGGGCAGGTGCCCCAGTCCCTTTAAAGATCAGGTCCTAAGGCACTGGACTGGGATTTAAGAGATCTGGCTTCAGTCCCTATAGATTTCCTGTGTGATCTTGGTTCTTAAAACGGCCCCATTCTAGTTTTTCAAGGTGTTCCTGTGCTACCGTGAATAATATTAATAATGCCCAGTGGTTCCAATCAGGATAAAGACTTCATTGTGCTTACAGTCGAATCTGAAATGAGATGCCACAGTTGAACACAATAGCCAATAGAAGGGAAAGAAGAAAGGAGAATGGGTCCCATGATCGTATTCAGCCAGGTACCGAGCACGTGCCTATGAAAACCATGGGACTACTAACATACTTCTTGCAGGCATCACAGCAGGTGTGGGCTTTAAGGAGGGTGAGGATTTGAAGGAGGAAGGAACATATGTATTAGTTCAAGGAAGCACTGAAGAAAGCGTAGAGATAGTTGAGGGTGAAGCTGATACATGAGGATTAAGATCAGCTTTGTTAATGTTTTGTTAATGCTACAGAGGAGATGGACCATGGGGATGGCATGAAGAGGAAGAGTTTTAATGGCCTTTGAAGATGAGCACAAGAATCTTGAATTTGTTGGAGTGGAAAACATGAGTAGGTGGAAGGAGGCAAACAGGTGTGGAAGTTGCCTTAACTGATCTATTTAGTATAGTATGGTGAGGTGGTTGTTAGGAGGAGGTGGTCACAGTCATCCAAACAGGAGATGGTGGGTGCCTACTTGAAGGTTTTAGTGGTGTGGACAGAAATAAATGGTCAGATGTTAGGATGTTATTCAAGGAGAAGTGTCAGGATGTGGACAGTGCCTGGACATGTAGCCCAAAGGAAAGGAAGGAGTTGGATGACCCCTTCCCCTCCCCATGCAGGTTATGGACCTCAGAGACAGGAAGAATTGCAGTGACACAAAGAATGCAGGCAGACGCTGGTCAGAAAGGCAGGAGTTCAACTTTGGCATCATTACATTTATGACAATGGCAAGCTAGCCAGGAGGAGATCAGAGAGAGCCAGGCCAAAATGTGATAGATGGATTCAGCTTAATCTGCTTTAAGGTTGCAAGTCTGATAGGGTTATAGTTTTAAAGTGAGCCTGTGCTGCGGGGAGACTTTTTATCCTCACTGTGCTAGTCCTGCTTTTACAGAATCATCTTTTCACATCTCCTGATTAAACTCCAAATGTGATAAAGCACAACAGGGAGTGCTCAGTGAGAAGGGAGCCTGAGCTAGAGGGGCAATGAGAAATGCTCAAAAATGGTAAAATTAGCAATGTTGGATTCAGTTTACAGTTTCATTTGGAAAAAAGAGTTTGCTAATGTCATTGTTTCAAGCTATATTTATCAGTGTTTATTTCAAAGGAGTATACTGGTGGTGGTGGGCAGAAATTGTATGCGTATGTACATATTATAGCAGGACAGGAACACCACGGTTGTGGAAGCTGCATCATGATACCCTTTTAAAGATCGCCCAGGCCACGTCCTCTAAAATTGGCATGTGTTGGTGGAGAGCGTTGAAATTTGGAAGGCCTCAGGATGATTCAGCGTAGAGTTAGTGATCTACATTTGGAGTCCTTTGAGCATGAGGTTCCCAAATTACACTCCCCTGGGCCCTTCCCCCGCAAAAAAGCAGTTTCCTCAGCAGCCTTGTAATGCTAAACTGAAAGTTACTGCACACACTTCCTAACGAAGACAAATGGAGTTTTGGACTAAGTGGCTGGAGGTTGTTGGCTGGCAATTTCATTTTGGGTGGAATGTAATCAAAGTCTCTGGGGAAAAAATTAGCCATCCAAATGTTTCATAAGAGGAGAGAGATCTGAGGGGGTGGAGGAGTGGGAGAATAAGGGGAGAGGGATTTTGGCTATGGGTATGGGGATGGATAGTAGGGGAGGCGAGACAGGTTGGGGGCTCAGGTGAGGGAGGTAGAGCATCCCCCAACTCTGCTAGTGAACCCCAACCCCCAGCCACACAGCACCCTGTTCCCCTACAGCCAGCAGGAGCTAATGGGACTGATTTGCACATAGGTCAGCTGCAGTCAGTGCCCTAGGTGTTAGGCATACAGACACTAAATGGTGGGGGCAGTCTTTGGGCCTGTTTGGTAACACCGTGTTTGTGATATGAGGACAGGTGCGGGTTACTTTGAGGTGTCAGTAGGATATGAGGAGAGCTATATTTTGCACCTGTCAGTATGAATGAGCACAGGGAAAAGCTGCATGTGTGCCCTCAGAATCCGGTATGCATCGTTTCAATACAGAATTGTGTCTGTTATATAATTAGCAGGGCACTGGGGTTTTATTACCAAGGAGGGGCTGTAAGCCGCAAGCCGGCATATGAAAGCAGGCTAAGTATGTCTCTGCATGCACTCTAGATAAAATGACCATGGTCACACTCAGTTATAGCTGCACTGAACGATGGAGGCAGTAGTTTGTACTTGGCAGAGGTGTACGTGTGAGACCCATGGATTATTTTGAGGTCTGTGACAGAGCTGTGGCTGTGACAGGAGGAGATCTATGTTTTCTACCCTCCCGTGTGTGAGGAAAGGAAAGAGGTGCGTGTGTGCCTTCGGGATGCAATGTGCTTCATGTCTGTGCAGAATTGTGTAGGTTATGTCAATAGCAGGGCACAGGGCTTGTATTAGAGAGGATAGTCTCAGCAGAGAGGATTCTAATGCTTTAATGCTGGTTTAGAGACAGTGAGATGATATCCACTGAGTAAATATAAAGGAAACTGTGCATATGTGTCTTTCTGGGGTGCTGGCTATGTACGTGAGCGTTTGCCAGATCTGGCACCTCCTGAATCTTAGTGCCAAGAGCCCATGTGGAGTATGTGCCAGGGCGATGGAACAGGGGGGCCAAAGGGCCATGGCCCTCTCACTTTCTGTCATGGCCTTGGCCCGCTACCCCTCCTCTTCCCCCAGGACCCAAACCCCCTGGTCAGGCCAGAAACTGGAGCTTGGCCTGGGTAACAGTGGTTCGGGGTGGAAGCCCAGGAAACTGGGAAGCCACGGACCCTCTACCTACCTGGGGTGACAGAGAACCCAATGCAGAGAGATGCCACTCCAGAGCCTGGGAAGTGTATAATTCAAATTCAAAGTTTATTATTACAGTAATGGGAAGGATTTCAGCTTTAAGAAGCAATGGAAAAATGGTTATATCCTGGCTACCACTAATGGCAGACTGTATCATAGCGTGTAGGCGTCTCCCCACCTGCCCACCATGTGTAGTTTAAAACGGCAACATGGAATTTCAAACTTTCATACACAGCTGCAAAGGTTATTTTAACTGGTATATCACAGAGATTTGCTACAGTCATTCTTGTTTTCCTTGCAGTAATTAGATATTTGCCACTCTCTAATTGCTCCTCCTGGGTCTATGCAGCTGCCTGTGAACTATTCGTGCGTGTTTGGGAAACTGTATTCTATATTTTCAAATCTAGTCCACTTCAGTTAGAGGAATCCAAGCAAGGGTGGAGGAAAGTTGCAGATTTCACAGAGTTTTGGGTACAGTACTAACAGGGAAAGCCATGTGTATGCTAACACAGCATCACGTCAATTTTCTCATGGCCTCTGCCCCATGTCTGGCTGCTGAGCACTGCAAAACTTTTCCTGAAGCAGGAACTCCAGATGGTTTGTCATACTGCGGGGAAGAGTGTATTTTCCAGGCCCCTCTGTATAGCTGACTAGTCCACCCCACTTACAAATGTGCTGTTTGATCACTAGTCATTTGAATACTTCTGCTCATACACTGCAAGTTTCTCTTCAGCAGCTTGGAATAACGTGTCCCTCTGCCAATAGGGCACCACAAGAGCTGTTACGTCTTCCAAAATATGAACAGCCTGAAATAACAGAAAAAGCCTTTTGCAGCCCGGGTGCTATACACCCCTCTACCCCAGATGGCAATTAGTTATGAAATGTTTATGAAGCAGCGTAAAGGTTTTAATTTTAAACTTACCATTAGCTCTGCGCTTCTATAGCTACGGTTAACAAGGCTGAGCCAAGAGTCAGTGTGAGGACTGAAATCTCCCCTTCACAGTATGCGCAGGTTCACTTTAGAGCTGTTACATTTTAAGTCCTTGAGATTCTAAACTTATTATGTCGGTGTTCCGCCGCATAGCTACGTTAAACAATAAGCCTCTGTTTCTTGCCCTGTTTCAGAACACGCAACCTATACTGCCTGCTGTTCTTCAGGAACTCAGTCCCTACCATCCTGGACGACTCCAGAAGGAAGCATTTCCATGATGAAGTTATGGTCGATGCTCTTGAGAGGGTGGACCAGCAGGTCCAGCATCAGAAGAAGAGGAGCAAACCACAGGCCCAATGGCAGGCTGACAAGCAAGCAGAGAGACTGAGGCACGCCACCCAGGTGGAGAGGGTGTGTTTCAGCAAGGGGGAGCTTTTTAAAGGGACAGTCCTGTATTTAGCCCTCTTGAAGGTGTCCTGACTTTTTCTTTGAAATGGGCAAATTGCCCCATATTTTTTGTCTCCCTCACCCCACATAAGTACTGGTAGATCCTGCTGCTGACCAGATCCCTGCTCACCAGCCACCTGCCCACCAGTGGTGAGTGGAGGGAGGGTCCACTGGCTAATGATGGGGCTGGTAGCAGGGCAAAGATGTAGCAGTAGGGCCAGACCACTCTCCCTGCTGGTCCGTCAGCACAGTCCCCGCTGTGTGGTGGCTGCATGCTGCGAGCTGCAGTGGCTGGTGAGTGCGGGCAGGTGCCAAGCGGCAGCCGGTTATGTGTTGCCTCTCCTGCCCACCCATCAGCCCTTTACATGCTCCCCTTTTTACTGTCCTCTCTCTGCTTTGCCCTTTCCCCTCCACCCCAACCCCGCTGCTCCTCCATATCCTCACTGGTGGGCCACATCCTCCTCCCAGTGCTGTGTGGAGAACCAGTGCCTGGTCAGAGCGCTCAGCTCACCAACAGCCTGGCTGGCAGGCTCCTTCCTTCCCACACTGCCTCTGGCTGGGCTGGTGCCTGGGAGAGTCCAAGACCCTCTGGCCCAGGGCGCTGGCTGGGAGCCTGGCATGTTTCAAAGCCCCTCACAGCGCTGTCACAGGGAAGCCTCTCACCCCTCAGCTAAGCTCTGGAGTGGCGGTGCAGGGAGTGATTTCCAGCCTCTTTCCGCCCCGAACCTGCAGGCTCCACATCAGCCTCTGGGGCAGGGGCTTAGCACCCTCTTCACATGCACAGCGCCCGCCTTGGGTCTTGCCCCCAGGGAGCCCAGGGCTGCTCCTTCCTCTAGGCACCTTCCTCTGCTGAGTCACCTCTCTGGCCGGGTTCACTGAAGCCCCTTCAGTCAGGTTCCCTGGGCCTGGTGCACAATGCATCCTTAGGGCTTAACCCCTCCCTGCCCATGCTGTAGCCAGTGGACAGGAAGCAGATGGGTTATGTTGGTGGCCAGCAGCAGCCTGGAGGTGCTAGCTGCCTTTCGACACTGTGCAAGCAGGAAGAGACAAGATGCTTTCAGCTACGAGGGGTGTTGGGGGGAAGAGATGAGCTCTGCATAGACAGAAGCCAGATCATCCCTTCCCTTGCTCCTCCTTCCCTGCAGCTGGAAGCAGTTCCTATCGCTTCCCTCCTACACAATGTCGAAAGGCTGCTGCTGGCCACATTCTGGTGTGAACGCTGGCAGAAATCTGGGGGGGGGGGCATATGACCCTGCATTCCCCCACTGCCCAAGTGTTGCCCCCGGAAGATGCGGTGCCAGGTGCCAGGAGAAGTAGGTCCATCCCAGGGGCCCAGCCTGGCATGGAGGGCAGACAGTGCCAAGCAGGGAGGGTCCGGTTGGTCAGTCACCCCCTCTGTGTGAAAGACGTGTATGGGAGCGTGTGTGTGTCACCTCTCCCCATGTATGTGTGAGGGCTGTAGGGCTGTGTGTGTGTCACCTCTCCCCGTGTGTGTGTGAGGGCTGTAGGGCTGTGTGTGTTACCCCTCGCTGGGTGTGTGTGTGAGCGCTGTAGGGTTGTGTGTGTGTCACCCCTCCCCATGTGTGTGAGGGCTGTAGGGCTGTGTGTGTGTCACCTCTCCCCGTGTGTTTGTGAGGGCTGTAGGGCTGTGTGTGTGTCACCTCTCCCCGTGTGTTTGTGAGGGCTGTAGGGCTGTGTGTGTCTCCCCTCCCCGTGTGTGTGTGTGAGGACTGTAGGGCTGTGTGTGTGTCACCCCTCCCTGTGTGAACCCTAAAGCCTTAAAGATAAGAAGGTAAATACAAAGAATCCAGCTAAGTAGTATTTATTTTTTAACAGGGGCTCAGTCAACTTGATGTTAATTTGAACGTTTGTACTGCCTAGTTCTGGTTGATTACTGTTGAACTTGCTTGAATAAGAGTAATTTTACCAGGTGTCCCATATTCAGCATAGGGAAACGTGGTCACCCTAGCTAAGAGAGGAGGACAGAGCTCAATAGAGAGAACTGTTTTCACAACTCCCGGCTATAATAGCTGCAAGAACACCTGCCCCTGCTGCCTCTCCCACATGATGCCACAGCAACGTAACCTCAGCCCAGCCGCAGTGGACAACTCCATGTCAGGGCGGGCCAAGTATTCAGGACTCACAAGCAGTTGGGCCAGGCAACTAAACCCTGTGCAGCCCTCCTTTTTCCACACCTCCCAGGTGAAAACCTCCGCCCCCCCCCCCTCCTCCAGCACCAGGTGAGGGCTAACCATATAAAGAAGGGAAAGGAGAACTTGGGGCCAGGGGACATGCAGCGATAGGAGGACTGTGTTGAGTACTAATTCCTTTCCTTTCTTTGGGGGGTTGTGGTTTTATCATGGCACAAGAGCCTGTGAGTGATTTACTGTTTTAAAACCTGTTTAAAAATAAAGCACTTTATGTTTGCAAGAAAGTTACTTGCTATCATACAATCATGATTTGCGATAATAAAGCTAAAAACATGTTAAGCATGACAAAGCAAATGGTATTGCTCTGCTTACCTAGGTATAGCCATTCATTTTTCAATCAATTCCATCTGTACAGCCCTTGTGTCCCTTCCTCCCACCACAAACAAATTCATTTTTCATCACGGCATTCTGACTAACATTGCATGGCAACCAAGATGAGCCTCCTCCCAAGCACTGCCCCCCACAATGAGCCAGCTTCCTCCCGGCAAGCACATTTGTACAGGTACTAGTCCCCCTCTTCCAAGTCCATTATGTGAGCACACAAAGCATCCCTTACTTCTGCTGCCCAGGTGCAACCAACTCCTGCAGTGGTAGCTGCACTTTCTGCCTGCGGGTACTGAACCAGCTTCCCTTCACTGTCACTGGTCCATTCAGGGGTAAATGGCTCATCCCTGGCTTCACAAAGGTAGTGAACATGTTTGATGGGAGGGATAGCTCAGTGGTTTGAGCATTAACCTACTAAACCCAGGATTGTAAGTTCAATCCTTGAAAGGGCCACCCAGGAATCTGGGGCAAAAATCAGTACCTGGTCCTGCTAGTGAAGGCAAGGGGCTGGACTCAATGATCTTTTGAGATCCCTTCCAGTTCTAGGAGATAGGTATATCTCCAATTATAATAATAATAATAATAATAATAATAAGTGAAAAGCACAGCAAGCCCCAGTAATGTGGACACCATTAATGGCACTGGCTCCAAAAGGACTTTGTAAACATCTGCAGTACGATTTTCATCAGCCTAAAGCACATTCAACAACCATTCTACACCTGCCGGGGTCTCTGAAATGAGGGTATTGTTTCATAAGCCAAGGCAAAGAGGGCACATGGGAGCCCCAGGATAACAGTGGGGGCAGTAACACCATTTATATCAATGTCATTTGGCAGGAACAACATCCCAGTCCATGAATGTAGACTCCCAAGTGGCAAAAAACCTCTGGCAGTGTGAACTTTTCAAGTACAGCCCATATTGACATTTATAAATCTGCCTCTGTGGTGCACGAGCATAACATAACAATGGAGTGATACCCATTGCAGTTTATGCACTCAGTTGCTCCTTGAGAAGGGCAAACTATGGGCACACGCGTCCCATCAATAGCACCACCTCAGCTAGGACACCACATTCTGTCAAAGCCAGCAATTCCCTCTGGAATATCTGTAATACCTGCCACCTTGGGGTAAACCACCCACCTCCTTGCCGCAATTACCATGGCCGTCATTTTATCCATAGGCATCTTTCCAACCCCAGCTTGGTTGGCTATGGCCCCCATAGCAGTCTGGGTGAGCCAGCTTCCAGATGGTTATAATAACTCACTTCTGCACCAGCAAGGATGACCTCATGTGTGATGCTCGATGGTGGAGGCCAGGGGCAAGCTGCTCGCAAAGCTCCATAAATGATGTTTTCTTCATGCAAAAGTTTTGGACCTACAGCTGGTCATCCCAGGCCTGCATGATGATGTGGTCCCACTAGTCTGCGCTGGTGGCCTTACTAATGGAACTGGTGGGGCATCAGCAGCTATGCCAATTATACTGCGCAACATCTGCCAGTGAGAATCTGCAATGCCAGGGTACTCCTTCTCCTCCTGCAGATCCATCAGGAAATCAGGGACAGAAACTGGTCCACCAGCACCTCATGAGTGCTCTGCCAGTTTCCTGACAAAGGAGTGAAAGCTCAAGCAAGAGAAGTTCCTCAAACGGCGCCTCCTTCATGTTGCTGGCTCTGGTAGCTGGGAGTGCACAGAATGAAAAGAGTGCTCAGCAGGCTTTGTTGGCGGGCAGTTCAAACTTCCTGTAATGTGCAGGGTGGGCAGCAGAATTTTCCCATCGTGCTCCACGATCCTAGGGCTAGAGCAGTAACAGTGCACATTACAGGGAGTTGCTAGGTACTCCGGGATAGGGTTACTTTGACTCAGGTCTCTGCATTGCAGTGTGGACAACAGAGCCCCAGCTTCAAGCAGGGTCAGAACATTCTTAACCTAAGGTTAAAATACAATGTAGATGCTCAAGCCCAGGATTCCCTAACACAGGTCATCTGACTCACGTTCCACTAACTCTGGGCTTACATTGCAGCAGGGCTGCCCAGAGGATTCCGGGGGCCTGGGGCCATCGGCGGCAGGCGGCTCCGGTGGACCTCCCGCAGGCGTGCCTGCGGAGGATCCGCTGGTCCCGCGGTTCCGGTGGAGCATTCGCAGGCATGCCTGCGGGAGGTCTACCGGAGCCGCGGAACCGGCAAGCGGCAGGGCGCCCCCTGCGAGGCGAAATGTCTAGAGCTGGCCCTGTTTGGCGGCGGGGGGCCCCCGCCGCAGGTCTTCGGGGCACTTCGGCAGTGAGTCCTGGAACGGAAGGGCTCCCCGCTGCCGAATTACTGCCGAAGACCGGGTTGCACTTCAGCGGCAGGTCCCGCTTCGGCGGTAATTCACTGGTGGGGGGTCCTTCCGCCCTGGAGCGGAAGGACCCCCCCGCCGGCAAAGACCGGGAGAGGAAGAAGCTCCAGGGCCCGGCCCCGCAAGAGTTTTACGGGCCCCCTGGAGCAAGTGAAGGACCCCACTCTAGGGGTCCCGAAAAACTTGTGGGGGCCCCTGCGGAGCCCGGGGCCTGGGGCAAATTGCCCCTCTTGCCCTCCCTCTCTGGGCTGCCCTGCATTGCAGTGTAGATGTACTCCAAGCAGACAATTTGTAGTGATGTCGTCTAGGTTGGCAAATCATGACACATACAGTCTAGTGCCCATGACTCTCATGCAAAACCACAGGAAAATGTATTCATACTCACACAGCAGTTTGCTGAAGTGTCAAAGCTCCACCTGCCAGCATGCAGACACACCGAAACACAGCTGGAACTCACTGTGCAGAATTAATTATATTGTGTCGGCCTTGTAATAAGCAGCCACCTAGGGACAGTGGTTTCAGACACTCTCAAATGCTGTGTATGAGGGACCCCACCACAGTGTGACAGATGTGATCAATGCAACGTTCAGTCTCGCTATGTAGCCGGGAGATTGTTATGGGGCCCTGCCTCCCTTTGGCACCATGGACTTGATTTTCCTTTCATCCACATGGGTATAAATCTGTGGTTCCCCTGAACTCAATGGCCTTATGCCAATGTAAAGCTAGTGAGTAAGCTTTCCATCAGGTGCAATCGTTCCCTCAGCGCCCCTTAAGCTAGCACAGCACACAGCTATGTCTAAATGGAACATCTAGCCCTAATTATGATAACATACCGCACAGCCTAAACACACTATCCTATGAAATAAGTATGCTTTACAATTAGCAGCCTGGTTACTAAGACAGTATCCATCAACCATGCATATATAGTAAACATAGTCTTGCAATGATTGCAGAGGCCTTATTATTTTATTGCTTGCAGCATGTATTTTAACCAAGGCTCTAAAAAGCAATTCTTATTTTCGTGCAGCTTTTATATAAGCCCTTTTGAGAGCTGATTACTTAATGGTTACCTTGCAACAACTGATTTCCCTTTGACTGGCTGGAGTCGTAATCCTGTAGTACCTGCCCTACTTTGATGCATTGTATTCTGCCACAAAACAATCTGATGTCTAAGAACCATTTGAAACATAATGCTGCATAAAAAAATCCCTCTTAAATCAGCCTATGGTTATGTACAAAAGCTAAGTCCCAGCAGCCTAGCCCAAGAGCATTATTGTCTATAATTTTTATTATTTGCATTACAGCAGTGCCTAGGGGCACCAGCTGAAGTCAGGGCTTCACTGGGCTAACCAAACAGAGTAAGAGGCAGGCCCCGTGCCACACAAGACTGACAAACGGTCAAGGTGAAAGGGATCCAACATACATGCAGGTGCCTGGGAATTGAGGCACAGAGAGATGAAGTGACTTCACCAAAGTCACATACAAAGTCTATGATGGGGCCAGGAATTGAATGCTGATCATCTATGGCCCAGTCCACCACCTTCACCCTAAGATCATTGTCGCCTCCCTCATATGAAATTTGACTATATCAATACTAGGCCCCACAAAACACTGTATTTTAACGACACATTACACCAGATTGCATCTTGTCATAATGAATTACAAGTCCAACAGTGAATGTAATATTGTATTTAACAAACTGATATATGTTTTAATCATTAAATAATTATGCTTTCATCTAGCAGCATCAGTGTCCAGTCCCTGGGCCTGAGCTTGTAGGGTGCTGAGCACCCTATAACTTCCATTGATGGCAGTAGAGGTTGAAGGTATGCAGCACCTCCTAGCAGCAGGGCTTTAATTAAGCATCCAGCAGTTTTCAGTTTACTTTAAACTAAAGTTAATTTGAACCTAATTAGAATACTTTTGTGTCAGGTAAGAAAGGTGATTGTATCAGCATAAATATAGAAAATTCTATATCTGTCTTCCAATTGGTTTCATTCTTTATAAGCCAGTTCCAAGAGAGTTTCCTTCATCTTCTTTGTTGGTCATTGTATATATGAAGAGGGTTATTGATCCAGAAGAGCCAGTCAAATGAAATGGAGAGCTCTAATCAACTCTTAGGTTCATAGTGTGTACACACACTTTCTTTTGAAGCCACTGGGATATTAGCATGTTTGTGAATGGAAAAATCATACATCTGAGTTGCCAAATTTTCTCTTAATTTTCATATGTCCTCCCCAACACACACACACCACCTCCCTTCTCTGAAGTACACCCTCCATAGTTCAGCAACATTCTATTCTATTCAGTTTCTTATACCATGGCCATCACCATGATATCTGAAGGCTTGATGCTGCCATTTGTTCCACATGGGCAGACTCCTTCTCCCCTGTGGAGCCCCTTTAACGTCAATGGGATTCTGCAGAGGTACCATGCACAGGTCCAATGATAGGATCAGAGCCTATATGAGTATGACATTGGAGTGCAAACAGCAGCCCCAACCCAACCCACTCTAAAACCAAAAGTGGCTTGTCCCTGATCATAACAGCAGTAATCTCAAGAATGCATTGGCTGCTCGTGATGAAAAGGGGCAAAAGTTATGGAACCTCAGCAAAACATACCCATCACCGTAACATGCAATAAAAGCACTCAGGAGTGAAGACACAGCAATTTTATAAGCCACCAAGTACTCTGCTCTGAGTCTGCTGAGGCTTCTGAAAAGATCTCCTTAGCCCTAAGTATGCTCTGTACCTTTAACACTGATAATAACATACTCTCTTCAACAGAAATGTATGAATACTAATTCAATCCCATCATTAGCACAGTCACTCCCATGCTAGTGACTTGATATGGCTCCATATGGTCACGTGCAACATTTGTAGTTGTCTTTGTCTTTCTGTTTTTAGTTAGAGACTTCTTACACTATAGTTAATTTTTTACATAGTGTTGCCATTGGGTTATGTTGTAAACCCCACTTTGCATCTACAAATTAATTATTTTGTGACTTTTTTAATGACCCCTTGAGACTCCAAGTCCATTGATCTGGTCATTCATGTCACCGTAATGCTGTTACTCAGGTTCCAGTCACTATTACGTTCCCATAAGGGTCCAGTCTGTTTAACTTCGTACTTCTTGCTAAAATTTTCCCCTAGCTCACTCACATATAAAAATATCCAAAGCGTCAAGAATTGGGGGCATAACAAAAAAATAAGCCATTCAAATTCATGTCATCTGTGACACATCTGACAGCTGTGGCAGAAGTCCAGACTAAATTATAATGCTTCAACCCTCACTGGTGTCCTTAATGAGGAAGACCAGCGGACACACTCTAATTGAGGTTTCCCCACATGGTAGCCCATAGGAATCCCAGGCTGATCTGTTACCTATGGTATAGATGCTCATTAAGTATGACACAGATTTGAGTTACATTGTGAGCTGACTGTAAATTGAACTTGTCATACTGAAGTGTGTGTGCTCCAGTTCTTCATTTCACTAGTTTCTGTTGCTATAGTGACCACCAGAAATCAGAGCAAAATAGGCAAAAAGAAAGAAGAACCTTTCTCCATTTAAATACCAGCCTCCATCTGTAAGACTTGCAGCAGTATTCCTCTTTCAATTTCACCTTACCCGGCTAATGACCCAAAGGATTTTAGCTCTTCCAACAATTTTCAGATTTTAAGGTGTCAATGGGAGTTTTTTCATTGATTTCAGTGGGCTTTGGATCAGGTCCATATTCCCTATGGAGGGAACTGAGTCCAAACCTCTTTCTAGCCAGCGGTTATAGAATGACCCTGACATGGATACACGGGAGTGCCACATTTAACGCAAAGGCTGAAACTAAGAAAGAAAGAAAAACGTACATGGATCAAGCTCATCCTCATAGCAAACGCTGAACCTCACGTCCAGTTTCTGGTATGCATCTTCATCACCTGCTGTGGATGCACCAATACTTTGTATAATGGAAAATAAAAGTTTTGCTGGATCTGCGCTTCACAAGTCCTAGCAAGGTAATATTGGGACACCTTCCATGCAATGTTACATCTTTAAAGTACAGGTCTTAACCATTATGGCCCAGATCTTCAAAAGTATTTAGGCATTTAACTCCCATGGGAGTTAGATGCCTAAGTAGCTTTGAGGATCTGGGACTGATTGACATGTAGAAGTATTAAAATACCCATTAGTGTACCAATAAAATAACCTGTATTCCTCTGGCATTAGGCTGAGTTACTTGTGGGTATGTGTTTACCACAACCTGTAATCATTGCACGAAAGACACTAAGAGCCACACTTTGCTCTCACAGCTCCGTAAATCTCCAGTGATGTCAATGTCCATTAACTATAGGTGCACAGTGCATAACATGAACAGGTGACCCTGTGACTTTGATAACTGTTCTTTATACATAATATTGTACCTCGTTCAAACAGTGCTGTCTCCCCTGTGACTATCTGTGCAGGTCACATGCCCATTGTAAGCCACTGCTTTCAGCTATGTCATATCAACAAATTTCTAGCATTTGTAAAAAGCTAGTTTAGTTTTACAAACAATAGAGTCCTCCTGTATTATTATTACCCAGCATGCAGTTCATGAAACATGGTGGTAGTGGTCAGACTGGTGAGACCCTGCAGCAAGAAGAGAATGTGATTAACAGGAAAACAAAGCAGCACCTAGACACAGGGCAAACAGGAAACATAAAAGGCCTCAGGGACTCAGACAACCAGGAACGCTGGATTTCAAGAGAAAAAAACCTTGTCCAAGTACGGAAAAAGTGGATGCAAAAGTTGGTTCTGTATAAAGAGCAGACCACAGGGGATGAAGATGAGAAAATGAAGGTAAAGCTGTTTTAACATATTGGGGCGGGGTGGGGGGAGGACAAGAAGTGAAGGAACTCTGTTGGCAGGAATAATGCTTGGAACACTGGAACAGCTGATACAGGGTTTTGATGTGTACTGTGACCCTAGACTAGGGAGACCAAATGTCCCGATTTTTTAGGGACAGTCCCAATTTTAGGGTCTTCTTCTTAAATAAGCTCCTATTACCCCCCATCCCCCATCCCGATTTTTCACACTTGCTGTCTGATCACCCTACTGCAGACTACAGAGACATTGTTTGGGCTTTTTTTTTACTCAAACCAAGAGGCAACTGAGGGAATAGATACTTACAATACAGAGCTGAGAAGTGACATACACAGGTAATTTTGGAAACATTAAAAATTCCCTAATTAAAGAAAGGATTGTTTGTGGAAGGATTGTTTGTGGGAAACAGGATTGTTTGTGATTCCAGCTTATGGGAGCTGTTGAGAGATCTAACCATAGAGAAATGTCTCCAAACAACAAGAGTTGCCAAACTGTCCAGGGAAAGGATCAAAATAATCAGAGTTACTAGTGCAGAAGCATCATACAGGCTCAAGGAAGCAGGACAGAGATAGACTGACTGAAAATATAGACATCATGGTCCAGTGCATGAACTGTGTAAAGAACCATGAAAGGCGGATGGAAAAATGTCCAGCCTATGGGCAACAGTGCAAGGGATATGGGAAACAGAAGCACTTTGTATCAATATCACAGCTATCCCAGGAAGAACAAAGCAGCCATACATGGGGTGGTTGAGGAGGAGATCGGCAGTGTGACTTCAGCAGATCCAAAGCCTCTCAATAGACATGAACCATAGAAGGCTGCCAGCTATTCTATCACCGTATTTGCAACTGTGCCATTCCAATGGGCAGTCCAATTCCAGCTGGATCATTAGGCCATCTGCAATGCAATCCCAGCAACACGGCTAAGCAGCAAAATGCAGAATGTACACTGATCCCAAACCACTCAATGAAGCACTGAAAATAAGTCACTGCTCCAAAGTGGTCCCTGTGATATCAGGAATGGGTTCTGACCTATTGAGCTAGAGGAGCCATCCAGCCACCTCACACTCTTTGCCACACCTTTTGGCAGGTACCATTAGGAATGAATGCCTGCGGGCATCAGCCTGGCCCCAGAAGTGTCCCAGTTAGAGTGACCATATGTTTTGTTTTGCTTGGGACGGTCCCCTTTTCAGCTCTGTCCCAGCCATCTCTACTTTTTCACCCAAACTGGGCATTTGTCCAAGCTGCAAGGCAGAGCGGAGAGTGATGCTGCTTCCCCTGCTGTCAATTGAAGGTGCTGCTGGTGGGCAGTGCTGCCTTCAGAGCTGACCCCTGGGGCAATGCAGAGCTTAGCGGGTCAGCCCCAGATGTGAGTGACTCGGGTGCAAAGCCCCAGCCCCATCAGCCCCTCCAGCCCCTACGCAAGGTGGGCAGCTGAAGTGAGCCCCAGATCAGCCCATTTTTACTTTAAGAAATATAGTCACCTAGTTCCAGCATAAACTAGAGGCATTCCCTGGCACCAAGATTGTAACTGATGACATTCTTATTGCAGGAGAAAGGGAAGTCAAGGAAGAGGCAAGCCAAGATCATGACACCAAACTGTGACAACTCCTAAACAAGTGCAGAATACTAGGCTGAATGCAGACAGGCTGAAGCTGGGGGAACTGGGGGAACTGAAGTCCCCTGTATCAGACATCAGTTGGCTTCTGAGGGACTCTGACTTGATCCTGAAAAGACCCAGATCAAAGGATGTGGAGGGACTCCAGCAATTTATAGGGATGGTCAAGTATCTTTCCAGACACTGCACACATCTGGCAGAGCCTGTGAATCCTTGAGGCAGTTAACATGCAATGATGAAGCAGGGGAATGGTCAGAGATCCAGGAATAGGCATTTGGAAGAGTAAAGAAAATCATAAGTGAGGCACTTGTCCTGAAGTACTACAACCTTGCAGAGTAGCTAGGGCTACTGTGTGATGCCTCAGAAGTAGACCTAGAAACAGCATTCATGCAATGCCAGCAACCCACAGCATTGACCAGCAGAGCCCTGGAAGACACAGAAAGATATATGGTCAGATAGAAAAAGAACTATTGGCTGTGCTATTTGGAAGGGAACTATTCCATCAGTTAAACCTTTGGATGTAAAGTGTATGTGCAGTCTGATCACAGGCCATTACCAAACATCACGAAGAGGACACTTCTGAATGAAGCCCAGTGATTACAATGCACTTTACTGAGACTCCAGCACTATGATGTAAGGATAAGGTATTGTCCAGGAAAGTCGCAACTGGTGGCAGGTACACTGAGCAGAGCATACCTTCCACAGCGCAACACAGGTGCCTCTCTGAAACAGGAGATAGAGTCTATCTACATGCTACGATACCGTTGCATCTCTGATGGAGGCGTGAGGCAATCCAGCAAAGCACCAACTGGAATGGAGTGCTACAAGTGGTGAAATGGTTCAGACGCCAGGACTGGCCAGATTGCAAGGAGTAAGTGTCACAGCAGGTTACCTCTCTACCACCAGCTGAGGGATGAACTATCAGTCCAAGATGAGATTTTGTTTAAAGGGGATGAACAGTAATCCAGCAGATTTCAGAGCTGACAACATGAAATGGATACATGCATCACCCATGGGGACAGAGGTATGCCTGAGACAGCCCAGGAAGCCTATTTACTGACCAGGTAGCCCAGATGACAGTGTATACAGAACAGTGCAAGATGCGCAAACGGTGTAGCAATCAACAACAGGAGACTACAGCCGCATGAAACCCCAACCCAAGCCTGGGGAAAGATTGGAGCAGACCTGTTCACTCTTAATGACCAGAATTTCATGGTCATAGTAGATCACTACTCCAATTTCAAGGAGGTAGATTGTCTGGAGAACACTGAGGCAAGAACTGTGATTAGGAAACTGAAGGCACACTTTGCAAGTTATGGCACACCGGACTCACTATGCTCAGACACAGCAGCAAAAGTCAAAAGATTCAGCATCAAAAGGGAATTTGAATGCAAGACATCTTCCCCCAGTTACCCACAAAACAATGGAAAGACAGAGTCTGACGTAAAGACGGCCAAGACACTGATGACAAAGGCAAAATAGACAGCAAGAGATCCATTCTTGTCAATATAGGACCACCACAATACTCTCTTCCAGGGACTAGGCAGCAGCCCAACACAGGGACTGATGGTCTGGAGAGCCAAGACTCTGCTTCCCATGAGGGATGGTCTGCTGCAAACTACTGGAAGAATAATTGACAGGACACAGAAGCAGGTAAGAGAATGCCTAACTAGGCAGGTGGCCGACTACAATAAACTGAGGACACCCTGCACAGGTAAGAAGGTCTGGGCCCAACCATCAAGTAGCCACACCAAGTAATGGCAAAAAGCAACAACAATGCAAGCAGAAGTTGGACACAGGTCCTAAGAAGTAGCTACAGACTCAGGACAGCAGGGGAGACAAATCTGAAAACATCTATGGAGTAGCGGCAAACAGCTAACAAACCCAGACAGACACAGTGAAGGCCAGGAGGACTTCAGCCACCAGCTGGCCTGATGTAGGGAAGACAGAAGAAACAAGGTATATAAGCAACACAGAGGGCTTGCAGGATGCCACCCAATAGAACGAAGGCAGCAACAGGGTAGATTCAAGTCTCCCGCCACCGGCAATAACACAAAGAAGTGGAAGACTGGTTTGAAGAGTGGAACTTAAGAACTATGAGGCCTAATTGGCCACAATAGGCTGATGGCAAACACTGTGTCTCTAGGCTGGGCCATGTACAAATAATCTCTGGCCCCAGCAAGTCAGCAAATGGTGGCATTAGATACAACAACAAAAACAGTTGTTAAAAAGGAAAGATGTGGCAACCTACCATAGAAAGTGGAGGGAGGAGCAGAAGTGGCAGAAGGGAAGAGTTTGGGAGAGGCACCGGGAAATCAGCTATCATGCACACAGCATGAATGTTAGCTGCAATTGCAGCAGCTCTGTAAATCATTCTCTTAGTACAGTTTTAGAGACATGGAGTTCTCTTATATTGATACCCAGCATACAATTCATTTTAACTGTAAGTTTTCCCCACTTTTCAAAAAACCCAATTCACTTTGTTTCGAACAGTTATGTTAATATCAATAGAACTTTCAGAACATAAAACTCAAAAACAGTTTATGTAGCTAGCTGCTAGCAGCTCATTAAATAGCTAATTAAAAGTGTAGGGACCCCAGTGTTTAGAGATCTCAGAAATAGTTTGAGCTAGCTTTACATCTCAAATAAGGCAGACGTTTTTAATGGTAATGAAACTCACAGATTCCCAATCCTCTGAATCAAGAACCTAAACTCAGAACAAACTAGTCCATCGTTCACAGTCTTTATATCAAGATCTTTCCAATAGATCTGCTCTAGCTCAACCAGAAGTTACGTTCTTGATGTGGAAATTACGAGTGAGATTCTTTGGCCTGTGTTATGCAGGAGGTCAGACTAGATGATCATAGTGGTCCCTTACGGCCTTTCTTCTCCAGGAAATGCAGTCTGTACCAGTTCTTGTTGTGCTAAGTCTGATTTTGGTGTTTCAGGGATAGCACTCTCCTCCCAAATTTACCATCCAACAAATACTTCAGTGTTAGAGGCTTTATCAGGTGAAGGCAGCATACGAACAATCTGTAATCATTTAGGACAAAAGCATGGCTCCACTGGAATCAGTGGCAATAGTGTCTACGGCAATGTTGCAGTTAGAACTACGGCTGGTTGAAAATTTTCCATCAAACCTGTTTTTTACGGAAAAGTGGGTTTTTAACTACAGGAAATTTTCCATGTGTCTGCTTCCCAAACAAACTTTCTGGCTTTGAGATGACACCTTTTAAGTTTTTCAATAAAATGTAAAACTTTTCCATCGGGGGAACCAAGTGTGCAGTTATATATGCTTACACCAGTTTAAATTATGCCAATTCAGCCATTTACAATAGGAGTGTTGTGCCAGTTTGACTATACTATAAAATTAAACCAGTAAAACTTTTAAGGGGATGCAAGGCCTGGGTCTCAAGTCACCTTTGTAAATGGACCTTACACACCTAAGTTGCTTAGGCACTTCGACACTTTTACCCTTTAGCTCTTGTTAAAGAAGCTCATGGTTTTCGACCCAGAGAAGCCAGGTTCAATCCCACAGCTGACCTAGCTTGTCATTACACAATCAGAGAGATTTTTTTAAAGTCATGGTTGAAGTGCTTCATCTATATAAATAGATGTTAAAGTCCATTTATACAATGCTTTGGGGGAGGGATAGCTCAGTGTTTGAGCATTAGCTTGCTAAACCCAGGGTTGTGAATTCAATCCTTGAGGGGGCCATTTAGGGATCTGGAGCAAAAAATGCTGCTGTGAAGGCTGGGGACTGGACTCTATGATCTTACAAGGTCTCTTCCAGCTCTATGAGATAGGTATATAAAAAGACCCTAAGCTGATCTCAGCTGGTGATGAGCCCTTAGGGTCTCACAAGATTACCCCTACAATAAATGCAAGACATCAACAACATAGGAACATACAATTTATCAACTTTTACTGTGATGGAAATATTGAAAAATACTCTAACCTGATGCCCAACAGACCTATTATTATAAGAAAACAAATTAGAAAAAGAAGCCACAATGTTAATGTCTTCCTGTGGGAGAAAAGGGAGAGAACTTGAATCTTGCTGACTGGAAAATGTAAGAATTTGAAAATAAAATAATTTAAACATTTTAAAAGTAGGTTAGAATCATAGCCACTCTGTGCCACAAAGAAAGAGAAACAGCTGCCAGGGTGCAGATTCTTGAGTGGCACCAGGTGGCTGCATCATGCCCACTATAAGATAGGAAGTTGGGATGTATGTTCCATACATAATACTTGACTTTATGCCTTAAGGTTGCATGGTACATGGATTGCACAAGGGCAACCCCACTGATTGGCTGTTATGTTATGAGCCAACAGAGGTTTAAAATGCAAGTTGAAGTCACTTTTGGCATTTGCACTCAGGAAATACATCATGGTCTCATTACAAGCTCAGTGTTTGTTCAGTCAAGATTTGAGCAAGAATCAGAACTCCGTTTAGATAGGCTGGACCTAGCTGGAAAAAGAGGAAGTAATATACAAGGGGGGGAAAAAAAGGCTGAAAATAATGGCCAAGTAGCTATTTCTGGGGATGCTGAGACAGTGTGGGAAATGTACCCACTTTGGGAGATCATAGGGCCTAATCCAAAGCCCACTGAAGTCAGTGGGAGCTATCACGGTCCTTGAATCAGGCCCAATCTGGAAAGAGAATGTCAAAACTAAATATCAGGTGTCTTCGGGAACATTCCTTCAGCCAAAGGATTCACAATTAGACCTGCTATGTTTTTACTTTTTCACACTATACCATCTACCTATAGCCTGTAAAGTGTGTTCTTCCTGCACCTGGAGTTGCACAAACATCCTACTCACACACAGGAAGCATCTCAAAAGGAGCATCCTCTCAATTACTGCAAAGGAGGTTTTAAGTTTTAACTCGGAACATGTTTATATTCACATTTTAGCAAATTAGGCCGGCTGAGTTACTGTTACTCTGCCATGTTTTTCCATAGTAACATACTGATTTGTTTGCTGGATCATTTCTGCTTGAAGCTCTTCTTTTGAAGTTCAGACCATGCTCCCAATCGCTCTAAAATTCAAGAGTAGTGAATGCCTCATGGGGCTGTGTGCTGCTTCCTGTTGTCTGGGGGAGTTTGCCCACTGACATCAATGGGAGACAGAGAAGCCCAAAATAGAAGATTTTTTTGGATGCTTTACTCTCCTCCCTTCCTCTAAGTCTGACACTTAGGCTGTGGCGCACACACATTTTGAAAAAAATCATTTAGAAAGACAGCATGAGGCAGTTATCTCGCTCTGAATGTTATCTCAGGGTCTCAGCAGCTGTGGTGACTCCCATGCTGGGAACAGTTTGAATTTTCTGGCTGCATGGTGGTTTGATTGTTGGTAGATTTTACTCAAATGGGCAAATGGGATGGATCTTAGCTAGGAGAAATTGTCTCTGAAATGCAGCTCCACTGGTAATGCATATAAAAAACATGACATAGTTATGTTACACTAAGAAGGGCGGCTTTACAATTCTGATATTTATAATCTGTACCCCACACCTTCAGCTTCTACTGCTCTCGTATATATTTATGGAAACTTTCGCAGCAAAAATTTAGAGTTACTTAAGTCAAAGGAGAATGGACCTACTTTTGATATTTGTTTGCACTTATAAATAAAAGAAAAATTCTGTCAAGGTGAGAGAGGATATTTTTTCTCCCACTAGTCACTTGCTATTAAAAGATGAGGTATCAGTCCTCAATATCTCTGTGACTTAGAAATTCATTTACACAGTTTTACTGCTTTGGACATAAGTTGAGTTCCTAGCTTGATGAAATATTGTTATCCACATAATTCATTTTGTGCTCTTCAATGAGGTATTCAGATTTGTGGCTGTTTCCATTTGAGTTTAAAATTGGACTGAAAATTCATGTGTAAGCTGCACAGATGAGGCAAGTCTGAGTATCAGGAAAGTGTCAATTAAATTCACCTTCTAGTCTATGGCATAAAAATCTGCTCTGAAATCCTTGAAACATGCTCCCATTATCATATCAATTGAAGGCAGCAGAAATAACTCAAGTGGGAGGTGACTATAAGCTTATTTCAAGATCTTTATAATAAATTTCTAGTCTGTTTTATTAAGAGTAAGAATGTTGATTGCTGTACATAGTAACGGGCTACAGAGTAGTGATTCATTGTTTTTTCTTTGATAATATGCACTCATTAATGATGTTATTGATTAAACTTAAATTAGCAGTTCACTGATTAACTCATCCTTCATCTTTTTATTTCTGTCATAAAATGTATCAAAGGCCACATAAGCAATGTATTAATTCAGAAGTGGTTACAAACTTGTAAGAACAATAACAGATGTTCTCTCTTGGGGATCACCTGTCCCTCAGCCGCTTCCTAGGGAGGACTTGAAGGAAAAGTGCTCCTATTTACACAAACTACATTTACAAAAAAATATTTTTTATTGGAACACTTTGGGGTATTTTCGCTGAGATAAATATGAAGCAGCATGCCTCAATGAACAAGCAGGTAGATCTTCATTAGCAATGAATGATCTCATCAGGGTTGCAGTTTGGAACACCGCCTGAAAGTGTTTATGCTTCTCTTAACTTCTTTAGTATGCAAAATTTAGCTAGATATTTTTTTCTTGTAAGAATTCTGGTACTTCCTGTTTCCAGGAAAACCAAGTTCTACAAACATAGCCTGATTTCTGGTCCTCATACCCACTGGAATGTGACAGTGCAAACATGTGTGACTATACAAATAATTCATAAAAAGTTAAAGGGGATCTATAAAGTTAAAAAAAATATTTTTTAAAAGAATCCTTCATGTGTTATCAATAACCCCCTAAAAAGGATTATATCTGAAATAATTTTAATGATCTAATTTACTTTGCACCTTTTGTGCAATTTGTTTACTTTTGCAAAAAAAATCATCCAGCTTGTCAATAAAATCATCCACTAGTCAATAAAAATAGACTAGTCACTTTCATTTTGTGTCTAGTCAATTTCAGTGTCTTGGGCTAATGCACTAGCACCATGCTGCCCTGTCCAAGCTGCAAAGCCAGGCTACAATTCTGCAATCTGATCCTTGCAGGCAGCCTCCTGTGACTCTATTGAAAGATCAGGACCCCTGAAGGGAAATCCCTTAAATACAAAGTTTAAACAATCTGTCTGCACTGAAATTTTCAAGGAGGGGAGGGGAGAATCATAACAATGCTCCTGTGAGTATTGCCTTTCCAAATCCCTTTTTACAATACTAAATTTGGTGTCATTCTAGGTATAGTAAGTACCTCATTTAGTGACTATTTCTTAATGTTTCTGTTCAGGTAACCCCCAGGGCTATTGCCCTTTTCTACTGTTAGTTTGAAGCTGTTTTCTTTTGAGAACTAATTCACTCCACTCTAGTCCTAATGAAACTCCTAAGGAAAGGAAAACTACACAAAGATCTGACCAATTTGTTGCTGTTTGGAAAAAACTGCCCAGCAATAAGAAAGAGTTTCTTTCACTACTGCCTGGCTAAGGTAGCACCCTGGAGAAAATGAATTAGAAATAATGAAAGTTCAGGAACCTGGTGGGAAAACTGATATGGGTTTTACCCTTATCAAGGCAAATGTCTCTATATATTACCCTTACAAAAATCCATCTGGCAACAATATGCTTTTAAGCAAAAGTCAGGTGAGGGAAAGAAATTTATATGTTCAGTTAACTGATTATTCAATTTAATTAATTAAGGGCCCATTTGTGCATGTCTTATACAGGTTGGGGAGCCCACTGAATTTAATGAGACTACTCCCATGTGCAAGTGATCAAGTGAGTAGGGGTTAGAGACTCACACCTAGGGTGACCAGATGACAGAGATGAAATATCGGTATGCCAGACCCACCACGCTGCCCTGGGGGCTGCAGGGCTGGAGCAGCCTCCGCGCTGTGCTCCCAGCCCCGGCCATGGCCCATGTGCATGGCTGGGAGGGAGGAGGAATGCTGCGTGGTTGGGGAAGAGGTGGGGCCAGGGCGGAGATTTGGGGAGGGATCCAATGGGGGAAGGACGGGGTAGAATCGGAGGGGTGAGAGCCCCTCTGGGCTCCCCCTGTGCACCATAGCGCAGGGCAAAATTGCTTGTTTTTCCAGTGTCCCAACCGAACATCGGTCAGGATGCAGGACAAACAAGCAAATATCAGGACAGTCCAGATAAAATCGGGATATCTGGTCACCCTACTCACACCCCAATTAATTGAGATCTTGTCTAGCAAATGAATCTCTCTGCTGTTGCAGGAGAGCCAGACAAGGTGAAGCTGGGGGAAGGAGCCACTCCATGCCAAGTTCCCCCTTACCCGGTCCTGCTGCCTCCTCACTGCCGGTTACAGGTCTATGCTTTTGTAGACTGCCAGGCTGAGAGATGGGCATTCTCCTCTCAGCTGTGTATTTAGTAGCCAGTGGATCCATATCACAGTCTGAATTATGGGCGATAATCGTGCTGAGAACAATGCCTACCCTGCTGAACTGGAGTCTACATGTTTGAGATTTCAAAACTTGAATTAAACCAACGGACAAAAACCCCTTCAAGAGCAGGAGATGATCAGGTCCAGGGGAAGTGGTGAAGCCAAGGGCTCACTTGGACCTATATATATTTTTATATATTATCAATTCCTGTGAAAGATTGTTTATACTGAACAGAGGAGGAAAGGGGGAGGAAGCTTAGCATATACATGTACTGTCAACCTGCATCTGGACCAGGAAGCCAGGCAAGAGGGTGGCTGAGAAAGGTCTAGCAGCAGCCATACAATGAGACAGAGCAGTTTTAGAGGGTGATTCTGTTTTGTTCTCTCTAATCAAGTGCTGTGTTCAGTGTTAGTAAAGAGCAACTCTGTGATTCATTCCCTTTTTTATCAGGTGACTGGGATAGCCTGGGAGAATAGCTCCCAAGGAAGCCAGGCTATCCTAGGAGAAGGTCCTTGCCTGAAGAAGTGTGTGGAGGCCCTGTCCCTTCTCTTTATGAGAGTCCTATGATTGAAGGGACTAGAGGACCAATAAAGAAAAGGTGGGAAAAAACCCAGACTCTGTAACACAACCTATGTGCCACCCAAACACCTCTCCCTTTCCATGCTACGTTCCCTCTCAATCTCTCTCAGCGTGGGGGGAAGGTGCAGTGGTGTTCAGGATGCTAAACTGGCAGGAGGCAAGAGTTTTCATCGACCATTTATCTCTCCATTCATGCCTTTACTGTGCAAATCTTGTCTCTCACTCATACACACATTATTTATTATTATATGTATTGTGCATAGACGCATCACTCATGGGTCAGCATCCCATTGGACTCGGTGCCGTACCAACACACAACAAGATGGCAATTGCTCCAAAGAACTTATACTCTAAATAAACACACAAAGTCTTTTAATAAAACCAGTAACATCAAATCAAAAAGATTCAGCAGCTTTTACTTTTCGCCTGAAACAATCCGGACAGCTTTACAGCTCAGTTACGGTAGAAAATCCTTTTCAGCACAAAGCCATAAGGCAAATAGAACAGAAGTGCCTGTCTTGGCGTAATACAGATCAGTTCTAGGTGGGTAGTGAGACGCTGAACTAGAATAGCTAGACACAACTTCAAAATTTTTCACATTGTTACTGGAGTGTTAAGTGAGACACTACTTAGAATTTGTTCATTGCAAGCCCGATTCTGCTCTCACAGCCACTGGTGGGACTCAGGAATAGCCCTGGTGAAGTCAATGGAGTGACAGCAGTTTAAATGACAGGAGAATCCAGCCCTTACTTAACTAATTGCTACTGTACTTTATTGCACAAAGAGTTCTACCTCTTGTCCTCAGATTGAATAAGAAAGCCAAGTATCTTCCTTATAGCTTATTGCCTCTTCAGGGCTGATTTGAAAGCAGGAAAGGTAGCTCGTATTAGCATAATCCCCCTATAATGTCCCCCAGCCCTGAGACATAACAGGCTTTGAGAAATGCGACAATAAATCAAGTGCCTTATTTCAGCTGTAGTGCTCAACCATCTAGTCATTTTGCTGTCTATGGACATTATTTTGTTTCTATCAAGACTTGGTGAACTGGTTCTGATATACATAGACGCCGACTCTGTGGGTGCTTCGGGGCTGGAGCACCCATGGGGAAAAGTTAGCAGGTGCTCCGCACTCACTGGCAGCCAAGATCCCCTTGTCCCCCACTCCCCTCCTCGCCTCCTTCTCCCCACTTCCCAGTGATCCGCGTCCCCACTCCTCCCAGAGCTTCCTTTTTCCCCCCACACCCCGTAGCCTAACAGCTGTTTGGTGGCACTTAAGACTTTCCAGGAGGGAGGGGGAGGAGCAGGGTCGCGGTGTGCTCAGGAGATGGGGCGAAGACTTGGGGAAGGGAGTGGAATGGGGGCAGGAAGGGGCGGGGATGGGGTGGGAAAAAGTGGGGTGGGGCAGGGACTATGGGGAAGGGGTGGAAGGTGGGGCAGTGCGGGGGTGGGAAGAGGCGAGGGGTGGGTGCTTGACCCTCACCCCAGGGGCGGGGATAGGGGTCAAGCACCCACCGGACAGAGGGGAAGTCGGCGCCTACGCTGATATATTTAACAAGTATTTGTCACCACGCTTCAAATGTTTTTCTAATTTCCTCCAAAGGCAAATCTGGTCCTTCAGGACAAACCAAGTAACTAGCAAGTGTGCAAAGAAATAAGCCAAGGGCTTAGTGTGGCCAAAATATGCCTTGCAATCCCCACACAGCCATTATTGCACTCAGCTCCATGGTCACAGACACAGTGGCTCCATCCACCGCCCCAGTCCCTACCCCCAAATCCCTCTTTCTTGGCCTGTTACACAGGCTGCCATGGAGCTGCACTCCAAGTTCTGTGAAAGGCAAGGCATTCAGGGATGCCCCATTGAACCTACTGCAATCAAGATCTTCCCAGACTACATGAGCTATAAAACGTTATTCCTAAAGTAAATAAGATGCAAGCTAACATATGAGTTGGTAAAATAACCCCAAACCCAGATTTCAATTCAATATGAAGGCAGGGCCACCCAGAGGATTCAGGGAGCCTGGGGTCTTTGGCAGCGGGGGGCTCCCACCGCTGAATTGCCGCCAAAGACCCGGCAGTTCGGTGGCGGGTCCCGGGGTGGAAAGACCCCCTCTGCCACCAAATTGCTGCTGAAGACCCAGAGTGGAAGAAGCTCCGGGGGCTCGGGCCCCGCAAGAGTTTTCTGGGGCTCCTGGAGCAAGTGAAGGGCCCCTCTCCAGGGGCCCCGAAAAACTCTCATGGGGGCCCATGTGGGGCCTGGGGCAAATTGCCCTACTTGCCCTCCTTCTGGGCAGCCCTGTATGAAGGTCAAACCTGGATATCAATACTCCTGAAGAAGATTTTGGAGACAGTGTGAAGTTTCCAATTTGCCGTGGTGGCAAATGAGGCACATGTCTCGGTGTCAACAGCCCAAACCAGCATCTCATCATGGTACAGGCAGATCATTGTATCTCTACACACAGTAGTTGGAATTTTGGTTCACTTCTGAGCACCACCGAATCAGAAAGGCATTCCCAAACAGGGGGGAGATCAGAGAAGTGCAGCTAATGCAATTAGAGGGGTTGATGGATTGATGTAGGAGGAGAGGTAAAGAGTTAGTCATGTACAGCTGGGTTAAGCAACTAACAAGATGGAAATTCAGTCTCCAAATATTTAAAGTTCGTACAGGCCAAGGATGAAGCGGAATTATTTAGGTGCCTGCAATTCAGAGCAATTAGATGAAACAGAGAGAGAAAAAAAAAATTAATGAATTGCAGGAAGCCTGCCTAATCTTGAGATAGATTACAATGTGCAATGCATGGCATCTCAGGAGCAGACTGGAGAACACACTGTGGCTTTGGGCGTCCATAGTTCCTCTCCTGTGCTCCCTTTGCCCAGGGGGAAGTATAGTTTACATATACCTTTTGATGGAGCAGCTCACTGCTGTCCACTGCCTAGCCACTCTAGCCAGAGAGGAAATGGGGAAAAGCCAGGGCTGCGATTAGCCCCCGCCCTCCCGACCGCAGGGAAGTCAGAGTCTGAACAGAGGAGTAACAGGGACTTGCATGTAGGAGTTGTGATAAATTGAGTGAAGTGAATGTCGCATAGAACCTGTGAGCTCATGGGATGGCTGTATGCCTCCCTTAAAACTCCTGGGGAAGTAAGGGTTTATTTCATATCCTAGCAATATCCTTGTTATACAAAATCAAATATATTCACACAAAACCAGCATTTCTGCAGCAATATTGACAGTTTCACCTTCCCAGACGGTACCATTTCATTGCTCCTAACACCTATGAGTCCAGGAATATCTGGGGAGCCTTAGGGCAGAACTGTCAAGTCCCAGCAGTATTTTCCTCTCCCAAGGATGATGCAAGGAAAGAAGCAGCTGGCTCCCTCTTACCAAGTCAGTCACTTCCTAGAATGGCTGGCACTGGGACAGGCTGGCCCAGCTGCCACTGGGTTTAGAAGGCCCGCCCAGGTGCAGGAATAGGGAGAGAGAGAGAGAGAGAGAGAGAGAGAGAGAGTGTGTGTGTGTGTGTGTGTGTGTGTGCTCTCTCACTGTAGCCCCAGACTGCAGAAAGATGAGACAACAGTAAAGAGGGACACATAATTTTGCAATTGTCCTTTGAATAGTATCCTGCTAATGAAGAAGTAATGTATGCTGTAGTATGTTAACATTTTATTGTAATTTTGCCTTACTAAAAAGTTCAAACTCCTCCCTCCAAAAACCCAACACCACCCATATAGCACAATCAGCAGCAGCCTGTTTTCTGCTGCATGGAGAAGCCTCATAGGAAGACAGCAACACCTATTTAAAATAGTTAACAATAAGCTGCTCGCTTATGTATTTCAAACAGCTTTTGCCAGGCACAATCCTAACACAGTGAGGGATCAGTGACATGCTACCTACCGATAACGCTACATGGCTTTACCACTGCAGTATGCACCTAGCGAATGGTACAGAATAGTGAAGGAAATAGAGTCTTTCCCACACCCTCTCCAGCAGATCATTCTGTACCCTGAGGAATGAAGATCCAGCTTTCCTGTCAGAGTCTTATCTCTCGGCCTCACCTGTTAAGCAAAAATGTCCGAGTGCATCAGAGTGAATGAGACATAGGGCCTGCTGCAGTGCCTATTGAAGTCAGTGCAAAGACTCTCGTTGATTTCAACAAGCTTTGGATCAGGCCCTTTGGCACAGCAGTTGGGCCTTTGGGCTGCAGGGAAGCGAGTGCCTTTAAAACAAAATAAAACAAAACCCAAATCAGAAACTAATACTATTCAACAGAATCCACTGTCCTGAGAGACAGATTTTAAAGTTCCAGCACTGTGGATACAAATTAACATAGTTCCCATCCACTACAAACATGTATTTAGCTTTCACTAGCTACCAGCATTATGGCTACCACTGCAATTAAAAACCCACACCTGGCCCATGCCAGCTGACTTGGGCTTGCTGTGCCAGGGCTAAGGGGCTGTTTAATTGCAGTGGAGACCTTTAGGCCCAGGCTGCAGCCTGAGCTCTGGGACCCTCCCACCTTGCGGGGTGAAGCCTGAGTGTTTACACTGCAATTAAACAGCCCCTTAGTCCGAGCCCCAGGAACATGAGTCAGCTGGCGCAGGTCACTTGCGGGTGTCTAATTGCAGTGCAGACATACTCTGAGAGTCCAGTTTTTCAGGGGCAATTTTCTGCCTCAGCCAGAATTTAGCACTTGCAATTAACTGCAGATCCAAATGACAATCATATACACATCTGAAGAACTGACTGAAACCACAAGTCAGGTGGACCAACATGTAAGTACCATTTACAGGCACAGAATTGCTCTGGCAAAACTAGAATCCAGGATAATGCTTTTAGCCCCTTGATCCTGCCATGAACTCCAAAAGAGGAACCTGAAACCTGTACCAAATCCCACTGAACTCAATGGTGTTCAGCACAGGTGCAGGAGTCCACCCACATGGTTTTCTTTGCAGGATCACAATTTGGCTTATACCATTTTAAATACTAGTATCAAACTTCCTATCAGAATGTTCCAATCCAAAAATTTGAAATACTCATACAGAAAACACTGTGATTTGGGTTGGAGCTAGTATTTTTGTTACTTCAACTGGGACAGATTGCAAAAGTGACCTTCAACTTGTCGTTGGAATTTGCTTCTCGCTGAACAAAGTGCCATATGTAAAATTTACACTTGAATTGATCAGTGACAATAGCAGCTACAGTGTTAATGACCTACCAAAAAAAAAAAAAAGCCAATCTGAAAAGAGGATGGGGGATGGAGACTCAAGCAACTGTGGAGTAAAATTAGCATCTTGAAATGGTGTATGACACACTGAGTTGGAATTTGACAGGAAACATTTCTAGAAGACGAGTCAATAATAGTAAATATAGCTGTACACATAGCATAGAATGAAAGCAAAATAACATTACAGTGAAACTGACAATATTAAATTGAAATCCCTGACCTAAAGATAAAACATTTGGTGTGATAAAGAGACGCTGGAATATATTAAAAGGGTGAGCAAGGACAGAGAAGAGCAGTAACAAAAGTACAATGGTTTGGGGAAGGTAAGAAAGTCACAAAACCCAGCCCATGCTACAGGGCATGAGGGAAAAAACATGATAGCAAAGCAAGCAGGATCCAAGGATGTGTTAGTTCTAAAAGTTCATTTGCACTTGCAAAAAATGGCCAGAGCCCTAGTTCTACTCCCATGTAAGTCACTGGCAAAATTCCCTCAGACTTCAAGGAAAGCTGGTTCAAGGCCATAATATTGGTGGTCTCTTCACTAGGAAAAAGATGTATTTTTAACCCGTGTTACAATGCCAGTGTCATGTTAACCCCTATTAGGTGGTTGAGGCAAGCAGGTAAATCACAGTGGGGAGTCCTAAAAATTTCAGTTGCCTTGTAACACAAGTGAGTTAACATGGGTTAAAAATACACCTCTTTTCCTGGTGAGGACACAGCCACACACGGAGGAGGTCCCCTATATTAACAAAGAGGGTTTTTTTGCTTTGGAAGCTGCATC
The DNA here is from genome assembly GCF_007399415.2 of Gopherus evgoodei. NCBI lineage: Eukaryota > Metazoa > Chordata > Testudines > Testudinidae > Gopherus > Gopherus evgoodei. Next base: position 119,298,597 of record NC_044328.1, read on the forward strand.
ATTAAGTCGCAGAACTTGCAGTTTGCCAGCAGGATGCCACAGAACTGCTCCCATAAGATTACTTGAGTCAATGAAGATTGCAGAGATGAGCCACAGTAATGTACAATAGTTATAACCTAGCCTCCATCTTAGATTATGCAGGAGGAGAGGCAAAGCATATCTTTAGTGCTGTTCAAACTATAAACCCTACCTACTGTGCAAGAAGCCAAAAAGTGTCATGTAGCTGTAGCCAAATGAGTCTAATTGTTCCATTGTACCTGTTGTCTCCCTCTGCCATCTGTAACTCTGATTACAAAGACTTCCTGAGTCTTGGTAAATTTTCATGAAATATCATTGCATTCTCACATATACTCTTACTCTTTTTAGAGCACATGATACTTGCCAGCCATGATACTATTGTGCCCTCTTGGAGAACGTTTTGGGCCAGATTCTGCTACTTCTGCTCACCCTGAGTAGTATGCTACACCATGGGTAGCCCAACTTCTTTCAGTGGGACTATTTGCACAGTAAGGTACTCTTCAAAATGAGTAAGGCTGGTAGAATCTGGTCCTTTATTAAGATCAGAGCTCTCGCAGAATTGCTACAGTTAGAGAAAAAAAAAGGTAGAAGGCTTTATTTCTTCCAGAATTATTTCCTGGATCATTATGTAGCCATAATACATGTGGATTTGAAAATAAGAGCTAAAGGTCTCATTCTCAGGGAACACCTTAGACACATAATTGCGTTCTGCGCTGTAATTAGCCTCCGGAGCTGTCCCATAATGCCTCAAGTGACTGCTCTGCTCATTGTTTTGAACTGGGCTGCCCTGGAGACATGTGCTACTCCTCTTTCAAAGCACCATTTCTGACAGCCGTTGAATGCTGTGCTGATCTGCTCCGGGACACAAAGCAAACCATTAATGTGGAATGCTCATGCTGTTGAACATAGCGGCAAATGTCTCTGTGTGTGGTTGTGTGTGTGTGAGAGAGATTGCTGTGCAAAGAGACCAGGGAGGGAGGTGGGGGCTGATGTCAGGGTTTCCTCCTCCCCCTGCCTCAGGACTGGTTGCTTCCTGCCACTGTCTGAACTTACAAGACAGCATGCTGACACACTGTGTCCCTCAAAACACACTGTCTCTCTTCCCCTCCCATACACACACACACTCCCTGTCACACACTCCCCACTTCAGTTGAAAAGCAGCTGGCAATGTAGTAGGATCATGCCCATGGAACAATGGGCTTGGGAAACCTGCATCATGTGACGCTGTGCCTGCCCCATGAGGAATTGCAAACAGGGGCGACTCCAGGCACCAGCACGCCAAGTGCGTGCCTGGGGCGGCAAGCCACAGGGGGTGCTCTGCCGGTCTCTGCGAGGGCGGCAGGCAGATTGCCTTTGGCGGCATTCCTGCGGAGGGTCCGCTGGTCCCACAGCTTCGGGAAACCTCCCGCAGGCTGCCGCCGAATCCGCAGGACCGGGGACCTTCCGCAGGCAAGCCGCTGAAGGTAGCCTGCCTGCCATGCTTGGGGCGGCAAAATACCTAGAGCCACCCCTGATTGCAAACCCTTCCCAAAGGACCCTGGGGCCAGTTGCACAGTAGGATAGCTATCACACTGCACTGCTGTCTTTGCTGTTGCAAGAACTGCTAATGTGGATGCGCCCCAGCATCACAAGAAACACAGCGTGGACACACAACAGCGGTTTCATTCCAGCATTTTAATAAAAGTGGTATAACTTATGGCACAGAAACTTGCCTAGCTCTGCCCCTCTGTTATTTTTAGTAAAGTCACAGACAGGTCAGGGACTCCATGGATTTTTCTGTATTGTCCTGTGACTTGTCCGTGACCTTTTACTAAAAATAACCATGATAAAATCTTAGCCTTAGGTTATGGCTACACTTGCAGATGTAGAGCGCTTTGCGTTAAACCAGCCTTCGTAGAGCCCAGTAAGGAGACTGCCACAGTCCACACTGGCAGCTGACAGCACACTGTCATGGCCACATTTGCAGCATTTGCAGCAGCATTGGGAGTGGTGCATTATGGAAAGCTATCCCAGTGTTTAAATGGCTACAACCTGCTTTTCAAAAGGAGTGGGGTGGGGTGGAGTGTGACAGTGAGCATCGGGGGATAGAGAGTGGGTTTTTGGAGTGCTGACACGGTGTCAGCACCCTGCCTTGCAAGTTCCGACCCTTCTCCACCCCTCTCTCACTCACTGAAAGCAAACAGCAACTGTTTGTTTTTTTCTCACAGACCAGATAAGCACCCCCCCCCTCTCTTCAAGCAAATATTAGCTGTGGGTGTTCCAAAGGAAGCCCCGCTGCCTGCCTCTATTCATTCAAAGCAAAAAGTATCTGTTTGTTTGTTTTTTTGACAAGCAGCTCCCAGAGCATATGGAGTTCACAAAAAAAAAAAAAAAAAAGAGAGGAACAAGAGAGGAAGCATCACTTAAAAGGATTATGGGGAGTTTCCGGAGGTCAATCACTGCGTAATAAGGTTACTCCCCATTTACACTGGAGCACCAGCATCTCAGCCACTCCGCAGCAGCTGTTAATTCTCTCGGGGAGGTGGAGTACCTGCAGCGCTGTAGCCATGGACGGGGAGTGAATTACAGCGCAGTGGGTGGCTTTATTGTGCTGTAACTCTCAAGTGTAGCCAAGGCCTTAGTCATGATTCCTCCTGGTGGGAAGCAAGGTAGGGACAAAGGAGGAGAGAGAAATCAACAAACAAATAGTGGCAGGATTTCCTGCTATTATAGTGTAACCCTTGTGATGTCATATCACAACACAATGAAGCACAGTTATAAAGCCGCCATTTCATGACCATTCAGGGTGGATGTGGTCCTCAGTCTCTTCAGTGCTGACCCTTTTAAGCTGGATGGATGAGGAATGAACATTACTGTTCCCACCTGCTTTCCCTAAGGGAGTCTGTCCCCCTGTCTAAAAACGCTGGGTTCAACGGGAATTTCTTGTGCAAAGAGCTTACAGGAAAATGTGGTCTTCACTCACGCACACAGGACTCTCTACCATCTTTCATGCCATGCTCTAAACATGGAATAGCTTCAGACTTAACGTAGGCAAAGTTCCCTGCCCACTTCCAAAAGACCCAGCCATTCTGGGAGGTGTTCCAGATCTAATGCAGTCATAGATGTCTGTGGTTGTTTGTTCTGATATTTTATTGTGCAGTTAGATTTTAAGCTCCTCATGGCATCGGCTGTTTTTGTCACTTGCATCTACTGCACTGCAGAGGGCTATGTACAGTAACATGCAAGTACCCATAGTTACACACAAAAATGACATAAAAAAACATGGGTTGCAAAGTCAAGCACTCAGAAGTTAGGAAATGCTAGAAATAAGATGGTTTCTGCAACCTTAATTTATCCCCATTGCACGCATACATTATGCTATAGTCTAATCACATAATGTTTTTTTCTGAAGGACTCCCTGCCTCATTCAGGGCACAGGACAGCCAGTGCTGACTACATGATTAGCTAGTCAATATTTATTTTTATCCTTCTCATTCAAGTATGTGATTGTTGGATGTTATGTCAAGGAATCAGAAAATATCTCATAAACACTCAGCTGGGACTTTCTTTCTGGAGGTACTACCAATGAGAGCAACAGATACGAGACATTTCAAATATAAGGAAAAAGCAAATGAGGCCATGGCTACACTAGAGAGTTGCAGGGCTGGTGAGGGGGTTACAGTGCTGCAACTTAGGATGTGGCCACACTTGCAAAGCACGGCCAGCGCTGCAACTCCCTGGTTGCAGCGCTGGCTGTACAACCGGTCGAGCCTCGGGTGTAGCGATTCCAGCGCTGGTGATCCAGTGCTGGTCAGCAAGTGTGGACGCCCACCAGCGCTTTTATTGACCTCCGGGGTATAAGGAGGTATCCCAGCATACCTTTTAAGCCTCTCTGGTAATCATGCACACTCCACTGCCCAGCTGACCCCACCTTTAAATTCCCCGGGAATTTTAAAAATCCCCTTCCTGTTTGCTCAGCCAGGTGTGGAGTGCAATCAATCAATCAGCAACCATGCCTCCACGCCCCAGACGAGCCCCAGCATGGAATAGTTCCGAGCTGCAGGACCTCATCAGTGTTTGGGGTGAGGAAGCTGTGCAAGCACAGCTGCGCTCCAGCTGGAGAAATTATGATATCTATGGGCAGATATCACAGTCCTTGCTGAGAAGGGGCCATGAACGGGACACGTTGCAGTGCAGGGTAAAAATTAAGGAGCTGCGCAGTGCTTACTGCAAAGCCCGTGAGGGAAATCACCGCTCAGGAGCTGCCCCCACGACCTGCCGTTTTTACAAGGAGCTGGATGCCATACTTGGGTGTGACGCCACTGCCAATCAGAGGAGACGATGGAGAGTTCAGAGCAGGGAGAAGTGGGGGAGGGTGTAGAGGAAGCTGAGAGTCAGGCTACTGTGGTGGAGGGAGACACCCCGGAGTCCCAGGAGGCATGCAGCCAGGAGCTCTTCTCAAGCCAGGAGGAGGCTAGCCAGTCGCAGCAGCTGGAAGTTGCTGGTGAGGAAGAAACAGAAGATCGTGCTCGGGGTAAGCAGATTTTTATGTTTTGGGAGAGGAGGGTTTGGGTTATGGCTGCCTGCATGCATGCCTAAACGTGAAATAGCCCATTGATTTGCTCTATCACATCTCTGTAATCTGCCTCGGTAATCTCTTGAAAAGTTGCAGCCAGAGCGTGGGCAATGTGCTTTCGCAAGTTTATAGGGAGAGCCACTGTGGTCCTTGTCCCACTCAGGCTAACTCGTCCGATCCACTGTGCAGCGAGGGGTGGGGGTACCATGCCTGCACACAGGCAAGCTGCATAGGGGCCAGGGCAGAATCCACATTGCTGTAGAAGACCCTCCCTCTCTTCCCAGGTAACATGCAGCAGTGATATATCTGGCAGTAGGAAACCCTGTTGAGAATTTAGGGATACTTGAATGCAGGACGCCAGGTATGCGGTCCCCCCCCTTCCAGCAGGTAGCCAGCCCCGCGGTGCGCTCCAGGCTCCCCCCCCCTTCCAGCAGGCAGCCAGCCCCGCGGTGCGCTCCAGGCTCCCCCCCCCTTCCAGCAGGCAGCCAGCCCCGCGGTGCGCTCCAGGCTCCCCCCCCCTTCCAGCAGGCAGCCAGCCCCGCGGTGCGCTCCAGGCTCCCCCCCCCCCTTCCAGCAGGTAGCCAGTCCCGCAGTGCGCTCCGGTCTCCCCCCCACTTCCAGCAGGCAGCCAGCCCCGCGGTGCGTTCCCCCGCCCCCACCAGCAGGCCAGCAGTTCCGCGGACCGCCCCGCCCCCACCAGCAGCTCGCCAGCTTCATGTTCCCTACTGTCCCCTGTGCAGGCCACCAGCTACCTCCTGTACCCAGTGCAGATAAACCTCAGTGAGCCATCAGTCAGTTCTCCCTCCCAGGTGAAGTCGGGGCAGAAACACTCACCCCATTGCTCGCCATGCCTTCGCTTCCCTGGCCTCTCTGTGTTATGTTAGGTATGTGGGAATGACGCTACAAAAAGTCTACAAACTCCTTCACTGTGTGATAATAAATAATGTAGCCTCTGTGTATTACATGTTTCTATCTATGTTTTTTTTAGTGACCTTGACTAATGCAGCTGGATCATCGGCCTCACGTCGGTTGCAGAACTTGAGAAAAAATCCACGAAAATCAAAAGAGGAGTTGATCAAAGCAGTTATGAATCACTACAACAGAGAAAGTAGGAAGACGCAGGAATGGAGAGAGAAAATGTATGAGTGGAGGCAAACACAAAGCAGGAGAAAGGAATTGGCTACCAAAAAAACCTCAAAGCACATGATAAGCCTCCTGGCTCGCCAAACTGACTCTTTCGAGTCTCTTGTAGCCATGCAGGCAGATCTGTACCGTGGTAACCCACACCCCTCCCAAAGCTCTCTTTCTTGTTCCCCAGTATTTGCACAAAACACCTTTCTCCAGCAGCCTGTTTCTTATTACCCCCAGCTGCCCCCAACACCTGCACGATCACCTACCAACCCTGATAACTACAATTCTTACCCCTGTGCACTCCACCCCCATTACTCTGCAGCATAGTAATCCTGAAGTGCAGCAGACATTGAACAGTAATCCAAACAGGACATATTCAAACCTCTGAATGTACAGTCCACCACCCTAACCCCCCTGGCCTTTTATGTACTGTACTTTGAATAAAGGATTTTATGGCTTTTACAATACTTTTTATTATTGCAGGAAGTGGTAAATACTGTACCCCAAGGTAGAAAGGAGCACAGCAAAGGCACCAAACATTACTGTTGGCTCTCAGCATCAAATTGCTCCCTTAAGGCATCCCTAATCCTTGAAGCCCTTTCCTGGGCCTCTCTAGTAGCCCTGCTCTCTGGCTGTGCAAATTCATCCTCTAGGCGTCGAACTTCGGAGGTCCATTCCTCACTGAATCTTTCACCCTTCCCTTCACAAATATTATGGAGGGTACAGCACGCGGATATAACAGCGGAGATGCTGCTTTCCCCCAAATCTAGCTTCCCATAAAGACACCTCCAGCGGGCTTTCAAACGGCCAAAAGCACACTCCACAGTCATTCTGCACTGGCTCAGCCTGTAGTTGAACCGTTCCTTGCTCCTGTCAAGCTTCCCTGTATACGGTTTCATGAGCCAAGGCATTAAGGGGTAAGCGAGGTCTCCAAGGATCACAGTGGGCATTTCAACGTCCCCTACAGTGATCTTGCGGTCTGGGAAAAAAGTCCCGGCCCTCAGCTTCCTGACCAGGGCACTGTTCCGAAGGATGCGTGCATCATGCACCTTTCCAGGCCATCCTGAGTAAATGTCAGTGAAACGCCCACGGTGATCCACAAGCGCTTGCAGAACCACGGAGAAATACCCCTTGCGATTAACGTACTCTGATGCCAGGTGGGGTGGTGACAGAATAGGAATATGCGTCCCATCTATTGCCCCTCCACAGTTAGGGAAACCCATTTCTGCAAAGCCATCCACAATGTCCTGCACGTTCCCCAGAGTCACAGTTCTTCTTAGCAGGGTGCGATTAATGGCTGTGCAAACTTGCATCAGCACCATTCCAACGGTGGACTTTCCCACTCCAAACTGGTTCGCCACCGATCGGTAGCTGTCTGGAGTTGCCAGCTTCCACATTGCAATAGCCACCCGCTTCTCCACTGGCAGGGCAGCTCTCAATCTCATGTCCCTGCGCCTCAGGGTAGGGGCGAGCTCAGCACACAGTGACATGAAAGTGGCTTTTCTCATCCTAAAGTTCTGCAGCCACTGCTTGTCATCCCAGGCTTGCAGGACGATGTGATCCCACCACTCAGTGCTGGTTTCCCGAGCCCAAAGGCGCCGTTCCACGGTGCTGAGCACATCTGTTACTGCCACAAGCAATTGAGTGTCTTGAGCATCAGGCGTTTCAATATCATCGTCTGACTCCTCACTGTCACTTTGCAGCTGAAGGAATGGCTCCACTGCCATGCGTGATGTGCTGGCAACATTCATCAGCAAGGTCCTCAGCAGCTCAGGCTCCATTTGTAACAGAAATCTCAGAAATTGCACTGCAGACTCACAATGCCGCCAAACTGCTCAGAATGTGTAGCAAAGCACCACGGGGCGTTGGAACAGGAAGCGGAAAGACCCACACACTTCCTTCTCCTTCCCACAAGCCACAGCGCCAAAATGGGACGAGGTGCTCTGTGGGATAGCTGCCCACAATGCATCACTCCCAACAGCGCTGCAAGTGCTGCAAATGTGGCCACACTGCAGCGCTGGTAGCTGTCAGTGTGGCCACACTGCAGCGCTGGCCCTACACAGCTGTACGAACACAGCTGTAACTACCAGCGCTGCAAAACTGTAAATGTAGCCATGGCCTGAGATGTGAATTTCAGGGTTGCAAAGCTTGTACTGAGTCTCATTTGCATAACAGTCTGAACGGTGTACTTTAGGCATTAAATGAACTCGATGCCGTTGAACACAAATGGCAGAAGGCGGCCCCAGCTGCAAGTCCTGCCAAGCCCAGAACCGCCAGGCAGGGGCTGCAGGGTCCTCCTGATTCGAGCCTCAGCTGCAGTACAGGGGCGCATAGTCCTGCCTCCACCTCCTGAAGCCCTAGAAGTCACAGAGGTCAGGTGAAGTCATGGACTCTATGACTGCTGTGACTTCCTTGACTAAATCGTAGCCTTAATCATGATCGCTCTGGTCAGTTAGCTCAGCACTCTGCACCCACCTCGGGGCACACTCCTGCGACAGGTGCTCTGTTCATGTTGCCTGAGAACAGATAGAATGTAATGATGTTCCAATAGAGCCAGATATCTGGAGTCTGGAGTCACATTATAGGGTGACCAGACAGCAAATGTGAAAAATCAGGATGGTGTGGGGGGTAATAGGAGCTATATAAGAAAAGAAAAAAAAACAGAATTGGGACTGTCCCTATAAAATCTGGACATCTGGTCACCCTATCACTGATCTAAACCCTTCTACTTTTAGGCTAGCTAAAATGTAGGTTTCTTCCCAATAACAGAAGTCAAGATCCACACTGTACTTAGTCTTCACTTAACTGTTTTATTTATCTAGTCAATGTGTACAGTGCATATCAGTCACAATTTCTCAAGGGCTACAAAATATCTATTTTTAAAATATATATTCTCTATCCTGTCTAGCAGGTTCTTTCCCTATATTTTATTACAAGCATCTAAAAACCTCCATACACTGATATGTTGTGCTCTTCAGATTAACTGTGTACTATAATGGTAGCTGAAATTTTATTACAAACCAGACTGCTATCCCAACAACCTTCTGGTGGTATAAATCCTGCAACATCATCTCGAGGTGAGTTAATTGCAGGATTGAATTTAAAATGCCTACTTCATGTTCTTATCTTCTCTGAGACAATAATTCCTTTAGACTGCACACTGTCTTATCATTTAGTTAGGCTGGCAGCCAGATGTATGACAGAGCCCCCATTTTCAGTAAACCTTTTGCCTTACAGTAGGAATAATTTAATACTTGAATATTTGTGTTAATTTTCACAGGCTGACCGGCAGCAATGGAAATATTCGATCACACTGGCAGAAGCTGCTTATGTGAAGAATATTTTTTGTGCTGATTTAATGTAGGTTGGTAACGAAATCTATGCCAGAATTTTCCCCAAGAGGTTTTTTGGTTTTTTTAAAATCAGTCACCTTCATTTTCCCAGCAAAAGTGATATTATGCCGACATATTATGAGGTGTTTTTTCAATAACATTTGCACTCATTTCAAGCCTCTGGGAATAGGGAGGTGTTTTCTGTTTTTAAGTCTCACTATAATATATGTTAAATTCTACAAGAGGGGAAGGAAGGTGGTAATACTCAGCACTTAACTAATTAATCCTCAAAGCCTCCAAGTGAGACAGGGAGGTTAGTAGGTTTTTAAAGATGGGGAAATTAAAACTGAAAGTTTAAGTGACTTGGCCAAGGCCACACAAAGTGTCAGGATGTTAAGCAAGCTGAAAACATTTGGAAATGGTGGAATAGATTGTAACTGCTCCCCCCCTCCAATAGGTACTCTATAGCCCCAAAGGTGTCTGGTGTCAATCTCTTCTTTTTTAATGCCACTGCAACTTCTCCCAATTATTTTCCTCATCCACCATTTCTGCTAGAGTCTTATTCTGGAAAAACCACAGAAGTAGTATTGTAGGTCACATTGTCAAACTGTGCTATGATTCTGTAGAAGGCACTGTCCTATGTAATCCAGAGGGCTGGCTGAAGAGTGTTCTCCAAAACCCTTCATGATTACTAGTTGGTGAAACTGGTACTTACAGAATAACTCTAGCACTATTGGCAAAATGACATTGGCAGAGGCAAAGTCAAAAGAAATTAAAAGTGGTACTTATTGCAAACACGAGAAGTTATTGGTACAAAAGAGATACCTGCTCTCTCTATCAATCAGCGATTAGTTACCACAATTTCTTGGTTATACCTTTAAGATCTCTGGTTCTTACAGGTTTTGCTCTTGGAAATCGTTAATATTTAGCTTTTATCAGTTTCCTGGCTTTTTTTTTTTTTTGAGTAAGAAAACACAGAGCATTTTTTCAATATATGTCAAATTCAGCTTGTCCACCAAAAATGCCCCACTTCCCCCCATATTCAACAAATCTTTTTTGGTCAGAATGAATTCAGCAAAAGAGAGTGTGAATTTTTTTTTTCTGTTTCTCTATTTCCCCCACATCCCCGGCATATGGGCACTTCAAGAGTGCACGGAGGAGAAGCCAAAAGTTGCAAGGGAAGCATGAAGGACTGTGTCAGATTGATTTCACATGGAGAAGATATGAGCAAACAAATGGGGATGAGAGATAAATCAAGGTTTTCTTAAAGGCTGTAAAGATGACAGTGTGGCAATCGACCGATTCTGATTTAATAAGAACAGAATAGAGATGGGGAACACACCTGAAGGAGACTATAAATGGATAGTAAATATAGCAAAGACCACCAGACAAGACAGAATTATCTGGCCTAATACAGTATTATCCCCTATTTGAATCCTCAGCAATGACATATTGAGGATTTTCACTTTGATTAGAACAGGTGATTTCTCTGGAAGACTCCTGATTTGTACATATTTATGCATGTATGTCAGGGAAGGAATATAAAATCATTGCAAAATATCTGATTGTCGTTACTTTCTCATTGCCTCTTGCAGAGTAATTTCAAGGCCAGTAATTGTTGTTGCAAGAAAAGTCCACAGACACCTATTGTTTTTAAAACAAGCTGTGTTTCAGCCATATGTACAGGGTTTTTTCAGCTGCTCTGTTAGCATGTATCAAGATATTCTGGTTAATAATTCTATAATCTTTCATTAAGTGTTTGTTGGGTCATGCAAACAAGCAGTAGTGATGGCTCCTTTTGCACCTGGAAGTAGTTAATCTATGCGGTTTACAGAAATTTGTTTTGAAAACAAGAACAAACAAAAACATTTACCTCTGTATTCAGGAGCAGCCTATAATTTTAAGATTGCACAGAGAATGGATCAATTTCGTATCATTAACCTATGGGTGTAGCATTTGTTACTGGAGTGACTTGATTTTATACCAATTTTCTTAACTAATTATAATCTGCCAAGAGTAAAGCAAATTATAGCACTATGATCAACAAAGTAACCTTTTAATCTTTTCTGAACCTTAGTTAACTCGCAACAGCCACCAAATTCTGAAGGAAGTAACTGAGAAGTAATCTTTCTTGTGATAAACATCAGGAGAGTAGGGGAAATGATGGGAAGCTACTTTTTTTTCACATTGCAGCTTTAAGACTGCCGTCTGATTCTCTGCTGAAGCCTCAGTCTGCTAAATTAGGTAGAGGTTTGGAAAAGAGTGTTCTGATTGTTAATCATGAAATGTACTATAATCTTCTGCAAGGCAGTTCTAACCTTCTCAATCAGCAGCCTTTTCTTACTTAATTATATGATTTTAAGCACATCTAAGGAGGCGCTGTCAGATTTACTTAGGAATTATTTTAAATGTTACCACTGTAGTCATGGCGATGATATATATAAATGGACAAAATGCCAGAGACCTGAGAAAATGTCAGATTTATGGTACACCCACAGCTGCTCTCTGACTGGGAGTTCGTTCAGCAATTCTCAATTGCTTTAAAACAGGAGATATTTTAATATACCAAATGAAACTAAGTGAAACAAAACAGTAAGATTAATCCTATGTAGCTAATGTTATTACTTAACACGTGTACCTTCAACATTCTTTATATATAGCAGCTAATTAATTGTTACACTGATCTGTAAGGTAGATAAGCATTATTACCTCCATATTGGAAAATAAGCTGGGCAGAGGAAAGAAAATTACAAAAAGTGTTATGATATGTTGGAAAAAACATAGCAAAATATCATTTCCCTCACCAGCCCTATCTATCTTATCTGACTTTTCAACCCATGTTCCTGTTGGTTAGTTCATACTCAGATATCTCTCTGAACCCACTGCTACTCGCCCAAGTACATACTAAACATATGGGTTGCAGAATCAGGTTCTACGTTTCTTGTGGTAAGAGGCTCTTTAGCCATGATGGTAATGAGGTGGTTTTATGAAACAGACCATCTGTTGTCTAATATAAAAGGTCTCTCCAAGCACAAGTACTAAAGCCTGACTTCTTAACATGAGGGCCTGGTCTACACTATAAAGTTAAGTCGACATGAGACAGCTTATGTAAGCTGCCTCGTGTCGACCTAACTCTGTAAGCATCTACACTAAAATGTAGCTCTCACCAATGTAACTCGCCACTATATGACTTAATAACTCCATCTCCGCAAGAGGCATAGCACTTAAGTTGATGCAGTTAGGTTGACTCAGTGTCAATGTAGACACTGTGTTGCATACATTGACTGTTGCTGCCTTCCAGAAACTGCCCCACACTGGCAGTTAAATTGGTACAAGTTCTCCTGGCGAGGACACACCCTGCCAACACAAGGAGTGTAGTGTGGACGTGTAAAACCTATTCAAATGCTGTGGTGACTTTATGTCGACATAACATAGGTCGACTTCAGTTTGTAGTGCAGATTTGCCTGAGGCCACATGGGAATAAGTGAGAACAGAACTGAGTTCCTGACTTATTCTAGCTGATTTAACAAATACTTCTTTAAACCCCCAGGGGCAGGGCCTGCTCCAGGTTTTCTGCCGCCCCAATCGCACCATTCCACTCTTCAGCGGCAGGTCAGCAGCGGGTCCTTCGCTCCCTCTCTTCTTGTTCGGCGGCACTTCAGCGGCAGCTCAAAGAGGAGGACAGGGACTGAGGGACTCACCGCCGAATTCCCGCCAAACGTCTGGATGTGCTGCACCAATAGCAGGTGGAGTGCCGCCCTTTTGTATTGGCCACCCCAAGCACCTGCTTCTTTAGCTGGTGCCTGGAGCCGGCCCTGCCCAGGGGAAGATCCAAGCTGATTTAAATTGTCACAGTTCCATTGTCAATGGAGACAATTTACACCACCTCCCTAAATTATCGAAGTGAGATAGGTAGTTGATTAACCACTAGCCCTCTTTTGGCTGGTCCTGTACTGGGTTCTTGCATGTACCCAGTGTCACGTTAACAAAGCCAGCAGTTCATTTGTGGGATGTGTACGCATTTCATGTTTTGCAGATGTAGTTATAGTCCCTGTATTATGGTAGTACCTAACGGTGGTATTGGACTCCATCGTGCCTGGCATTCTACAGTGCGGTTTCTTATTGCAGTTATGTGGATTATGTGCACATTATACAGCACAGCACATTAATACGTAATTCAGATGAACCTCACATCTTTATTAATAGAGTACACGAAGTCTACCTTCATCATTCTATGCATGGCTAGTGCACAGTCCTGCAGGCATACTTTACCGTACATGCTGTTAGTAAGTTTTACATGCGATCAGCAGTGTGGTTCAGAATTAGACTTTGTCTACCTGACCATCCAAACAGTGACAATATTTCTTATGCTGTTTCAAATAGGTTTGGGTCCCCCCCCCCACTCATTTTTGCAACTGGTGTAATTGTAGAATGCCCCAAGGAAATATGAAACTGGAAGCAATCAAGACTTGAATTCAATGGGTAGCTAACTCATTTGTGCTTCTGGAATAAAATAAAAGGATATGAATCAAGGGCCACTCTAAGAATTAGGAAAGTCCCAAGTCAACTAGGGGTTGGGGGAGGGTGGAAGACAGAGAGATCCTATAAGCATTGTGGGAATGATTACACAAGGCAGAGTATTTCTAGATAATAAGGTCTGATCCATTTACCTTTATCACAACACAGAGGTAGTCCAGAATAGAAAGCACCTACCTGAGCTCAAGCTAGTGAGTGTGTAGTACAAAATGATGAACATAATATGTGGCATTCACATAACGGACCTTATGGGAGTAAGAATTGAAATTCTGTTTCCTGATTGTGGCACTGTTCCCTTCATTTGTTGATCCTGATGTCTCTTCCCTTCATCCTGCTGATCGCTGATAAGTATTTGCTTATTACAACCATCTTGTCAATCACAAAGGCCATCAGTGCAAGTTAATAATGTACTATTCTGCTGGATTGATATCTTTACAGATTTTGCCTGACCCAGATAGAGAAAAAGTTATTAGAAAGATTTGACAGCTTGAACTAAATACATTCATTGTGTAACTCCAGTGGCTTCGGGGGGCCTACTCCAGGGAGAAATCTGGTCTCTTGTGCGTAGTCACTATAAGAAATAACCCAAGAACAGGATTATGGCAAAAATGAGAAAAGACGCTGGCTTTTTCTTTCAGAGCAAAATTAACACTGAAGCAGAAGCAGCCCTGTAACAATTAGAGGACATCATTACCCTGCAGCAAGTTTCATACAAAAACAACCCCTTGGAGTGTTCTCTGTTACAATACATTTTATATATGTAGGATTTCTGGCCACATTCTCACTTTCCTCCACCCATGCTCTAGCATGGCTGTTATGACCAAAGGGACTTGAGTTAAAAGCTCTCTGATTTATTTAGGAGGGGGCTGCCAGAAGTAGGGTGGTCTTGGTAACAGCTTCGGGTTTGGGCACTTATTTAGCATCTTGGGTCACAAAGTCTGGATCTGCTCACTTTTCAGGGCATACCTGTTCTTCCAAACTTTTCTTGGGTGGGGCAGGTGGATGGAAAAAGTTAAATTGAGGACCTACAGGAGACTGTGCTGATGGTAGGGTGGTTAGAGGCAGCATGGGCAAATGAACAGCGCTCTGAAATGGGAGTCCAGAGACACAAGTTCTATTGCAGGCTAGGCCACTGACTTGCTGTTAGACCTTGTGCAAGTCATTTCCCCTTCTGTGCCTCCATTTCCCATACAGCTCTTTGTCTTGTCTATTATGGTCTGTCAGGAAAGGACTGTCTCTTATTAGTTTAGCGCAGTGGTTCCCAAACTTGTTCCGCCGATTGTGCAGGGAAAGCCTCTGGCGGGTCGGGCCAGTGTCTGTACCTGCCGCTTCTGCAGGTTCAGCCAATCGCGGCTCCCAGTGGCTGCGGTTCGCTGCTCCAGGCCAATGGGAGCTGCTGGAAGCAGCATGGGCCGAGGGACATACTGGCCACTACTTCCAGCAGCTCCCATTGGCCTGGAGTGGTGAACCATGGCCACTTGGAGCCACAATTGGCCAAACCTGCGGACGCAGCAGGTAAACATACTACCCCGGCCCACCAGGGGCTTTCCTTGCACAAACGGTGGAACAAGTTTGGGAACCACTGGTTTAGTGCTTAGCAAAATGGAGTCCATTCTTACCTAGGGTCTCTAAGTGCTACTGTGACAGAGGGAGGCCACTGGGTTATAACACTACTAATACAAAATACATAAAATACCAACCAAGCTCCTCCTCCTGCAGAGGTCCCCTCCCCCAGGGTAATTGCAGTGGGTCATCCACAACCTCAGATAAAAGGCATGAGAAGCTCTGGAGGAGGGGGTAGTATCTTTTTTTAGCATTTTCATGTAGAATCTAGCACATTTACCATCTTTTTCAGAGGTTTGTTGCAAGACAAATAAGGATTAAAAGCTGAACAGGCAATGAGAAGGAACATTTGGGAAGAAACCATAGCATTCTAGTGTATTTAGAAAGCCTTCACTTTTGGGGGGCTGGTGGACAGAATAGGAAGATGACCCCCTTTTCAGCAAAAGCATTGGGTCAAATTCTTCAGTCTGCTTCACAGATGTAACCCCACTGATTCCTCAATGTAACCCAGAAATCAATTTCTCTCAATACATGTTGAAAAAATTCATCCCAATGACATGTTTAACTGTCACTGACTGATAGCCTGCTTTATTTAAAGTATTTGCTTCACTTAGGACAAAAAAAAAAGAAGACATGAAGCACTTATTCACAGCCTCTGTATTGACTGTCTATATAATGCTCCATTATATGCACACATGAAAACAGCAAGACACACTATACAATATTATGTTGTATTATACACATATAATATAGTGATGAGCACCAAAGGGAAATTCAAGACAGGGTTTTAAATGGGAAATCAATCAGTGTGGTCAGTTCAAACCAATCCAGCCACGACTGGCAAGAGTTAGGAACATATGACAAGGATTCTTAGCATTCTTACAGCTCATGTAATGAATCATGCAGGAGAAAACTCCACTGTCAGTGATTCAGGTTAATAAAGATGGACTAGTTCTACGAGCCAGACAAATTCCTAACACATTAGGGTAAATCTTCTATATAGAACTCAAGGATACAGCCACAGATTCTCAATTCAGTACGTGTGGGATGTTAGCCACTCATCACTCATTAATGTCAAGTGATATTACTGTCAGCATGATACACTGATGCACCCTGCTATATGTGACCAGATCGTTCAGCAAAAATGTAAAATTGGGATGGGGAAAGGATTTGTCATATTTACCAGGCTGATCTAAGAAGGTACCTATATAAGAAGGCACCTTCTTAGATCAGCCTCGTAAATGCGGCAAATCCCCCTTTTTTATGTTGTGTGATAAAATGAAGTCTGAAAAGATGAGAACTTTGTAGTCCTCATAAGAAAGTATAATAAGAAAAGTGAAATAATATTAACAGACATTACACTTAATCTGATTACCAAATTCATTTACCAATAGTTCCATAACAAATGCCCAACAGTGCTCTCTAGTGTTTCCCAGAGTTTCGGGATCTATCTCCCCAGCATTATCCGCTGATGCTAATGGATAGATTACCTATTATTGACATGACTGGATTAATTAAAGGAGGCTAGGCAGTGTTAAATGTCTCCGTTTTCTTTTTCCTGTTTAAACATGCAATGCTTTCATTGAAGGAAGTCTTTGTTGCATTTTGTTTCCTGGTTTCTTTGCATACTTGTAGTAATAATAATAACCACCAACAGTATTGAACATGTTGATAAGTGCTTTTCCTTTGAAACTTCAGAGTATGATACATTTTCATAAACTAGGGCAAATACCCTGGAGATAAGAGCAATATTGTCAGCAAAACAAACTTCATTGATCTAGGGTCTCAAAATCTCCCAGGAAGTGTCACAAATCCACTGAGCACTACCATCTCCATTTAGATTTCTGATCTAGCAGACGCCTGCCTGAAATCACATGTGATTTCCTGAACTTCCCGTTGTCTATACATCTAAAGAAACACTATTTAAATATTCCAGGTATTATTTACATTAAAAGGTTACCTGAAAGCCAGGTGAAAATGATGTTTGTGCCCTCCCCGATCCCTCGATGTATGAAAAAAGCATGTTATTTTTTATTGTTTTTATCTTAGAAATATATCAGGAACAAGAAGTTTAATCTTCCCTGTTTTTGCTAGAGAACTTTTTGGAGGACCAGAGACCTCATGTGGGAGCTTTTTCAGCTTTCATATAAATGGGAAAGGGTTGCTGAATCTTTTCAGAGAGAGGGAGTTTGAGTTAATACCCATTTAACAAAATCAAAAGTTTTAAAGGGTGATTAAACATTGCTCTCAATTGCTCAGATTTAAGTCCATTTTGAGGTCATAATACCACTACATCTCCTGTTCTTTAGCAGACAAAAGACCTGATATTTTGCATGTAAAAAAAGTATAAATTATCCATTAAAAAGTCAAACCCTTTTAAGCCATCCTTATATATCAAGAAGCAAAAGAGCACAAATCAGTTCTTTATCTTTTGCAAAGCATCTCTTATTTAAGATCAGTTTCCCCTCCAGATCCTTCAATTTCACATGTTATTAGTCAAATCTCTGCTTGTTCCTTGATAATTCTACCCACCCGAAAATAGGATGACCAGATGTCCCAATTTTATAGGGACAGTCCCGATATTCATCACTTTTTCTTATATGAGCACCTATTACCCCCCACAGTATGTCCCGATTTTTCATACTTGCTATCCGGTCACCCTACCCTAGATCCAGCCATATCCCTAACACTACAACAGAAAACATATGGATGTAGCTGTCAGCCTTCATGAGGCATCACAGAATCTTGTACCTTCTCCAACTAAATGACGACAGTCCCACAAAGTTAAAAAGCATCCACACTCAAGAAACTCACAGTGCAGAGTTCACACCAGAGTATCCTTAAAAGCTTTAAAATTAAATTGCATTAAAAAGCAAGACTAAAAAGTCCGAGGGCTTTATTTTAAATTAATTAACTGAGTTGGTGTTTCTAATATAGGGAGGTGTAGAGGTGCCGACTCACCCTTGTGGCGCCTCCTGCTGGTGACTTCCAAGAATTAGCTCATTCCAGCTCTGGAGCGCCCTCTGCAGGCTGGTGATCCGCCTGTCCTCTGGCCCCCACGTCCCTTCCTGGATCTGGTGCCCCTTTAACTGGGATGCTGCCGCCTGGGAGTACCCCACCAATCTGGGTCTCCACTCCCTGGGGAACCCCCAACCCACCAGCTCCACCTCACCTCAATCTTGGCTACTGCCAGTCATCACTTAGCCCCTGTTCCCTGGGGCAGACTGCAGTGTATCAGACACTCATCACAGGCAAGGGGGTTTGGACCAGCTGCCTCAGCCTACCCATGGCTACCCCTCTGTAGCCCCAGTACCTGTCTGGCCTTACACTAGGCTGCAGCCTGGGGGTTTTACCAGGCTGAGCCCTACAGCTCCCTTACCCTATTCCCCAGCCCTGCTTCCCTCAGGTACTCTGTCTCTCAGCTTCCAACAACCAGGCCCTTCTCTTTCTGAATCAAGGGCGGCTCTAGGGATTTTGCCGCCCCAAGCACGACAGGCAGGCTACCTACAGTGGTTTGCCTGTGGAGGGTCCTCTGGTCCCACGGCTTCAGCGGACCTCCTGCAGGCATGCCTGTGGGAGGTCCTCCGAAGCTGCGGGACCAGGGGACCCTCCGCAGGCACGCCTGCAGGAGGTCCACTGAAGCAGCGGGACCAAAGGACCCTCCGCAGGCAAGCCGCCAGAAGTAGCCTGTCTGCCGCCCTTGCAGGGGAGGCAGAGCGCCCCCCATGGCTTGCCGCCCCAAGTACGCGCTTGGCGTGCTGGGGCCTAGAGCTGCCCCTGCTCTGAACACAGAGAGAGACTGAGAGTGCTTCAGCCCAGCAGTCTCTTTATAGGCCCAGCTGAGTCCGTTTGGGGCGTGGCCACAGCTGCTGCTGTTTCCCCACTCAGCCTGGGCTGTTCTCCCAGCCTGCCAGGCCTCTCCCAGGGCTGGTTCCAACCCTGTCAGGGCTGGCGCAGGTCATCACCCCGCTACAGGAGAGTTATCAAGAGAACAAGTATTCCACAACCCCAACCCTCGTGTCTAAAGGCGTTAACCTAAATGAGAAGTTCATTATCAGAAGAACTTAATGATTAAGGAAACAATAGGCAAAATGGAAATACAAAAGGCAACTTGATCATGACTTAGCTTTCAATATGAAATGATTTAAAAGCCAGAAACAAAACAAATTATGATGATGAACCATCAGCAAACAATCTGCAAATTAGAAGCATTTGTGTTGATCAAACTGTGTGTCAACAAGAAACACAGAATAAAAGCTATAAGCTATTGGAAGAACTTTCCTCCTGCTAAATTATTGCCTCCAAGCCATCTATATTCCACAGGCCACAATATCTTAATGTGGGATCAATATTCTATTAAATTTTCCTCATTTAATAAGTTATTATGCAGGATCTATTCTAAAAATCTTGTTACCGGCTTCACCTCATGGAAAGCCAGTTAGGCATTGCACCTGCATAAACATGAAAACAGTTACTGCCCAGGCTCATGTGTTTTAATAGCCAGCAGAAAGGACTGAAAGAAAGATACTCTTGTAATAAACTTAGGAATCCAATGCCCTCCGAAGTAAATAGCCATCCCACTGGTTTTGATGGGCCCTGGATCAGACCCTTAATTTCTGCAACCAAGTTGCCTAGAAACCAGTTCTGTTTAAAATGTGTAATTAATGCACTACTGTGTCACGTCATCACCGAATTAAGTAGTGACAGCTGATGCTACAATATGTAACCTGCATTGCAGGCATGTGACATATATGTTACAGTGTGTTAGAATACGATACATTTTCGGTAAGTAGCCAAAACAAAGAGCAAGCACCACAATGTTGACTTAGGGAGGTATTCAAAAGTGAAATTCCCTGCTGGTGTTAGCAGACAACTCCATAGCTCATCAAGTCCTAAGTACACTTTTGTAACACCACCCAGTGCTCCTATACTTTGCAGTGTATCCTTGTATCCACCAATCAAGCACGTTTCTTTCATGTTCTCCCAGCACTGATTCTGCAGCAGTTATTGTGCCAATTGCCCCTTCTACATTTCTCTCTCACCCTTTGAGGTTTCATGTATCTCTGTGATGCTCCTCTGGCTCTCTACAAGGCCTCCTAGTCTTTGATTCTCTTCCAGTTCACTTGTATTCTTTTGGCCCTTTTCCATGCTTCTGCAACCCTTTGATGTTCCTTCAGACATCTTCCATTCTTGGCCCTTTTATTATTCTGCAGGTTTTTGCCTCTCTGCTGCTATTCTGTCCTCTCACCATCAAGGCAATGAAAAATAAGGTAACGTTAAATGTAAAGAGAGAATAAAGGTAGTTCCCAAGGGAAAACTCAGCTGGATTTCAAATACAAAAAAACTTTCCCTTCATTTTAATTTTGCTTGCTGTTGTCCCTGGATCATTGGTCCACATGAAGCTTTCTCTTTTGAGTGGAGGACAAGCTGCATTCATTGTGTTAGAGATGAACCTATTTCTGAAGGTTGATGTTGGATCCAGAGCCATAGTCTTTTGTTCAGGCCCCTCTCTAACACTAGTCCATGTAGGTTCTTAGTAACTGAGTGCCTTCCAGTAGTTCATTAAGCACCATGACTAACATCTGTTGTATATCATATGTTCTCTTATCCTTTCCTCTGGGGGAGACATACACACACAGCAAACTGTTTTGTTTCTTTGGAGTTTTGTTTTGTTTGGGAGTTGTCTGTTTTGCAGACAGGCGGGAGGAGCACTTGAAGAGGAAGGTGCTGAGGCACCTGATAATCCTTAGTTTCAGAGAGGTTAGTTTGACACTCTTGGACCAGCCCCTAAGAAAGCTCCTGCAGAGACATATGGTAGGAAGCTCTATTGTGCCTGAGGAGTGGTGTGGCCAACCACAGTCCTCATCCCTGAGCTTTGGGTGATCTTTTAGATATTCTAAGACCAGGCCATTGAACACCATGAAAATGAGGACTGAAGCCCGGATCCACAAAAGGGGACTTAGGTGCAGCAACACCTAACTTTTAGGTGCCTAGAAACAATTCTTTGGAAGAACAATGGTGTTCACAGAGCCTGAGCTAGATACTTAGGCTGCCTATACAATGCATAGGGAGAGACAGGCACCTGAGAATGGGATCCCCAAAAGCCAGCATGCAAGGCAGGGAGCCACCTAGGCTAGCCAATGGGAGATGCTGACGAGACGGGTGTGTTGTAAGCCCTGCCCTGCTCACTGAGCTGGATGCCTAGTCTAGACTGTAGGAAGGCAGCTGTCTGCACTTGCAGAGCCAAGAATCCTCTCCTGGAGTCAGGTGGCGTAGGAGCCTAATTCCATACAAAACAGCCAGGAGGGGAACCTTTAGCCTAGCAGTTAGAGTACTCAACTGGGATGTTCACTTCTCCCCGATGAGAGGAAGGGATTTGAACCGGGGTCTCTCACCTCTCAGCATATAGAGTCAGTCTCTCTGCCCAAATGGATATTTAATACAAAGTGGAAAGGCTTTACCAAGACAGCCCCACCGCAAAATAATCCATATCTCAGTGGTAAGGGGACTCACCTGAAAGGTGAGGAACCCCTGTTCTAATCCTTTCTCATCAGGTGGGAATTGAACTGGGGTCTCCCTACCCAAACCACTGGACTAAATGTTATAAAGGAATCCTCCTTCTCCCTCTCCATGGCCATTTTCAGTGGAGTTGAGCATGTCTTCAAAATCGAGCAAGATAGGTGGGGGATCACATCTGGCTTGAGGATCACACTGGGGCTTAGAAGAGACGTAGGTGCCCAAATCCCTGACTGAAGCATTATGGGAATGTCTACAGCAAAAATTTAGGCAGCAAATTATTTTAGGTACCTACAGGGTTAGGTGGCAGTTGAGGAGGGGGTTGGGATGTGCGGTAGTGCCTAAATCCCATTGTGGATTTGTGACTGAGATAATGAACTTGGCTTGTTAATCAATGGGAAGGCAATCCAGTGGACAGGAGCAGAGGACAGGTTTGATGTGATAGCAACACTGGCTACTGCAAGGAGGTAAATGTGTATTTAAGTATCTGTTACGAAGTATTCTGCATTTTAGACACAGTTCATCCTAATTGCCATGAGGCAGCAGTACAGATCCCTCACACCACCACAAAATGTGGGCTATTGTGTTTGGTATGGAACAGAATATTTTTTTTACTATAGGGATGCAGTTGTATTTTTAAAAAAAGATTGCAGTTAATTCAGGAATTCCTGAATATAAATGTGTCTACTTATACATGAATAATGGGAGTAATTTGCAAATGCCATCATTCACCTGCCATGGTGGAGCCTTGCCAGGCTATAAAATCTTACCAAATAACACCTCAACACCTTTGTGCTGAGAATGCCAATTTCTGAGGACCAAAGTGCTATTCATAATAATATTTTAGTCAGTAGCTGTAGGCGTGATTTTACTTGGATTGTGATCTCTTTGGGGGCAAGGACTATCTTTTCGTTCTGTATTTGTACAGTTCCTCGCACCATGGGATCGTGGTCCGTGACTGGGGCTCCGAAGTGCTACTGCAGATAATACAGGGCATCACAGCAGTGGATAATCATAGATCTGGTCAAATTGTAAACTGCATTTGATTTGACCACCTTCATACTATTTTTTATTCGTTTTCTGAAATTTTCATGTGAGCGAGATTTGCTGATATGAATGTTCAGGGAAAAGCTCATTTGTACGCACATGTATTTCCATGCAAATGCATGTGTCCACACAACTGTGCTAATCTGCACTGAAAGTAATTGTGCAGCCATCTTAGGCATTGAGAAAGTTCATCAAATGATCAAGTCATTTTTGAGAAAAATCTATATTAATAGGCACACGTTTACAACAACGCAAAAGTGTGTTAGTGCAACAAGAGAAAAAACTGGGTGTAAAGTTTGCTATAAGCAACCAATAAATCTAATTCTTAGTGGTTTATTAATTTCTTTTGCCCTTCTTCAATCAAAATGGAACTAATTTAAAGCCTGTGATGCATATATGTAGCTGAATATAATGCTCTGTTTTGAGGGAAAAAAGAAAGGAAGAGACTTGACATTTCTTAAAAATTCTTAGCCTGCTGATCTCTTCTGACCCCCTCTATCCTAGCAGTACTCCGGTCACCTCAGCTCCTGTTATTCAGACTCTATTTTGGTTTATTAATTTTACAGTTATCCAATTAGGGAACAGGAAAAAAAAAACAGCATGCAATTTAGCTGGCGAATCACACAGCTTGATTATCCAATAGCAATTTCTCAATATCTACAGTGCCTGATCCAAAACTCACTGAAGTCAAGAGAAACAGAGATTTCAGTGGGATCTGAGTGAGGCCCACAGCAAGCAATGCATAGACTGTAACATTCATCCCACTGATGTGAACCTCAAACAGGTTAGCGGACGTTGTCATTTATCTGCAAAACACAAAGAAGAGCTGAATTCAATTCTCCCAGCTCCTGCTCAGCCCAGCTCTAGTGAGGAGTCATTATACCACCACTGGCCAAATTCTCAGCTGG
Source organism: Gopherus evgoodei (assembly GCF_007399415.2). Classification (NCBI taxonomy): domain Eukaryota; kingdom Metazoa; phylum Chordata; order Testudines; family Testudinidae; genus Gopherus; species Gopherus evgoodei. The sequence goes on from NC_044328.1 coordinate 119,322,203, forward strand.
TACAGATGACACTCCATTTGTTTCAGTGCAGGTGTGCCAATTTACACCGGTAGAGAATTTGGCTCATTATCTCCACTGCAAACAGTGAACCCAGTTCCGCACGCCTTACTTTCTATCAGGATCAGACTTCGGTCCCAGTGACATGTGACAAAAGAAAAAAGAAGAGCACTATGTTATCTTAGGGAGTACATGCTTAGCACTATGCTTTATAACTGCATACAATGAACGGGGAGATATATGCTCCTTAGACTGTGATTCACTAAAGCCAGCAAGCTGCCTAACCTAGCCAATGGGAGATGCCAACAAGAGGAGTGTGCGCTAAGCCCTATCCCTGTCAAGGACATAGGCACCCAAGTCCAAGCTGCAGGGAGGCACCGATTCACAGCTGGGAACCCTCTTTGGAGTGAGATGCTTATGCTATTTTTGCAGGAAGCCTGGGGAAGGAGGGAAGAATGACGACCTCCCACATACCCCTCTAGACTAGGTGTTAGGGTACTCACCTGAGATGTGAGAGACGCCCAGTTCAAGTTCTCCCTCCATTGGAGGGGAGAAGGGATTTGAACAGGGATCTGCCACCTCTCAGATGAGTTCTCTAACCACTGTGCCATTGGATATTCTGATGGGGGTAAGGAACTTCCTCAGTCTCTCCTGTTGAAGCATTTCCACAGCAGAGCGTGTCACTGGAGCAGGGGCACTGGACTGGGGGACTCCCAGGTCCTGAGTGAGTGCTCTGACCACTAGGCTGCAGAGTCATTCTCATGACTGTGCTCGTTCATGCTCTATGACCCAAATGACTCTTCAAGAGAGCACAATCTGGTAGACTCAATCCAGTAGGCTTGGCCAGAGGGCACCTATCAGATCGGGCCCCACACAGAATTTAGAGGAGTGAACACCTATCTTCTCCAGGCTTGTGCCTAGCTCAGGAGAGAGATGTCCAGATGCCTAGAGGGAGGCAGCAGTGCACATGCTCAGAAATATAGGCATCTGGGCAACTTATACTGCAAAAACTTCTGTGCTGAGTTTAGGCTCCTACAGTGTTCAGCACGCATTTTGTGCAGCACAGCGGAGCCTAAAATTGGGACACAGGCACCTGAGACAGGGACTTATGCATCTAACTCCAAATGAGCATCATTTCCCCCATCTCTAAAATGGGGATACTCCTACTCCCATTCTCTCATCCATTGTCTGCCCTGTCTATGTAGCTTGTATTCCCTTTGGGGCACAGCCTGCCTCTTACCAAGTGTTCGCACATCACCTTGCACAATGATCTCGGTGTTACTTGAACACAAATATACCACAGTCACATAGCTGGACAATACAAAGTGTACCAGGAGTCCCGGAGGCATATCAGATCTTCCTTTTAGACTGCGCAAGTACAGTATGTGGTCACATCATTCATTAAAAATGAAAAGCCCGAGGATCATTTTAGAACTACAGAAGGTACAAGTACAGGTGAATAGCCAATCAATCTTCATAATTGCCCTGCTATTTAGAAGTTTGTAAATAAATGTGATAATCCTTCATTCATGGTCTATTGACTGAAAGTAGCCAAAGCAGTTGTGATTTGGTTTGTAAATATCCCTGGCAGAAGTGACAGGCTTGCAGAAATAATGAGCATAACAGTGAAGCAAAGCAGGTAATTCTCCTTTTAAGGATGATCAAAAGTCTCCAGCTAAGTTATTTAAATGCTGACATATGAAAAGCTGATGTACTGGAGACTCTCACAGAAGCCAGCTGCTTCAGAGATTTTATATACAAGCTTTATACGATCCAGCGCAAATCACTAAAGAACCAAAAGGACTTAGAATCATATATGATGAAAATTGGCAGGCTATTCAGTGAGATGCGCTTCCAGCTTCAAAGCAGCCCATCGGATGTGGAATTTCATTACCAGCTGTAAGATTATGAAGGATATGATTAAAAATGTATTAAAAGATCCATGCTTGCTGAATAGCCGTAAACAAACAGTTTCTATTAATAAAAAGGACTGAGCCCATGTGCTCAAAAAAACTATAAAGGACTTTCTGAACCTTCCAGGCAGATAGCATAGACTCAAAGCAAAGGGTCTCTTTGTTGCCAAAAGAGATGCCAGCAAACCTCACTTCCAGCAAACACGAAAGGAGAGGGCCTATAACTGGGGTATGAGTGTTCAGCTTAACTATCAAGTGAACAGCCATTGTCTCAGTTTCCCTCTTCAGGAGACGTTGCTAAGGTAAGTAGGGTCTTTTGGTTCTTCAACAAACCAACTGCTTTGCTGGCTGGATCAATAATCTTTTGCCCTGCTGGGCTGCACAGACCTTCACTCCTCAACACAGATTCTTCCCTGCGCTGCCTGGTTTCCCCCTAACAAGGCAGCAGTGAGCAGAAGGCAGCTTCTCTACTCCTGCTGTCATATGAGCCTTTACAGTCATGTGATTTAACAGGAAAATCAAGCAGAGGTTGTTGGTAGGCCTAAATACCGCTTAATGGCCAGTTCACCCTGTGCCGGCTATAATTATGTGAATCCATAGGAGGCTACAGATTAAAGTCGTGTTTCTCCCACTCTGCAGCCCCAATATTAAAGCTACATCCAGTTCCCTTGGCATTTTTCTTCTATCTTCAATGGGGAACAGGACCTTAATGTCTACTGTTAAGGGCTTGGCTACACTGGAGAGTTGCAGCACTGGTGGTGGGTTTACAGCACTGCAACTTACTCACTGTCCACACTTGCAAGGCACATACAGCACTGCATCTCCCTGGTTGCAGCGCTGGCTGTACTCCTGCTCTGCCTGGGGTATAACGATTGCATAGCTGGTGATGCAGCACTGCTCTGCCAGTGTGGCCACCAAAAGCACTGTAATTGGCCTCCAGATGTATTCGGAGGTATCCCAGAATGCCTGTTCAGCCACTCCCAACAGTGCTGCAAATGCTGCAAATGTGGCCACACTGCAGCACTGGTAGCTGTCAGTGTGGCCACACTGCAGCGCTTTCCCTACACAGCTGTACGAAGACAGCTGTAACTCCCAGCGCTGTACAGCTGCAAGTGTAGCCATATCCTGAGTCTGTGTTTATGTAGGGCCCCAGGGCAGAAAGTCTCCCAAGGAGATTGCAATAGCAGAAAGTGGCTGCAACCTCTTCTCTAGAAGTCCTACAAAAGCCAACACAGTAAAAATAAAGAAATGGTACTGACTAAGGAGGGGGCATGGCTAGGATGGGCGGGAATATTCCAATTCTCAGGCATTGCAGTTGGCAGAGTACCTCTAGAGTCCCCAGCAGATTTCAAAGCTGCCTCTGCTAGGCAGAAAACCTTAAGGGAAAACAGCAGTTATGCCACTGTCATTCTCCTTGAGAGCAAATTCTCCACCAACGCATGGGACCAGGTTGACACAGGCAACTTTATGTGCCAGTTAGGGTGAATTAAGAGGCAGTGTTGTCTAATGGTTAGGGCACTGAACTGGGCATCAGGATGTCTTGATTCAATGCTTGGCTCAGCTACAGACTTTCTCTGTGACTTTATGTACCCTGTGCCTCAATTCCCCATCTGTGAAACAAGGATAACATTGCTCTATCTCACAGGGGTGCTGTGAAGATAAAATCTTTTAATGATTAGGATGTGCTTAGTTGCCATGGTGATGAGGGCCAGATAAACACCTAGAGAAATAGAATCAGGGACAAAGTTTTACTTAAGAGTTTTACTGTACTATATATTCTTCACCCAGAAACAAAATGTGTTCATAGATTACAAGACCTAAGTGGAACAGTTATTATGTAGTCTGACCTCCTGCATAACACAGGTCATAAGACTCCCCTGAATTAATTCCTGTTTGACCTAGAGCATTTCTTTTAAAAAAAAATCCAATATTGCTTCAAAAATTGCTGGTGATGGATAATCCACCACAACACCTGGTAAATGCTTCCAATGGTTAATTGTCCTTATTGTTAAAAATGTGTACCTTAGTGTTAGCATTAACTATCCCCTGCCTGTCAACACTAAGCATCTAAAATAAATAAATAAAATCAAAACTATACAGCTAATCAAAACAAAGAATAAAACAAATTGGCAAAACCCAAAAAAGACAACTCAGCCATTCCGAAAAGCACAAGACAAGCAGACGGCAGATACAGAGAGAACAGCCATAGCAAGTTAAAGCAACGCTACATCAGCTTTGCACATCACAGCAGTCTCATAGCCACAGTGGTGAGAAACACTTCTCACTATGTGCAAACTGTGAATAATGAAAGTTTCAGGTTCCTACTGATCCCTGCCTTCAAGCTTGTTGCTGATAGCAGTGATGTTATTAGACAGTCACATCATTTGAGAAGTCAATATAAGAGATTACAAACTGGTTTTAGACTCACATTTTAATAGCGATTTAGGCCCCAATTCAGCAAAGCACTTAAGCACTTGCATAACTTTAAGCACAGGAACCGTCCCATCCATATTCAGAAAAGCATTTAAGCATGTGCTTAGCTTTAAGAAATGTACTTAACTCCCATTGACTTCAAGACCCTACAGCAGTGGGTGTTAAACATACCACTTTTGGACTGGATCTGGCCTACCTGAAGACGTGACATATTCAGATTCTGCACAGTCTATGGCGTCACTTTAAAAGCAAAATGTTTCTAGCCCTCATGACCGAAAAAAACCTTCCAAATATGAACCAAATGTTATGGATCAAGCGATGTCTGCCTGAGTCTGCCAACAGCCTGAAACAATGACCCAGGGAAGAGGAGGGTTCACACCTCTGTCAGTATGGTTGAAGCAAAGAGAGTTAATCACTGACAATTTCAATAGATGGGATGACATCGGGGTGGGAGTGAAGCCCACTGGGTTGGGAGTTGCTGCAGGGAAGGAACAGGGAAGAGTTACGAGGGCAGGAAAGTGGGAGAGAAAGAGAGAAAGGAGGAGGAGGAAGGAAGGGAAACCAAGGGCAAAACAGCACTGATCTAAAGAGGAAATGATTTTCTCATTGAGTGATGAATGAGACCATACGGTACTGAACAAATTAACAAATAATAGCTAAAGATTTAGTCACTACCTAAAGGTCATATTCTCCCATCCGTGCAAACCTCCAATTAACATCAATTGGCATTGCACTGTGCTTTTTAGGGAGCATAATTTGAACTCCAGTGCACATGCCATAGTGAAATATGGAATTCAGACCCCTCATCTGGAAAAGTTTGACATCTTGCCGAAGAGATTGGAAATCTTCATTAGCCAAAGTTAAGGCTAAGATTTAGTCATGGGTATTTTTAATAAAAGTCATAGTCAGGTCACGGGCAGTAAACAAAAATTCACAGCTCGTGACCTATGCATGACTTGTGCTATATACCCCTAACTAAATATTGCGTGTTCTAGAGGGGGGACTCGGGGAGCCATGGGTGCTCTGGGGAAGGAGGTTGCCTGGGGGCAATGCTGGTGCTCGGGGCATGTGGCACGGGACCGAAGCGGGAAGGGCAGAAAGTGTGGCCTGAGACCAGCACTGCTGTTGGGGGGGGATGGGGCACGTGGAGGCCCAAGACTGTCCCAGCAGCAGCTAGTGCAGCTGCCTTGGAGGCCACCTGAGCTGCTTGGGTGGCGCTGGGGTCAGTTGAACCAGTCACTGCAGAAGTCACAGAGGTCCTGGAAAGTCACAGAATCCATGACTTCCGTGAGCTCTGTGACAGACTCACAGCCTTAGCCTTAGGTCGCTGTTCTGTTGAAGGAAAGCTAAAAAGAGAGAGTTGCAAGAAACTTTCAGAATCAAAACCTGGAACAGGTGATACTCATCTGGAATCATTTTAATGTAGAAACAGAAACTTCAGCCCCAATCTGCCAAAAAGGTTTGTTGACTTTCAAGAATTTGGATAAAATTGAGGGTGAATCTCCTCCACTCCCATCGGTGCAAGAGATGGCTTATATTATTGTATGAAACCATCTGAAAACTTTTCAGTTTTGCAAAGGTTTATAATGCCAAGGCATATACAATTCAATGATTTCAACTAAGTTTCATTTTGATTCACATGAACTGATGCTAAAAATAAGATTCACACAACCTTCTCCAAAACGAAGCCCTAATTCAAGTATCAGAGGGTAGCCGTGTTAGTCTGGATCTGTAAAAGCAGCAAAGAATCCTGTGGCACCTTATAGTCTATAAGGTGCCACAGGATTCTTTGCTGCCCTAATTCAAGAAAGCATTCCCTATTCAAGACAAGCACTAAGCATGTGTTTAGGGATAGCTCAGTGATTTGAGCATTGGCCTGCTAAACCCAGGGTTGTGAGCTCAATCCTTGAGGGGCTCATTTAGGGATCTCAGGCAAAAATCTGTCTAAAGATTGGCCTGGTGGGGGGTTGGACTAGATGACCTCCTGAGGTCTTTTCTAAGCCTGATATTCTATGATTACCTAATGGATTGACAGGCAGTGATCAATGCAGCAGGGGTTGATTTATCACATCTAGTCTAGACACAATAAATCAACTGCAAGGCACTCTCCCATTAACTCCAGTATTCCACTGGAGTGAGAAGTGTAGGTGGGGAGCATCAGCAGTTGACTTACTGCAGTGAAGACACCACAATAAGTCAATCTAAGTGTGTTGACTTCAGCTACATTATTCACGTAGCTGAAGTTGTGTAACTTAGATCAGTCCCCCTTCCCACCCTTTACTATACAACACAAAAAGCTGACATCATACTGGTAATTATTGCTTAAGGATTTAATTTCAGTTTCCTTTATGTTATTAAATATAGGGAGAAAACTGTTAGCATTTTAACTATGGAAAAATCTTTAAACATTTTTAAAATTCTAAACATTTTCATTGACTTTCCCAGGTAGAAACTCTTAAAATATTCTCCATTTATTTTAAATATCCTTCTTATTTATGTTAGGAGATAGATATTCATACCTGTCTGCAAAGTCCTATACTTTAAGAATTTAGGTGCATTCTTATCACTTAGCTAGTTACAGAGGTATAAAAGAAAGAATCAAAATCACTGTCTGTCTGTGTAATGGCCTTCTCTTACTGTGACAGGGTAAGGCCTTCAGCTAAGATGTAATTAGGCAGCCATAAACTGGGAAGTGTATGGTCACAGCCTCACATTTCAAACTAGTCACATTGAAATAAGGTGCTATTGGGTTGTTAGGAATACAATCCTGTCCTGATATTCCTCTCACCTCCAGAGGAAGAGAAGAGCCTAGAAGATGTAAAAGGAAACTTAGTTTGATAGCATCCTGTCTGGCAAGAACTCACTTATCAATAGCTGGGATGCAAAATCCTCATTTCTGTATTGTTCTATCACTGTAGTCTCCACTTCCCTGTTGTTTGTCTGTATCATCTCTATCTGGTTCTGTGATTGTTTCTATCTGCTGTATAATTAATTTTGCTTGGTGTAAACTAATTAAGGTGGTGGGATATAATTGGTTAAATTACCATGTTTCAGTATGTTAGGATTGGTTAGTTAAATTTCAGTAAAATGATTGGTTAAGGTATAGCTAAGCAGAATTCAAGTTTTACTATATAGTCTGCAGTCAATCAGGAAGTAAGAGGGGGTTGGGAACAGGGACTGGGGATGCGGGAATTGGGATCATGTTTTGCTAAAGCGGGAAAAGGGAACAGGGGATGGGAACAGAAACAGGGACACTGACAAGGCTCTGTGTTGTCAGAGCTGGGAAGGGGGACACTAAGGAAGGAAACTGGAATCATGCCTGCTGGAAGTTTACCCCAATAAACATTGAATTGTTTGCACCTTTGTACTTCAGATATTGTTGCTCTCTGTTCATGTGAGAAGGACTAGGGAAGTGAGAGGCTGAAGGAATAAGCCCCTTAACAATTTATTTACTCATTGTTAGACCTTTGATTTACATTGCAGAATGTGTAGTAAAACAGTTGTAGTAAAAACAGACCATATTCTAGTTGTCGAAGATAAATCTTGTGGGAGAAGAATTGCTATGAGCTATAAATATAGGCTGCAAACAACATAAATAATTCCATATATCTGCTTAAACTAACATGGGAATTATGCTACCCACACACCAATACTTGAACTTACTTTGACTCTCATTCATGCAAATACCATCCTCTCACCTCCTCCCATTGAACTACTGTTACACACTGTTCTGGTTCTGGATTTTGGACTTCTGAGCAATTTCTGGTTGTCACATGGCCTATTTGTTCTTCTGCTAAACTTCATGTGCCCTTTCATAGCTCAGCCTCTTTTTGAGCGGTCAGCACTTTCTTTTAGTTCACTATTGCATCTCACTTTTGTGGTTTCCCTATCATTGTATCTTTACTGTATGTATTATTTCCTGCCTGATGCTTCACAATAGTCTGCCCCACAATATTCCGTTACATAGTTTTCATATAAGCACCATAATATATCTACATAACTCCTGCTACATAAGCAATTGCCTTTAATGCTATCTGTGGATTCCTCATCCAAAGAGAGAAAGTGAAGATTTAAAAAAAAAAAAACAAAAAAAACCTCAGCTGTAAAACTATGTTGTGGAGGCTCCAAAGGTCATAAATACATGTTTTCAAAATGCTTAAAAATGCAGTGATAATAGTAATGGTCATACTAGTAGCACACTATGTTATTTCATTTAGATTTGACAACCAACCATCTTCAATGGGCTGTGAGTTTATGACACGTACGCAGAAAGAAAGCCCTCAGTGGTCTTATTAATCTGTTTTGTAAAATGGATCCATCTAGAAAGTAGTCATGTAGGAAGAGATTAGAGAGCAGTTCTGAGTCTCCTCATAGAATCAAGGAAGTTTGTATTATGATGCATTGCTGCAGTTTTATCCAGAGAGATATATTACAGAAGATGCTGTGCTATGCATTCGTTTTAACTGTACATCCTGGTCATATGAGTCTTTCCAAAATGAGTGTCATCCTTTTTTCACTAGAAGCATGAATGATAAAGTAATCTTATTTCTATTTTCCATATATATATATAAATTTCCATATATATATAATTTTTGGCTCATGTAAGTCCAGGTTAATGGACCAATGGAGAGTGACCAATTAAAAAAATTTTATTACTATTTTTAACCATTTTTCTACATTAGAATTAGACTAGAAAAACAGCTGATCATGTGACATATTGTGCATTATGAAATCAATATAACATACTATGATCAGACATCCCTTATTTTCCTGGAGATGAGAACTACCACTAACTAGAGCTGAACAGGAATGGTTTTCCCATCCCACAAAGATTTTTGATATTCCAGAAAAAATGTCCTGTTCTGCAGTGAGGCAAAACAAGAGCTTTTAAAGTTTTTTGATAAAAAATGAGAGAGAGGGGGAGAGAGACAGAAAGAGAGAGTCCCAAAGATGACTGGTACTAGCTGAGAGTGGGGGAGGAGGGCACAATTTAAAGGTTAGCCCCCCCACAAACAGCTTGAGTCACTCCTCCCCCAGGCATGCCCCTTCTTTTATTCTCAGTGGTCCCTCCCTGCAGCTCCCAGCTGTTTGCTGCTGCCTCTCCCCAGGGCCGCAGCTTACAGCTCACCAGCTCCAGGAGCTGCTGCACAGGGAGGGAGCCTGCCAGCAAACCCATGCATAAAGCTGGGGGATATGTGACCCCACAAGCCCCTACCCCAGAATAGTCTGGACTGTGAGGGACCCAGGTTCAAGTCCTTATTCTGCCTGATTCAGATCAGGGACTCATGCTGAGCCTCCCACATTCCAGATGAGTGCCATGGCCACAGGCTGATTGGTGGATGGGTTGCTCTCAGTCTTTCCTGTTGGAGCTCTTCCACTTTGTCTTCATAACTAAATATTTATTGGAGCAGGGACTCAACCCTGAGTTTCCCATAGCCCCAATGAGTGTCCTAATGCCAGGCTACAGAGTCAGTCTCTAGCATCTTCTTTTTCTCTCTCTTGTTGGAACTGTTCCCTTTGGATAAATAATTAAATATTCCTTCAGTTACTGAAGAGCCGACAGCAAGGAGTAAGTGCAACCAATTAACTTGTGGTCAGGGCACTCATCTGGAATATGGGAAGCTCAGGGTCAAATTCCGGGTCTGAATCAGGGACTCCCTTAGACACAATGAGGACTTAAACCTAGGGTGTCTCACATCCCTGGTGACTGGGGAGAGAGGCTCTCGCTGGCTGATCACCAATTCTATCCTGGACTTGAGAAAACTTTCACAACCAATGTTTCATTGGGGGAAAGTTTCAGTTTCAACAAATCACCCTTGTCCAACAAAAACCAGTTTTGTCAAAAATGTTCTGACCAGCTCTGCCACCACCAAAGTTCTTCTCTTGCAAAAGGCAGTGACATTTGAACCATTACAACCATACAATTATAACATGAATAATGTAACTATATAGAATAACTGTGATATGGTCAAAAACTCCTTCTAAAATGTTAACATAATTGCGCATTGGTATTCTACCAAAGAAATTTGTAGGAAGAGCCATGTGGTCAGACTAATCTGTGTAAAAATAAGAGCATTGTGTTTTGATCAATAAAGTCCTTTCCAAGTGCATTTACCTGAATTCCAATGTTTTGCCAAATGATAGTGATTAAGAAGAGCTCTGTGTGGTTTGAAACCTTGTCTCTCTCACCAACAGAAGTTGGTCCAATAAAAGATACGACCTCACGCACCTTGTCTCTCTTTCCTATCCTGGGACCAACATGGCTACAACAACACTGCATGCTCCTATTAATAATGGTATTCACATACCATCTGAGAGGCGCTGTCTTTCTAAGTTGCCTGGGGATATATGACCCCCCGCTCCACCCCAGGCCCTGCCCCAACTCCACCCCTTCCCCCAAACACCTATCCCACCCCCATCCCACCCTATTCCACCCCCGCTCCTGAGCACACCCCTCCCTTGCTCCTTCCTCTCCCCTCCAGCGCTTCCTGCATGCTGCTGAACAGATGATTGCGGCGGATGGGAGGCACTGGGAGGGAGGAGGATCAGCTGATTGATGGGGTCTGCTGGCAGGTGGGAGGTGCTCGGGTGGAGGGGGCACTGCGGATGGGTGCTGAGCACCCACTATTTTTTTCTCATGTGTGCTCTGGAGCACCCATGGAGTTGATGCCTATGTGCCAGCTAGAGCTCTGAGAGATGCTACAGTTTAGCTTCACACGAGTTGATGCAAACACATATACCTTACAACATACACTGTGTCAAGCAGGAAGACAGAGGATGATATAGAGATTATATATACAGATGACTAGAGACAAGTTAGGTCAAACCAATTCTGTCATCACTGGCAATTTGCCTTCCTGTTTCTAGTCGAGTATCATATGTTCAGCACGGAACATCTCGGTTTTCTCAGTCTTGTGAGAAGGATCAGAGTTAAGATATAAACATAGCAAGAGGGGGAACTAGGTTTTAAGTGCATTTGGGAATGACAAATGCAAATACACTCTCTGGCCTCATTTGTACAACAGAGCCTTCATTGTCCCATGTGTTCTATCACCTGGGCTGGAGGGGAATGAGGTCACTCAGACATTACCTCTTTTAGAAAAAAAATATAAGTAATCACTGCATTAGCTTTCCTTTCTACTTCATTGTCTGGAGCTAGTGAAAAGGGATGATTGGCATCAGTCAGATGACAGGGCATGACAAAGCACCCTAAGCATTATATTCACTTTCCCATAACCAAAGACATCAAGATTAATTTCATGTGCTAGTAAGAGTCTCTGCTACAGAAAAACCTATCGCTAAGCATAAGCAGTGTGCACATTTCTTGCTCGCTTATTTAAATGAGAAGCTATAGCAAAATTCCAAATATTGCTGTAGTGTGACTGTGCTTGCTATCTGTGACTTTGAGCCAGGTTTGCAGCCTGCTGTGAGCTTTTTATAAAATTGTAGTCTACAGAATGTACCACTGAAGTTAAGAATTTGAACAGACTGTACTAGTGAAACCAAAAAGGGGCAAATTCACCTCTGGTGTCAGTGGAGTTCAGCAACGGCTCCAGGCACCAGCACTTCAAGCGTGTGCCTGAGGTGGCAAGCTGCGGGAGGCACCCTACCGGTCCCTGCGAGGGTGGCAGTCAGGCAGCCTTCAGCAGCATACCTGTGGGAGGTCTGCCGGTCCTGTGGATTTGGTGGCAATTTGGCGGTGGGTACACTGAATTCGTGGGACTTGGAGACCTCCCGAAGGCTGCCTGACTGCAGTGCTTGGGGCAGCAAAACAGCTAGAGCCGCCCCTGGTGGAATTATACCAACGGAGGACAACATCCATTACCATTATACCTCCATTACCTAGAGCTACTTTCAGCACTCAGCAGTTTTCCACAAAACAAAAGGCCATCAATGAATCATCAGGCTTTTCCACTGATGTAGAACTATTGCTCTTCCTTTTAGGCTTTGCACATTGTATTCACTAATCTATGTTGAAACAACGAGGAGTCCTTGCGGCACCTTAGAGACTAACAAATTTATTTGGGCATAAGCTTATTATATTAATCTCTAAGGTGCCACAAGGACTTCTCATTGTTTTTGCTGATACAGACTAACACGGCTACCACTCTGAAACTTATCTATGTTGGTGGCACAATTATTATCTCTACTACTAACAGTTTTGAGTCACCATAGAGGGCAAAGTTAACTGAGAAACTATACACCCAAATTAACGTCTTCACACCTGAATAACATTCTGAATATAGTACCTTGGACAAAATGCACCTGCAGTCCAGACCTGTGTACTATATAAGGTACTTCTTATCTTTCTACTGTGATTTCAATAGGACGGTGAGAAGGTGTCTGCAGCACAGATTGTCGACTGAAGGACCAAGAATTAAATAGTTAAAAGCAGAAACTAACAATAATAATTAAAAAAAAGATTGTTAATCAACAGTTTGGGTGCTTCCTCCTGCAGACTAACAGAAGAAAGTCTATGTCTTGTTTTGCGCAGGAGGTCAGCCTTGATGACTGTAAGGCCTTCTGGCCTTAACATGTAGGACTCCGTAAAAGAGACATACCTGGTGCTGGTGGCTGACTAAACAAAACTGTGTCACGCAAATGAGATTTTTTTTTTTGATTCCTTCTAATCTCTCCAGTGGAAATAAAAACACATTCACCTACAGAACCAAAATTCACAAGACTATACCTGCAGAGAGCAATTTTCCTATGAAAGATTTAATTTCCATGACCTTGATGTACAAGTGTTTGTCGGTGTGTGCATACGCATACACAGATGACTCAGTAAAATAAATAACTTTCCTGCTACTGGTCATTAGTTCTTCCTGAGGATAGAGAAAACAAATTAATCAGAAACTCTCCACTGTGGTGTGTGGAGACCTAGCAGACCACATGGTGCTGCCTCCTCCTCCTTTACTTGCACAGTGTCCAGGCTCTTCACTGCAGTAAAAAGTTAAAAATACACAATTACTTTCCTACTATTACGTCGCCACATAAGCAATTTCTGTAGTTGCGACAGAGGAGTTGTGGGATTGTGAATAGGAAAAAAGATAGCAATACGTGGAGGAAGTAGCGTTCCTGAGACAATCTCTCCATTATCCGGTGTCCTGCACTATACAAATGTTTGAGAATCTTTGAGTTAATAATTACCACACAGGAATTTTTGCAAGGAACCAGAACACAGAACAAACCATCCCCCCTCCCTTTAATCCACTGACTGAAATCTAGACTAAATCCAAATTTCAGTCAATATGATCTCAGATTGTAATAAGCTTATGCAAAAGCCCATCCTTGTCTGGAAATGGAGCAGTGGTGGAAGCACCTTGTTTATGGGCTTGATGAATCACCTGAAGCCTTTTCCTGGTGCTGTCTGATGCTAATTGTCCTTTAATGAAGCCTACTTATCGGTGCAAAAATGCCTTCAAGTGTGTTTTCCAGGCAAAAGGCCAGTGCTGTAGCTAATACCTTGCAATTGCCACTGATTAATTATATTGGTTTGAAGCTATTGCATAAAGATCCTTCACTTGATTTTTTTTTTCTAAAAATCAGGGAGATGTGTTGATCTTAGCTCTATCCTCTGCTAATGCTTCTTTTAAAAAGAGTGTGAATTACACCTAACTCTTGGGCTTAGGAAAAACTAGCAGGCATCCACCATGACTAGAGGCCTTCGGCAGGAACAGCATAATCTTTAACATCTCTGAACATCTCCAACTGATTTGGAACAGATTGTGAATTTCCCTCTCATCTTGTGTGTGTTAGCAGAATGCTATATTCTGCAAGAAAGTGTATTCATTTCTGCTTAATGGGAGTGGATTGGGACAAACAGATATTTTTAAATGCTTCAAACCCCTAATTTATGTAATTCTTCACTTCTTGACATTCTAGAGGGAGATAGTACAACTAAAAACCACATTAAGCAACAATTTAAAGTCTATGGTCTAAACATTTAAAGAGATAACCTACTGCTAAACCCTTTGAGTAGTGAGATTGCACTCTGGTAACAGAGTTATAAGTAGTTTGTATCTTGGCACAAAAGTTAGAGCTTAGTGAGAAACTCAAAGTTCAACCCAGATTAATCAGAAATGTCACTAGAGATGCATGCACATTTAAATAGAACTTACGTTGATTTATGATTTAGAATTTAAGCCATGCAAAATGTTCTTCTCAAAACCAGATGATGCTTGGCTATCTCAATTCAAGCTTGATTTGCATTTTGGGTTCATTCAAGTATGGAAATTCCTTAGATTGTAAGCTCTTTGGGACAGGGACTATCTTTGTGTTCTGTGTTTGGTACATAGCCTAACAATGGGGTCCTGCTCCGTGACTGAGGCTCCTAAGCACTACTGCAGTACAAATAACAACCTCCAGCAATTCTGTGTTCAGTTGGTCCTATCAGCCCACCAGAAGCCCAAAACCTTGCTTATGTGATAGTACTTCCTGTATGTGCATATCTACATTCACTATACAATAGCTGAAACACATGGGTATTTTTCCAAGTTCTCTGGTCTCCTCTTAACTGTAATGTTATGTTTGACACATAAGCAGGTAGACTCCTGATGTGAAATAATGCCTTCTTAATATAGGGGGAGATTCTCAAAGGTGCAGAGGGTAGTTAGGATTTCAATGGGAGTTAGACCTTTGGCTCCTAATGTGCCTTTCACACTCCTATTCACCATAAAAGGAACAGCAACAAATGCTGCCCTCTCTTTGCAAAAAATAACAGATGCCATCAGCAGCTCTTGCCTTTGAAATCTTTAAGCTGTCTCTGGGAGTTACTCTCAGCCTAGAGAAGTTTTGAAAATAGACTTCCAATCTGTTTACAGCCAGACTCCATGAGCAGAGAGTCTATTTTCCATACGTCCGCCTTCTTCCCGGCATCGTCAGCTTCAACACCAGCTAGAAGAACTTCAACATTGGAGACGTCGCTGGAGATATGGGGCTCCTCAGAGTCTGGGGGCTACCGCAGCAGTTTATTCACTATTGATGAACAAACTGAAACAAATAGTAGTGGCTACAGTTCCCTCTGGAATACGGAACTGAGGAATCTGGTGTATTTAATAGATTCTCTTTTTGTATAAAGGCTTTATGCTGTAGTCCTTACTTAGGCAAAACTTGCATTGACCATAATGAGCTTTGCATATATAAGGACAGCAGAGTCAGGTCTCAGTTGTCCACCTGTAGCACAAGCCCTAACCAATCAGTTAGGCTCCATTTTTTCAGTCCATTTTGTAACATGTGAGATTTGATTTGTGCTGATGAACATGTTCAGAGGTGGTGTTTTGGCAATATTGCTGCTTTGAGATTTCAATCCTGCATAGCAGCCGTACCAGTGTTACTCATATAAATGCAAGGCCAAGTGCGATGAGCAGAACAGAAGGGATGATGGATCCTGTGCTAAGGAGAGAACGGTTGCCAAGTTACACCTACCTATTCAGCAGCAGAAGTCAGGCCTGCGAGGGAAATAAGTAGCTAAGGATTTCATGAACATGCTAAGAATTTCATTTAAGACCACGCTCATTCTCTGACCCCTGTTTAAACTTACAATCTCCAGAGACAGGAACGGGATGCATACAGGGATAGAGACTTAATTCAGCTCAGTGCAGAAGACTGTGTCCAGCACTTCAGCTTACTTGTGTCTGAGCGTGACCTCTGCTCCCACCTGCACTAAAACCCTACTGCTCACTGTGCTAGGATTTGCACAATCAGGACCTCACTGTTAACCTTCCATGACCCCACTCACCAACAGTAGGAAGCAAACATACCCATGGGGGGCATACAGTTTGTCCTGACATTCCAAGAAGTTTGAGTCTGTCACAAGCTACATATGAGCTATTATTGATGGAAGAAAACTGGCACCCGCCCACAAACCTTCTCTCCCTTACATTTAGATAAACATATGAAGAACAGTAATAAAGGCAAAATAAAATCCTGGTTCTATGTGAGCACTGAAGAATTCAGTGAGACCAGTTTAATAGAAATAAAAAATTGACTTAGGCCTTGTCTATACCTGAAAGCTTTGGTGGTATAGATAGACTGGCAAACCCTCCTAGTGTAGAACATGATTTATACCAGCAAAAAAATACTTTTTTGCTGGGTATAATTGCATCTACATTGGGGTTTTGGCTGGAACTACAAATATCATGCTCCTCCCTGACATATCTAGGCCAGCAAAATTTTTAAGTGCAGACCAGGCATTACTTATAATGCAATACCTTCTATGGGTTCCTCTGTATATCATAGGATTACAACTTGATAGCCCATCAAGCAATACAAATGCCAATATATACAAATGCCAATATATATGTACTCATTCTTAGATGTTTTTAACTATTCTACAAAACCTTAAAGCTTTATAATTCTTGTACCTTGTTAACAGCTTCATTAATAACAAAGTGACTAGAATGAAGGGAAAACTTCTCTCGGTGATAGAAAATATCTATACAGTGCTCTAAACTCTGCAAGTAACTGGCAAGCCTGGCTTCTTTGCTTAGATACTTTGAACACAGTATTTATGCTACGTGTGGTACTGTCCTTAGAGAAAAGTTTGTAATTCCTTGACATTCTATATGAAAACACCGGACAGCAGTGTGAGAGGGGCTAATGATTCAATCAGTTCTTTGGTTTTCCTGACCTTCTAGTAGACTTATTGAAAATGTAACTTCATATGAGAAACACCCTGGATGAATGTACTCATCTTCCTAATGCTTTTCCAGTCTCATAGTTGCTCACTGAGCTGCAAAGAGCTTTCACTTACAGACTCCATATATCCCCCTCCATCTTATACCATGTGCTGATCCCCTGCAGGATTGATATGAATACCTTAGCTTTGCAGAAAAGATTTCCACAGGGGTTGAGGATAGGTGTACTGGTAGGTTTACAAGAAAGGCTTCAGTGGCCCTCCAGCACTTTAGAATGTAGAAAAGAACAGTCTTCTCTGAGTACCTTTCAATATGTTAATTCTCTAGGCTTGGGAACACCTGATTTTGGGATAGGCAATGCGTGTCAGTATGGTTGGATGCTGTAGCTAGCAGGTTTTTCAAGATAGCCCTCTGACCTGAGGTGTTTGGAAGTGTTTCCAATTGACTGTACAGTGAAGACCTTTGCAACCCTTTCCCATTGCAGTCAGGTGCCGCATTACTGCTGTAGTATGGGGCTGGACTCTCTGGCTTCTCAGAGGGTTTTCAGTGACCCTTCATGAGTTTGTCAGATGCTACTGGCAACTTACCAGAAAGAACCCCAATGCTTCAAGACAAAAGCCTCAAATAAACAGTTTCACACAATTTTCATAGATGCTAAAACACCAATACTAATATGAACACGCATGAACTGCTGTAGTGTATTTTCAGTACTGCAATTCAGATTTGCTTCTGAGAAATATTCCAAGAGCCAGGACTTTTTTCAAAAATTGACAATATAAACAAGAAAATGTTCCTTTCCATTGTATATATAAGATGAGGCTGGCATCACACCTCCATACTAATATCAAATGGATTGTTTTTGAGAAAATTGTGTGATCATTTTAGCTTTGATGTCTAACTTCGTGTCATCCAGACATGCAACAATTTGGCATTGATCCCCAGAATATACTGAGCACCTACAAATTTTGCTAAGATCAACAAATTATGTAGGCTGTGTACCACTCTATCAGATGGCAGATGCCTGCACTACAAGGAAATGTCATAGTGTTGGCTAGTTACTCAAAATATTTCTTTCTTCCCAGCAACATCAT
This sequence comes from Gopherus evgoodei, assembly GCF_007399415.2. NCBI lineage: Eukaryota > Metazoa > Chordata > Testudines > Testudinidae > Gopherus > Gopherus evgoodei. The sequence continues at coordinate 119,340,275 of NC_044328.1, forward strand.
TTCCATATTATCCAGATTTAGTTCCAGCCAGCTTCTCTTCATCCAAGCCCTCTGTTGTCCAGGCACTGGAATAACTAGAGAGATAGTGCTGTCTGTATCAGATATAAAGGCAATACAGATCTGATCATCCTCTGTGAACTATTGCCCAGGGACTCACTGGGGGTGACGAGCAGTCGGCATACTTTTAGGATCAAGTCTTTTAGCACTGTAGAGCAATCATTGCCAGAACACTTGAATATTCCCTCTCTTCTCTTGTAGTAGGAAGAACCATAGCCCATGGCAAAGAAGTTTGCTGTGGGCAAGGCAATAAACATTACTCTTTGCAGGAGTCACTGCTGTGATCTGATCATGGCTGGTGCTGGCTTGTTGTTATAATTTGGTTAAGTAAATAAAGCTTTGACCTTTTCATTTCTGCTATTGGGATGCGAGTGGGCTGATTATGTAGAAGATGAGCGTGTGTAGGAGTATGCTAATGCTAATGTTAAAATACACTTTTATCTTGAAGCTTTAAAGAACACTGAACAGAATGACTGTGCAGGCTGCCCTGAGCTCAGAAAAAGCTTGGGGTTTTTTTTTGTTGAATTGTCATGACTTTTATAGTTTGTGACATGCTACAGTGTTCATGATGGACAACCCTCAAAACTTCAGTTACACAGTACAGCAACAGCGAAAGCTTAAAACTCTTGAGAGAGGCAATTGAGAATACAGTAATAACACAGTACTGAGGTTCTGACTCTCATTTACCCTAAGGCCCCTTTATGTCTCTCTGGAAACTCTGCAAATGGTATGTCTACACGGCAAGCAGAAACCTGCAGCAGCAAGTCAGAGTCTTGGGCTACAGATTCGGGCTGGCACTACAGTGCTAATAATAGCTGTGCAGATGTTCGGCCTTGGGCCCGAGCTCAGGCTGTGAAACCCAGAGAGAAGGGGCAGGCTTCAGGGCTGGAGCACCAGCCCAAGTCCAAACATCGGACATACGGCTATTTTTATTCCCATAGGGTGAGCCCAAGTCTGTAGATCAAGGCTCTGAGACTCTCTGCGTGGGTTTCTGCTTGCTGTGTAGATGTACCCCAAGAGAGCATAGAATATGTTTCTATTGAATGTAAGACTCTTTTATATTGCCAAAACAGTGTAAATGGAGCCTTGGTGTGAATGGGAATCAGGCCCAATGTCAGGGGCTGCGAACCCCAACATTCACAATGTATTCCTTTCGTTCCAACCAAAACCCAAATCCCGCAAACACTTAGGATCCTGATTAACTTTACACTAATAAGTAGCCTCACGGAAGCAGCGGGACAACACACAATGCAAAATGAAGTAGTGTTTGCAGGATCTGAGCATAAATCCTGTTCCATTAGAGGACCTTTAAAGCAGTGTTTCTCAAACTGGGGTCGCCACTTGTGTAGGGAAAGCCCTTGGCGGGCCGGGCCGGTTTGTTTTCCTGCCCCGTCTGCAGGTCCGGCCAATCGCGGCTCCCACTGGTGCAGACCAAGGGACTTACCCATGAAAGCTTATGCCCAAATAAATCTGTTGGTATTTAAGGTGCCACCGGACTCCGTGTTGCTTTAGTGGATACAGACTAACACAGCTACCCCCAATACAAGAAATCCAGAGTCTTATTAAAAAAAAGTTTGATAAAGGACGTACCAGAAAACAAACAAAGGGCATATTAAATGAAGAACTAAAAGCAAAATGAGCAGTTTGTTTGGAAAAGCACTCTCCAATGATGGGATGAGTCATAAAAGACTTTACTCAAGCAGTGTAAATAAACCACAAGATTTAGCATTTTTGCACCTGCTGTTCTGCATGCACCCATTGTCAGCAATGGAGTTTGCATCAGGGAATCCTTCTGCCTGGTACATAGTGCAAAAAAAATTTACTACAACTCATTCATTCAAACTTAAGACAACATTCTGTGCTGCTAAGCCCGATCTAAAGCCCAATGACGTCAGTTGGAGTCTTTTCATTTACTTCATTGGGGTTTGGATCAGGCCACTGGCATGTAAGCAAATAGACTATCAACATGTATTTCTCACTTTAAAAAATCTGCTTTACTTGTCACTTACATCATTTAGAAAATTACAAGAAAACGAACAATCTCAGACTCACTGACACTGGAGGTATCTCCTGAGAATGAATTCTTCAGCAATATGTTTTGCCTTTCATCATACTACATCTTTACCTTCCCACAAACCTTCCCTTCTTTCCCTTTGTAGTCTTTTTCGCTTGCTTCTTTTCCTGCTCATCTACATCCATTACGCTACGTACAAACCTTTCCTCCAATTTTCATTTGGGTGGATTCACTTGAATTTCAGATTTGAACAAACCTGAAAATGCAAGAAGAGGTTAAAAAAAAAGAAGCAAAAACTGCAGAATTTCACCTGGTTTCATGCTAATACCACAAAGCAACCCAGATTCATTTAGAGCCAATTTCACACAGAAGATCTGCAAACTTTAACCAACCATCCAGCTTACTTGGACTGAGTATCAAGTGTTTAAGGAAACCCTAACATAAGGGAATTTTATGTTGCTCTAGAAATTATAGCAAAAAGGTAATAGAAGTTTTCCACTTCTCCTGGCCCTCTCCAGCACAGCACATTGGTCCCTCCTCTCTCCCATCCCCAGCTGCTTTTTCAAAGGTCAAAATGCTTATAAAAAAATGTATATATTTGAAATCAGTTCATTTCTTTAAACAATGAAGTGCTTTTTTGATTTAGAGTCTCTCTCTCTCTATCATATCAATACTAAGCTGAAAATACAACTATATCAATGCAAACATTAAACCTGGCATTTTTAAGGCCCTGATGGGAGTTAAGTATTCAATTCCCAGGGATTTTGAACTAGTCCCCTTATGCTCCATTGGAAATCCCACCCAACAGTACTGTGTGCTAAGATACCTGAGGTAATTTTAAATGAAAAGTTTGACTCTCCTGTAATCCAGGAGCCACGGCTTTAAGAAATATCAAGCAATTTGCAAAAATAAAAAAATATAAAATAAAAATCAAAAATTGGCAACACTTCCTGATTCACACCAGGATAAGTGAGATTAGAAATCAGACCCAACATTTAATCTCCCATGTTCCTAATTCAACGTGTCCATATGCTCTAAATAGTTCCCCTCTAGAAAAGGCAAGGAACACATTTCTGGCTTCAGTGATAGTAGTGTATCCCCAGCCTGTGCACTCTTTCCAAGAGATTTCTCTATGTGAGCTCCAGTCCTCCTGTGCAGTCACTCCCTGAGTGTTTTTTTCTCTCCTACACATCTCAGCAAGGGCAACCCGATTTCTCACCTATTGGCCAGTGCTCATCAACAAGCGACATGTTGCATATGCAGCTTTGAGAAAACTCACACTGCAGAAGCAGATTGCAGACGCTGCCTGCCAAGCTTTTCCCATTGCTCACGTCATCCCTGGTGCTTTTCATATCTGACAAGGGGGCAGAAAAGGTGCTTCCAGGAAGCACCAAGTTCAAGCACATCAGAAAAGTAAATGAAAGTTAATAGTTGCCTTAATTTCTTAATTAAAATTGAACAGAGTGACAAAAGGAGCAAAGAGCTAACAAATTGGCTATATAATCCCCTAGAACAGGACAAAACCCTGCGCTGTTACAGAGAGTATAATATTAACAGCCTATTAACATCTTCCCTGCACACAGTCTCAAGGAAACATGGTTGGCTGGTTTGGGATCATGGCTTTTTCCCCCACTACTGCCATTGGCTGCCAGGATAGGGTGTGGAGCAGCAGATCGGAGCACTTAAGGGGGTGTGGGGTGTGTTGATTCAGGTTTCCTTTACTCAGCCTGCTTTATTCCCGCACCATGGCTCCCACAACTGATGCTCAACAACTCCTGATCCACTTCTCCACCCCCAGTGCACCTCTGCTGAGTTAACTGGCAAGCTACTATATGAATCATTTACCTCCTCCACTTGATTGATATGACAGCCGATCAGCTAGTGAGCTCATGCCATGCTTTATGTCGATAGGCCATACAGATTGAAGGTTGCAATAAAATGATGAGACACAGGCGTGCTGGCAAGTGTCTGAACTTTATTTCCTGGCCTGCATTGCGCCACATGGGGCAGGGTTATAAAAAGTTGCTCCCCTGTTACATAGCAGGAGTCAGGCTCCACAGCCTGCAGTCATTAGTGTAAATTACCCTGTAAGGCTATAGTTTTTGGCTGCTGTTGTTCATTCTTTATACTTGTTTACTCACCTCACCGGAGTGTTGTAGAGATTAATTAGTTAATGTTGGTTCAGAGCTTGGAGACTGTAAGGTGTTTTCACTTACCAATGTTCAAGCAGTGTTATTAATCACTTAGTCATCCTTATGCAAGAATAAAAATCCAGGGCCAGATCTTCAGCTGGGGTAAACCAAGGCTGGTCCTCTAACACCAATAGAGCTGTGTCAATACACACCAGTGGAGGATTTGTCCCATTGATTCTGGATGTGTTCTGATGTTTGGTCTCACGCTGTTCTGCATCCCACAAAGAACTTTGCTGTTGGCGGAATTTAGTCTACTGAATAGACAAGCAGGCAACTGTTCTCTCTTTCATTCACATGGATTTACAAAAAAGATTTGCCAAGTAATTATAATAACAAAAGCAACTTTGGCCTGATTCTACCTTTGCTTACACCACGTCACACTGCTGTAACAACAATGGAGTTCCTCCTGATTTACACTCCTCTGAATGAAGAATTAACCCTGATGTGTAGTTTCAAATGGCCATTTGCTAAATACAAATGAGTGTTTTAGGGCTATATTCAGACTCTGTGATCACCAAATATGCTGAAAAATATGTTATTAAAATTTTTAAAATATTCAAATTTAAAATATTTAAAATATTCAAATATTTCTCATCAAAATTCAGAACAATGGTGCCATTTTGAGATAAAAAAACTGAAACAAAACAAATAAAAATAAAAATGAGTAATTCTCAAGTATCCAAATACCTCTGAGTCATCAAGGCTGCATTTGTGGAGAATATAATATAATTCAGCTGCCTACATCTATGTGAACTTTCACATTTACAAGGAATACATCAGGTGAAAAATTCAATACTGTATTTTACTTGGAAAAAACCTGAAGAAAAGGTCATTTATTGGCCTTTTTTTTATGATTAACATCTGCCATACAAAGATCCTTGAAGCTGTAATCTAGATTCCTGGTTTCTAAGCAATTTAACAAGTGATCTTCAGTATGTGTTTTAAGCTAAAAACAAATCTTACCACTAGGCATTATTCATGTTAGAGTAGCAGAAGCACATACTTTTTTTTGATCTTTTTGCAGAAAAAAGATGATGATATAACAATACTCTGCTGCATTAGTGTAACTCCATCTATATCTTACATGAGTCACACTGAAGTGACTTAGATAGCAGTGGATGGCCATAAATAAAAAAATATGATGTCTAACATTATCAAGGACTTCACACAGCTCTTGAAATGTCACTGTCGCAAACTACACTATACTTTCAACATGATACAAAACATGTCCATAATGTCAATGCGGAATCCACTTCTACTTTTAGTGTATGCGCAACGTGCCTCAGGTGGCACGTGATCAGGATTCCTCACCAAATTTGGCGCCCTGGTTGGATCATTAACTTCCCTGACCTGGGCCTTAGAAAAAATTCATTATAAATTGTCCTGGTTTACATTTTTAAAAATTAAGGCCTGGTCCTTTCAAGAATATGATGGAGAAAATCCTCTCTCCTCTGGCTGCTATTCTGCCTTACATTGTGTGTCACTTTTAGACTTTAAGGTCAGAGTGGACCATTGTGATCATCTAGTCTGATCTCCTGCACATTGCAGGCCAGAGAATCTCACCCATCCACTCCTGAAATGGATCCCCTAACCTCTGGATGAATTACTGAAGTCCTCAAATTATGGTTTAAAGATTTCAAGATACAGAGAAAAAAGAATGAGGAATATTTGTGGCACCTTAGAGACTAACAAATTTATTTGGGCATAAGCTTTCATAGGCTAAAACCCACTTCTAACGAGACTAATCAGTTAAGGTGGGCTAGTATCCACAGGAGGAAAAAAACTTTAGTAGTGATAATCAGGATAGCCTATTTCAAACAGTTGACAAGAAGGTGTGAGCAACAGTAGGGGGAAAATTAGCATGAGGAAATAGTTTTTACTTTGTGTAATGACCCATCCACTCCCAGTCTTTATTCAAGCCTAATATAATGGTGTGCAGTTCGCAATTTAACTCCAATTCGGCAGTTTATTGTTGGAGTCTGGTTTTGTAGCTTTTTGTTGAAGAATTGTGACTTTTAGGTCTGTAATTGAATGACATGGGAGGTTAAAGTGTTCTCCAACTGCTTTATTTATTCTTTATGCAAAAGAATAAATGGACACAAATCAGCCATCAAGAATTATAACATTCAAAGACCAATTGGAGAACATTTCAATCTCCCTAGTCACTCAATTACACACTATTTGGTATGTTGGAGATGCTGGTGTTTCATACATGGGGGTGTTCGAAAATCCCAGACATAGGAGTGGGAGTTGAGCAAAAGAAAACAAAAAGGTAGAATGGAAATGGCAAATACACATAGTTTCTTATAGTAAAAGAAAAAAAAGCCCACCTAAAATCTGTTGCTTATGTTAAAGAGATGACCACAGGTCAGTTTTATCTATGTGATCATAACTTATATCAGATGCTGTCTAAAGAATTCCTTATCTAATATCGAAAAGCAATTCTGTCAGCCAGTCAGTTCATCCACCATAATCAAGTCCCACAAACCATATGTTCATATATTCCAAAATGAAACAATGTATAAAATAACTATGGATTATTAGGCTCTTGTTAAATAAACCAGCCTTTGTTGGTCTGACAGAGCCCAAGGCATAAAGTAACCAACTCAAGAATTTTTCTGGTCACACAGCTTGTATGGTGATTATTTATTTTTCGGTCAGACACATTCAGATCTGTGATTTCCAGAGAACAGGCTGATAGCTTCATTGACTAACATGGAAAGAGAAAGCAGCAAAGAATCCTGTGGCACCTTATAGACTAACAGACGTTTTGGAGCATGAGCTTTTGTGGGTGAATACCCACTTCTTCAGATGCTCATGCTCCAAAACGTCTGTTAGTCTATAAGGTGCCACAGGATTCTTTGCTGCTTTTACAGATCCAGACTAACACGGCTACCCCTCTGATACTTGACACCATGGAAAGAGAATGGACCTATTCTAATGTATATAACTACTGAATATTAGAACATTATATAAGGTTCCCATTGAAAGCAGAACCACTGTCCACTTTTAGAAATTTATACCATGTTCATTTATGGGCTGAACTAATACAACTCAAAATTAACTTCAAGTTATATTATGACAATAAATCAAATTTCGGATAACAAATTTGCAAATAGAACTTGCCAGTTTTAGATTTGGACAAGTATTTGTGAAAATAGATGCCTCAATCTTATCTAGTATGTGACAAGATAAGACAAAGACTGGCATAACTTTGACACTGTTGTATCTACTTTACAAATGGTATCTGCATTTTTGTGAGCCAGACCTCGGAAACATGAAAACTTCAAAAACTACTATATTGAAATGTACCAGATGATATGGGCCCAAAAATATCCCCACTGATCTTTGTATGAATGTTATATTTATTTGCATATTCCTGTCTTGCTAGCTGGGTTTCCTGTGGAATCTGGAATCCAGGGTTTGATCACTAGGGGTAATCAATGCAAAATCCCAATGCTGGTCATGCAGATATACATTCTTGCAACCTTTGCTGTCTGGAGACTTGCATAGAATCAATCCCTAAGACTTTTTCTTGAAGTTCAAATCCATTCAAGACATGGGGAATCTTTGGTATACAAGGATTCCTGGAAAGGGCCCTTTATTTTGACACATATTGACTAAAAAAGATCTGCAATTCTAGGGATTCTAATACCCTTATTCATTTTGTGTATTACCTTACCCCATAAATAATTCCATTGAAATAAATGGGACTGTTTATGGCATAAGGCACTACTCCATGTGAATAAGGGGCTCAAATCTATCCCTTCTGTAATATAGCTCTGGCTCAGGGCTATATATCTCATCAGATATTTTGATTAGCAAGATCAAATCATCTATAGATTTAATATTTTTTGTTCATTGCACTTCTTTTATAGTAAATCAATTCTGGTAATCGTACAAAAAAAATCTAATCATTATCCATATGAGTTCCTAGTTATCAGGCCATTTGATGATATGCCGCCTCAATGGATCTCAATTAGAATGTCTTCTGTTACTCTGTTAATGCCCAGATTCATGACTAACTTGACTAAATGTTCAGTATTCATAGTTAGCAGAAGTCAGTGTACCAAAACTATTCTCAGGTAAATTAAAGAGCAGGTAGCTGTACATTATTTGCTTGATGAACATCATGAATGAAACCATTAGTGCTGCTATTATCTGCTACACTACCGGAAACTTAAGTCAAGTTCCAGACTCATTTGGAATGCCAGACACCTTTCTGATGGCAGTGTGCCAGTGGAAGAAAATCAGTATATCTCATTCTAGCTTTTTTTAATAGTATCATCCAGGAAAGCAATAATATTGAGTACCACTCAGTGAAGAATTCACAATCAATAAGTTATTTAACCATATTTTTCTTTTTTCCCCCATTCATGAATTGTCCCATGAACAGATTGCAATAGTCTCAGCTGTATTCATTATTCAGAATGATTTGCTAATTTCCTCAGTGAAGAATTCTTGGTCTAAAGGTATTTCTCAAATTAAGAATATTCACAATTTGCAAGTCTCTGCTGTGCTCATAAGGTACATAGGTCACATGGTACTTTCTCTTTGACCTCACTGGATGGCTTAAGTAACTAACCCACACAATGAAAAATAGCCAATCAAATTTAAAATTCCCTCTTTGTTCACGGGCTCGGAACCTTTCAATTGCACTTAGTCTGCAGGAGCAGAGGGGGTGACATATAAGGCCTATATGTCAGAGTAACACTCACATGACTCCAACCCACCAAACTGGAAGGAGAATTTCTTCCTCCAACTCCTCTGAGATCCTCTATATCTTGCCTGCATAGAGCCTGACCCCAAGCCATTGGACATACAGAGAGTTTTGCTATTGACTTCATGGGCAATGGGATCACATGAAATATTTGGGCCTCTGCATCTATTTCAGGTGGACATCTCTTCGAGGACTTCCTTGTATTTTTGCTGTCTAATCCAGTACCATTGACTGCAGCATCTCCCTGGGCTGCTATATTTTGAAGGCCTCTTTATGTGCTGTGCTATAAATACATGCTGTATAACTTTCTTTGTGCATTTCTGGGGACAAAGCCCATTAAAAAACATACAACCAAAGTAGTTCGTCAGTTTATTTAGCAAGTGGTATTGCTCCTTTCCTTGTCCAGCTGTGCAGAACTTCTTCAATAATGTACCATTTCACATATAACAAAGGACATCTTTGCAAGGAGACACCCTTCACTCACTTTTGAATGGGAGTTTCTTTAAAAGGGAAGATTATATTACTCAGAACTTAACTCTGATATTTAAAAAGCTCTTCATGTGCACCTGATATTGCAAAGCCTGTTTTCAATTTACCACCAAGATTATCCACTTTCCATAAATATTCCCAGGGGAAGACTTTCCCAACCTCTTATTTTAATGCCTTTTTATCCTTGCATTTAGAAAAGCAGGGTTGATGATACTTATTTCCACGTCTTCCCCCCCGTCTACACGTGGCCCTGATAAATACTTGTAATTTCAAGATTTTATTTTGAGTCACTCCTCTCCTAACAAAAATGTTAATGTCATCTTTCCCCGTGGGGAGAAGATTTTTGCAGTAGTGTTATCTCTTCCCTTTCTGAAGTGAAAAGACTGCCACAGATTGATAGCTGATTCTGTTTGGCATTATTTTATTATGCATAATATAGAAAATATTAAATAGATCAATAGAAAAATGAAGCTGTTACAAGCTGATCTCCATGGAATCGGAAAATGGACGGGAAAATAAGAATTATTTATAGGGGGGGAAAGCAAATTAAATTTACACATTTGAGATAATAAAGCATGTGGTTTATCTTTTATGGATCTCTAATCTAGCTTTACTTAATCACATTCTTTGTAAGACATATTGTTTTAGTTTTTCCAATGGAATTTTTTTGTTGGGAGAGTATATAGTGTAATTACTTGGCTCTCTGCATTATCTTTCATTTTTATTATAAAATGTCATGATTTTGAAAAGAAAAAATTTCATGCACTATATAATGTCAATCATCTGTCTTTACGAGATGGAACAGTATTCATTTTGTTCTACATGGTTTTTAAGAGAGCAAAGAAACTTTCTTTCATGTACAGTCACTCTTAAAGCTATATTTCAATCTACTTTGCATAAGAGCATAGTCACAATTACAATCATCCATTTGAAAGTATATTTATGGTGTCAATTATAATAGCTTTTTGTTTCTCTTTTATGTCCAGAATTACAGACAAAGTCGTATCCAAGGGAAACAAAAGTAGGGCAAATAGTAATATTTCCCCAAATTTCAAAGATCTATTTTGGTTTTAGAATCTTTATAATTAAATATATTAATATTAATATTTTAATTAGAAATTAGTGTGGAAAACTCAACACATCTATCAAGTCACTCTGGGGAAAAAGTTAACACCTGTTATTAACTCTGACACTTTTTAATCTTGAAAGCTAACAAAGATTTATTATGTTTATAGATGGCTGTGACCATCTATAATATTATTCATCAGATTACATAGAATATAATAGATGACACCAGAGTGACAGCAACACTGTTATTTAGCCAAGAGTCAGTGCTATCATCCAAAATCAAGACACCTGGCTTCACTTCAAAGTTCTCCATTGTTTAATAAATATTCTTCAGAAGTACTGTTGGCTTTTAAATGGCCTGATCCTGCATTCTATGCTCAGCTAAAACACTCCCTTAACCTTTTGTAATAAAAATTAATCAATCAATGAGTGTTCCTATCTGGTAGTGTGAGTCAAACAAGTGTCACCTAAAGCAGAAGAACTTCTCACACCAAAAGATGGCAGATCATAAAGACTGATGCTAGAGTCAAAAAGGTTTTGGACTTGATTCTAATCTCATTTAAACCACATAAAGCCCCTGTTGTTTAATCAAATCACTAAAATTACACTGACCTTGTGATTCTTAACAGAGCATCAAGTTTACTTTGCTATACTGTTTTAGCTACAAATTATTTTGGGGTGTGTTTTGGTGTGGTTTGGATTTGATTGTCAGGTCCAAACCAAAGTCCATTGAAGTCAACAAGAGTCCTTCTACTGACTTCAAATCATTATGGATTGGTACTCGAATCTGCATAATACTCGGGAGCGACGCCAGGGTTTTTGGCACCCTAGGCAGGGGTCCTTCCGCACTCCCGGTTGTTGGCGGCAATTCTGCAGCAGGGGGGGGTCCTTCTGCGCTCCCGGTCTTCTGGGCACTTTGGCGACGGGTCCCGGAGCAAGTGAAGGCCCCGCCGCAGAATTGACGACAACGACTCAGAGCGCAGAAGGACCCCCTGCCGCCGAATTGCCGCCGAGGGCAGCAAAATGCCACCTTCCCAAATCCTCGTGCCCTAAGCGACCACCTAGGTCACCTAAATGGAAGCGCCGGCCCTGATAATACTGTATGCTTAAGATTGCAAACATGGCAAAGGTATTGCATGATGCAAAGAGTGTGATTTGGAAGTTGATGAGGAGCTGTTCTCCAGTTTGAAATCCCTCACAAAATTTTACTGCAGTGTCCTAAATCTGACAATTTCAGGCTCTTTACTACATAGTATTATGCAAAACTACTCCATTTAAACAAATCTCTGGGACTTTTTTGTTTCTCAACTGATGCCATTCTGTGCCCATGAAAATATCTCTGCCTATCATCTTTGTCTTGACTCTAGGTGCACTTAAGACCTAAGGTAATACATTGGAGTGAATAATTTATTCAACAAATGTCTCTATTTTGACACATTGTCATACTAGTTCAGACAGCAGAGCATGTAGTCTAGTAGTCTTCTCTGTGAGTGGTCAATATGAGATGCTTCCAAGAAGAGTGCAATAAATCCTGTTATAGGCAGTTCTAGGATAAACTGCAAACAGGAAAGCATCCACCTAAACCCAAAATTGTTTGAAAGTTTCCTGCAAGTAGTTTACCATTTTCAAAAATGTTAATTTGCCAAATAATACTAATGACATTGTTGCCATTGGGCACAAGCAATTCATTGTAAATATCCAGTAGCCAAAATTCAATGTCTGATCAGACACTTATAGTGGTTGCCAACTCTCAGGATTTTATCATGAAGCTTGCCCCATTTGAGGTTTTACTTAATGTTCCAGTTCCTGGAGACTGGTAATTGACCCAGAATCTCCGCTTATTTTAAAAGGCAGTTTCCAGCCCTCCTGGCAGTATAGAAAAGCATGAAAATGTAACCTAAGTAAACCCTAGAAGTTGAAAAAGCAGAAGGCAAAGTAAAAGAGCCCTCTTTAAAAATAACAATAATACATTTTTTAAACTCATGATTTTTAGGCCAGTCTCATGATTCTTTGAAGCCTGCCTCACCTTTTTTAAATGTATAGGCACTTTTTGGCAGTATTGCACTTAGATCACATGATACTGTTTTTGTTCTCCGATTGGATAATTGTAATTTTTAGAATTAGGTCTCTATAGTGAGTGTGCTGCTGTATGAAAAGGAAGATGACCATTAATATCATTGTTGCTACCACTATTGCACAATTTCACTAAATTTGATACAAAGTATATCCTGTAAGGTGTCAATGGAATCTATCAAGTATGATTATGCTGTTTAAATCCATCTATCAACACTGTATCTGAAGTTATGAATATTGACTATATATTTGTATCGCAAATGTGTTTGTTCTTGGGGTGACACCCACAAGGTAGTTTACAGCCACTCTCACCAGCCCATTGTGAATGAACTATATAAGCTTGATTGGCCATTAAGAAGAATCAACTCTCCAGATAACTTTTCCTGAGGACACCTTGGACATCTCCATTTTGCCTCATTCCTGCTCCAATTCTCTAGACTGTGGCTTTACAACTAAAACGAGTCCTTTGAATTATGGACTGGGGACCTTCCAATCTTTTGGAAGTTACCAGAGAGATTTTTACAAGGCAATAGTCCTATTCCACCACTGCTATGATCCAGATTTATGAACACTGAAAATCACTTGTATGTATATGATTCTTTAGCCATTCCATAAGCCTCTTTTATTAATAAAATCTTTAGTTAGTTTACCAAGGATTGGCTGACAGTGTGAAATTTGGGTAAGATCTGAAATATATAGTGACATGGGGAAAAGTGTCTGATCGCTTGATAATGGTAGAAACTCATATATGGTGAATTGGGTTTTCAGTAACCTCTCACTATATTAGACCTGTTTGTCCGGATGGGAGCCAAGGGCTGGAGTGCATAAAGGGGACTGTATTTGGCTTTCTATTAACCAGTGTGGTGCTACGGAAGCTCCTTGTTAATGGTTTGGTGAATCTAATCATAGAATAAACCATCACTCTGGGGGGATTGTCTGCCCTATTTCTTGCAATCTGCCCTGAGTGTGGCATCCTCAGTGTGGTCCATTCTAGGCACAGCAAGTACTCGTGTTCACCAATTCAAAATTCATTTCTCATTAATGCTCTTTAATATTTACTATGTGCTGCCTCGCCAGCCTTCTTGGTAGCAGGCTGCTTCACTAGGATGTGTGCAGACAGGCAACCCTAATGGGGCACTGTGGAGTGACTCAGCAGAAATATCACACACCAATAATCAGAGAACTCTTCCTGCCAGAAATTCTCTAAAGGATTGATCCAAAGTCCATTAAAGTGAAGACTCTCACTGATTTCAGTGGGCTTTCGATCAAGCTTTGTAACCAGGAATCAAAGCAGGTTACCCTAAGCAAAAACAAACATAAGAATCAACCTCACCAAGCTGGCATTTAACCCAGTCCTTGGAAGCTGTGTGTGGAAGTCTACTTCCCACCGATGTTCTCCTCCTCCTAGCTCCTCACCAACCACTCTCATTGCTCATGTGCATAGGGAGAGAGAAATGTGCATAGGGAGAGAGGAATTCCAGTTCCCAGGGCCAGGGCTGTCCTTAGGGGGGGCAGGGCCCAGGGAGGAAGTGATGAATCCGTCACTTCTGGGACCAACCCCGTAGGGCCTGGCCCCGGAGCAATAGCACATGCCTGGGAGCTCTGCAGCCCACCCGGGGAATTTAAAAGGACCCAGGGCTTCCAGCCGCCACTACTGCCTGGACCTCTGCACAATTGCCCCTTTTGCCCACCCCTATTGGCAGGCCTGGAAGTGTACCTAGAGCAGACCTGTTACTTCAAGGAGACTTGGTTTTGCCCATCCCATCACAGGTGCAACCATGTCTGAAGTGAATTCATTAAAAAAAATTATCAAACATTATGGGGTTTTTGGGGAAGGGGGTTGTTTTTGCCTTTTGCAGATCTTTAATGGATTCTTCCCACATCATGGATTTATTTAGCAGTGATTTTTTTAAACTATCTGTAAAGACCCTGTAAAAGGATTCCAGTCACTTACTACGCATCTGAATGGAAGTATAGATGAAGGCAAAGGCTAATGTAAAGTGCACATCTGATAAAATCAGAGGGTTTTTTTTAACAATTATAAATACACACTAATAACAGCCATAGAAAGTCATTCCTCAAAGCAAGATGTCTTCAAAGAATTCTCTTTGCGAGAGGGTATTGTCAGAGAGTTCATATACCCGAAATGATTGTTTCCTTTTAAATTATTACTATTGAGGGGTGGAAGAATTATTGAAACCCTGTAGCAGTTAACATTGCTTGGGAGAATCTTTTAAGAGGTCTGATAGTCATTTCCTGTCCAGCCTAGAGTATGAGGATATGTCTACACTGCAATTAAATACCACTAGCTGATCCATGTCAGCTGATTGGCTGACTACATCCATGTCAGGCTACAGGGCTGTTTAATTGCAGTGAAGATGTTCGGGCTCAGGCTGGACCTGAGATTTAAGGACCCCACAAAAGTCCCAGAGCCTGGGCTCCAGTCTGAGCCTCAAATCTATAATTCACATTCACCACTCACTTGTTTTTTGTGTGGAAGACACAGCAATTTAACCGATCCAAGTTTGAAATCTTATTTAGTATGTATGGCTTTTCAGTGCACATACAATGGTTTACATTACCATGATTAAACAGCCTACTAGCCCGAGCCCTGCAAGTCCATTTCAGCTGACATGGGCCAGCCACAGGTGTTCAATTGCAGGGTAGACATCCCCTGACAGATCTTCCGTGACTAGGACCTCACCAAATTCATGGCTCATTTTGGTCAAGTTCATGGTCATCGGATATTTTAAATCATCACTTTCATGATTTCAGCTATTTAAATCTGAAATTTCATAGTGTTGTGATTTTAGGGGTCCTGACCCAAAAAGGAATTGGGAGGGGTCACAAAGTTATTGGGGGAGCGTTGTGGTACTGCTTCCCTTACTTCTGCACTGCTGCTAGTGGCAGCACTGCCTTCAGTGCTGGGTGCCCTACCAACACCCGCCATTCTCTGTCTGCCCAGTTCTGAAGGCGGCACAAAAGTAATGGTGGCAATACCACAACTCCTTTAAAATAACATTGCGACATCCCCTGCCCTGCAACTCCCTTTTGGGTCAGGACCTCCAATTTGGGAAATGCTGGTCTCCCCTGTGAAATCTGTATAGTATAGAGTAAAACCACACAGGCGGCTAGATTTCATGAGGGGAGACCAGATTTCATGGTCCATGAAGCGTTTTTCATGGTTGTGAATTTGGTAGGGCCCTGCTCATGCAGTGTAGATCCCTTTTCTAGAGGTTAGAACTGCTCCCCCTGTACAGTCACCCCCCACTGTTATGTTAATTCATGGCATCATAACTTTTTTTTAAAAACTCTTCAATGTGATAAATACTTCTTGCTTACTCAGATCTATTTCTGACTGTAAGAAATTATATATGTATATATGAAACACAAAACTGTACCTAAAGGCATGGACCCCTTGGAACTCCTGCCCATTTGCACAGGTCAGTGCTTGGCCAAAAATGAACTAAGATTATACTATATTTGTGTGTCCTCTGGGACAATTTCTTCTCAGTTTTTACATAGCTTTGGTAAACTTTCAGAATGATTTAATGAGAGTTCATGCTGTTACTCCTTTAAGGGCCCAATCATAGGGCTTTGCCTATGAAAAGACTGCAGAATTGTGCTGAAAACTAAATGTAGGAATAAATAAATATACTAAGATAATCAAGTAGGGAGACCAGATGTCCCAATTTTATAGGGACAGTCCTGATTTTTGGGTCTTTTTCTTATATAGACTTCTATTACCCCTCGCCCCCGTCCCAATTTTTCACACTTGCTGTCTGGTCACCCTATAATCAAGAAGCACAGAATATGAGGAAGTGTTATTTACTCCTTCTCATAACACAAGAACGAGGGGTCACCAAATGAGATTAATAGGCAGTAGGTTTAAAACAAACAAAAGGAAGTATTTCTTCACACAATGCACAGTCAACCTGTGGAACTTTTTGCCAGAGTATGTTGTAAAGGCCAAGACTATAACAGGGTTAAAAAAAGAACTAGATAAATTCATGGAGAATAGGTCTACCAACGGCTATTAGCCAGAATGGGAAGAGATGGTGTCTGTTTGTCAGACGCTGAGAAGGGGCAACAGGAGATGGGTCACTTGATGATTACCTATTCTGTTCATTCCCTCTGGGGCACCTGGCATTGGCCACTGTCAGGAGACAGGATACCGGCCTAGATGGACCTTTGGTCTGACCCAGTATGGCCGTTCTTATGGTCAAGAAAATATCAGCTTCCACTGGATACAAAACAGATTTTGAATTTGGTATGTATCTGGATATTGAAGTTCCAATTTCCATCCCCAATTCTCTGAGCCACCTAATCACTTCTAGTAGAACTTACAACCATTAGTATTCCTACATGTTTTATTTTATAGTTCGGTGAAAATGGACCACGACCACCATTCCCCTGTACAGATGATAGAATTAGCTTTTGAAACCATTGAGCACTGAGACCTTTTCCAATGTATTGCAATTAAACACCTGTGCTGAATAAGTCAAGTGGAATTTCACAGATTGACCGATAGCCCTCATCTTTTCTTTTCTCCACTGGGTGTTGTGAAATATTTAAAAATATTGCTTCAACTTTTCTTTATAAAGTAGCTTTGTCCCACTTTGTTTAACTGTATTTCTTGTTTGCAGCATTTATGGTTAGGGTATTTTAAAGAAGATTTTAATAACTGCAAAGAAGTAAATAGACATCAAGGCAAAAGTTGCTTGAGCAAACAAAAACGTGCGGATAAGCTAGGATAAGCTGGCCTGCCCTGTGCTGACAGACAGTTAAGCAAAATCGAGAATGCCATTGAAGTGAAGTAGCAAACTGACCCATCCCAGTAATAAGTCAGTTCCACATCATGGTATCAGAGGGCTCTCAGAGACATTACAGTAAGATTCAGGCCATTTCTGCTCATTAAAGATCAGGCTACCTACTTTTCCAAAGATTTTTCCATTGGATTAGAGAGGGACGCACAACAATTTGCTGACCAGCAATAACTTAGAAAGGCAGAAAGCTAGGCTGCCACCCTAAAGACACCTCTCTGGGGAGGAGAATGAGACACCATTCCAAGAGACGTAGCAGGAGAGGTGGGATTACAGTTGTACCTCTTTAATCACCCACGAAGATGGCACCAGCTAAGGGGAAATATCAGGGTCTCTCAGTGAGAGGACAGGTGAGTGTGGCGGAAGGGGATTGTGAAACTCACTTTCTGCACTGGGCCAGATTCTCAGCTGCTGTATATTGGTTCAACCCCACTTAAGTCAATGGAACTATGTGGATATATAGCAGCTGACCCTTCTATTTAGCCAGTATGTGAAGACTATTTGGGGGTTTTAGATTAGTGTAAATGCAAAATTCCTTATAGACGCTGATGGAATGAGACCTGGCAACCCCAAATATGCTGGTTTATGAGCCTGATTCTGAGAGGTGCTGAACACCCATAATCTAATTTTACTTCAGTGACAGATTTTAGTTACCAATCTGCCTGGAGCATCAGCTGATCAGGCTGACGCCACAAGACCATTTGGGGAGGAGATGACATAACACACCAAGTGTTTAAATTTTGAAGCCTTATTAATAAAATAATAAAATACAGCAGAAAGTATTGGGAATGCTCCCATGTCACTCAGGGGAAGAAAGAAAGCACTAGAGCCCCAAACCCTGACCCACTTTCATATGCACACATGCATTACCCAAGACTGGCTAGGCCTGGGTGTAACATAAGAAGAAGAGGGGGAGGGGTGGACGGGAGTTCTTGCCCTGGGCCCAGGTCATCCAGGGAATCCACTGTAATCTCCAAATTGGTCCAGCTCTTGGGAAGGTTTTTAAGTTCTGGGTTCCTTTGGGGGTGTTGTCATCCAGGGCCCTCTGTGCCTGGTACTCTTTGTACCTGTCCCAATCAGCTTGCTGTGGCCTTCTTGGCTGCCCAAAATACACTGGCTCTGAAGAATTTGTTTTCCTTCCTGTTGGCCTTCATCGTCACCGCCTCATTCACTCTGTTTTCGCTGCTATCTTTGCAGCTTTGCTCCACTTAGTTTTCCTCTTTTCACGACTGGACAGCTGTAGATTTCTCATCTGTAGATTTCTCGTCAAGCCTATGACCCTGGGCCGGGGCCAGCATCTTATCTTCACACAGAGCTAGCTAAAGTGCTGAGTTAACCCGTTCTCTCCTTTTTTCTTTCTCTGCACACCTTCTTGGCCTCTCGTACTCCTGCAAAGAAATCTTCCATACCCCACTCACACACCTTTGACCATCCCCAAAATGCTTTGCGATGCTTGCAACAGCGTTAGCTACATACAATGTGGATCTGCCTTCCCTGGGGACTCCCTGAGGGAAGGGGCCATTGGGGTGTGACAGTGGGAGTTGTGAGTGATCAGCACCTCAAAAATCAGGGCCGATGCTTGACATATCAATGCTAACAAAAATCGGAGGATTTCACACAGCCCACAGCTGTGAGGATTAATTAAATTTGAAAAGCAACCGAGATCTGAAGATCACAGGTGCTGTCTTGGTGAAAGTTATTATAACTTTGAAACAAATCCATTTCCAGAAATCTGCAACTAGAGCTTTTCGTCTCTTTCCCTAGTAATAGCTTGCATGCGTCCCTCTGAAGGATAGACAATTTCTTGGTTGATTTTGCCTCAGTTCAATTAATGAGTCTTCCAGCTACAGCTTGGAGAATTTGCCCTGACCCCTTCTCTAGCAACAGTATTGCTAATGTAATTAATTTGATGTTGCCACAGTAATAGAAGAGTGACATGTCAGGAATGAATATTCTAATGCATTAATCTGATCACATCTTTCCTTTGGCCGCTTAAGTATATTCTTTTTCTGAATGTTTGACTATCTTGAATCTTTTATGCAGTCTTATATAGTTTGGTACATGCCAGTACATAATTATATATACTTTTTTCTCACAGCTGAAAGCCCTTTGGAAGTATTCTTCTATCATCTCTGGTAAGAATATGATTTTTTCAAAAAGATTTGTATTAATCATGCTATTAAAGGGAGATTTCTTCCACTGTGAAATATTCTAGTTAACATGCTTTCATAGAATCATAGAATATCAGGGTTGGAAGGTCATCTAGTAAGCCCCCCTGCTCAAAGCAGGACCAATTTCCAACTAAACTGTCCCAGTCAAGCCTGACTTTAAAAACCTCTAAGAAAGGGGATTCTACCACCTCCCTAGGTAACCCATTCTAGTGCTTCACCACCCTCCTAGTGAAAAAGTTTTTCCTAATATACAACCTAAACCTCCCCCCACTGCAACTTGAGACCATTACTCCTTGTTCTGTCATCAGGTACCACTGAAAACAGTCTAGATCCATCCTCTTTGGAACCCTTTTTCAGCTCATTGAAAGCAGCTATCAAATCCCCCCTCATTCTCTCTCTTCTGCAGACTAAACAATCCCATTTCCCTCAGCCTCTCCTTATAAGTCATGTGCTCCAGCCCCCTAATCATTTCTATTGCCCTCCACTGGACTCTTTCCAAGTTTTCCACATCCTTCTTGTAGTGTGGGGCCCAAAACTGGACACAGTACTCCAGATGAGGCCTCATCAATGTCGAATAGAGGGGAATGATCACGTCCCTCAATCTGCTGGCAATGCCCCTATTTATACAGCCCAAAATGCCATTAGCCTTCTTGGCAACAAGGGCACACTGTTGACTCATATGCAACTTCTCATTCACTGTAACCCCTAGGTCCCTGCTTCCTAGCCATTCGGTCCCTAGTCTGTAACAGTGAATGGGATTCTTCCATCCTAAGTGCAGGACTCTGCACTTGTCCTTGTTGAACCTCATCAGGTTTATTTTGGCCCAATCCTCTAATTTGTCGAGGTTCCTCTGTATCATATCCCTACCGTTCAGCTTATCTGCCACTCCTCCCAGTTTAGTGTCATCTGCAAACTTGCTGAGAGTGCAGTCCATGCCATCCTCCAGATCATTAATGAAGATATTGAACAAAACCAGCCCCAGGACTGACCCTTGGGGCACTTTGCTTGAAACCAGTTGCCAACTAGACATGGAGCCATTGATCACTACCCATTGAGCCCGACGATCTAGATAGCTTTCTATCCACGTTATAGTCCATTCATCCAGCCCATACGTCTTTAACTTGCTGGCAAGAATACTGTGGGAGACCGTATCAAAAGCTTTGCTAAAGTCAAGGAATAACACATCCACTGCTTTCCCCTCATGCACAGACCCAGTTATCTCCTCATAGAAGGCAATTAGGTTAGTCAGGCATGACTTGCCCTTGGTGAATCCATGCTGACTGTTCCTGATCACTTTCCTCTTCTCTATATGCTTCAGAATTGATTGCTTGAGGACCTGCTCCATGATTTTTCCAGGGACTGAAGTGAGGCTGACTGACCTGTAGTTCCCCAGATCCTTCTTCTTCCCTTTTTTAAAGATGGGCACTACATTAGCCTTTTTTCAGTCATCTGAGATCTCCCCCGATTGCCATGAGTTTTCAAAGATAATGGCCAATGGCTCTGCAATCACATCTGCCAACTCCTTTAGCACCCTTGGATGCAGCGCATCCAGCCCTATGGACTTGTGCTCGTCCAATTTTTCTAAATAGTCCTGAAACAATAATAGTCCCCCTAATATACATAATTAGTCAAGAAGACTGAGGATGTTTGTCAACATATAACAGAATATACAGTATTAATTTGGCAGACAGAGTGAAGATATTATTGAACTTATATAAGTTTACATCTGGGAGTTCATAACCCTTGTTTTTTATGCATCACTGCTAAATTTGGGTAGAGTGTTAGTGACCAATTACTAATTACTCTTGAAGATCAAATGTGAGCAAGTGCTTTTCCCAACCAGCTATCAAACACAATCCATACACTGTGTTGAGTGCAGACTTATCCCCTTCTTGGGTCTGGCTTTATTAACACAAATAAAAAAATAATGCAACGTGACAGCTTGCCGGCTGCGACGGTTCCTCGCTCAGGATAGCTTAGTCCAAACCCTAGATCCTCTCCATTATATCTGGTTGAGGTAATGAGTCACTTTCCTGATTTAGCAAGCAATTAATTATTCATAGAGATCAATACCTGGTAACAAGGTGGGGTGCTTGGAGCAAACACTACCAGACTGTTATAGTCAAATAGGAGAACCCCACTGAAGACAACCGGAAGGGTTTTTGTATGTGAAACAGCTGCAGTATCAAGCCTAGATATTCCAAAGAGTCATTTTATACAGAATTGTGACCAACCAAGATACATTCATTTTAATCTAACAATAATTAGTAGCAAAGAATTTCAAAACTCTATGAATAAAATATTTTGATTGAGAATTTAAACACACCGCTGTCAGGAAAGTAAAACGTTACCGTGTTCCCACAGCAAGTGGGTTAGGTTGCACATAAAATGCCAGATATTAATCTGGGCTAAATTGGTATAGATCCACTAAAGTCAATGGAGTTATGACTATTTACATCAGCTCAGACTTGCCCAGTATTTGATATTAACTTTTATGCCTTAATATGTATGTCCTGCAGCTGAGTCACAATGCATTATTGAGGCAGCAGGTTACATCGGCAATGTAATCCACACCACCTATCCATTGTGCCTCAATCTTCTATTGACAATACAGTCTCTGTGTCTTTGTCTCTGCTGAGATTACTAATGGCGATGGCCATTTTTTGTAATAGACACCTGTACACAAAGATCAGGATTGAAACCACCAGATCATTTCACACCGGCTGTCTACCATTAACAGTTCAGAACAAGCTTGGCTGAATTTTAAAAATGGAGATGAAGTATGGTCTTGTAGCTGAGGTGCTTGACTGGAACCGAGAAGATCTGCATTCAGTTTCTGACTCTGCCACAGACTTTCTGTTTGACCCTAGGCAAGTCACTTAATATCTCTGTGCTTCTGGTCCCCCATCTGTAAAATGAGGATAACACTTTGTGCCCCACCCATTGTTTGTCTTGATTATTTAGATTGCAATCTCTTCAGAGTAGGGATATTTTCTTACTGTGCATTTATACAGCACCTGGCACAATGGGACCTTGATCTTGGTTAGGGCCTCTAGCCATGACTGTAATACAAGAGTGAAGTGATACTTTATGAAAAAGTCTTGTTCAGACTTGACTATTACCTTGAGTATCCAGTATATGAAATAGGACCAAGAAAACCATTATCTTGTCTCTGAAATGAATTCTAATTTCCAATTACATAAAATTCCATATGCAGCATGTGCAACAAAAATAAAATGTAATGCAAACAAATATGTATTTATTAATGCATCTTCAGGATGGGTTTTATTGAAGGCCACAAGTTAAGCAGCTTCCTTATTGGCACTAATGGCTGCAATACATTACAATTTCTGATAATATTGGCTTACATTTTGACACACAGTTAAGGTAACCTTCCATTTCTTTTCTTTCATATATGAGAGGCCATTGAAAATACTAGGGAATAAAAGAGACTGTCATTAGTTGTCATACTGTGTCTATAATTACTTACTTTATTCCAGAAGCCATCACTATGATAAATTTGCAGTTTTTCCGATCTGTCAGGAGTAGTAATGTGCAATACATTTAACAACTGAATTTGCATATAGAAAGTATCATTGACCTTTGAATTTAAAAAGGACAAAGATTTACAAGGACGCCCTTTTGAAACAAACTGCTTGGTTTAGGTGAAGCAGGATTGTGCTGTCTGGGTGTGTGTGTGAGGGTGGAAACCACCTTGGGTCTTTCAAATAAAGAGTAGTTGCACCTTCTAACGGAAAGGGAACCCTTCTGAAATAGCTCTCTCACTAGAGCCCACATTTCATGAAAAAAGAAACAATTGTCCAGGTATGAGAAAATACTAAGACTGGGATTAGCAAAAGTGCTCAGGACTGGCCAAATGGTGAATTTATTGAAGTCAATGGGAATTTTGCCAGTGATGCCAATAAGAGCAGTCAAACAGTGCTGAGTGCTTTTGAAAATCCCATCCTAAATCTTCTCAGAACCATATGGGCACTCCAGGATGAGATTCTGGTGCAGCACAAAATTCACAGACAAAGGCAGGGGTGGGGAATGTAGCTAACAAGCTGTAAGCCACCTTTGCCTCCTCCCAGGGCTAGGCTGTTCTGAGAACTGGAGAAGCACCCGCTGTAACTTGACAGATTTGGGGACCTACCTGAATTACAGCAGCTTCCCTGGACTGCCCTATGGAATGCAGTGCTGCCCAGAATCTCCACAGCACTGCAGTCCGCAGACTAGGGTTGCCAACTTTCTAATTGCACAAAACTGAACACCCCTTTCCTGCCCCTTCCCTGAGGCCCCGTCCCCGCTCTCTCCATCCCACACTCCTTCCGTTGCTCACTCTCTCCCTCCCACACTTTCACCGTGCTGGGGCAGGGGGTTGGGGTCCGAGTGCTTTGAACTCCCATGCCTCATATCACATCTTCCCCCTACAGAGGTTACATACAATCCCGACCCACAATAATACATAAACTTTGCATTTAATACAATAAGGTTTTCCCAGGGATATTGCAGGAAACTGCCATATCTGAGAGATACATTTTGTGAAGGAAAAGAGATGAACACTGCTTCAGCGGCAAGTGTACCATCCAGTCACATTTGTAGTAACGTGATGGGAAAATGGAATCAAGGAAAATTGTAAAAGCAGTTGTCTCTCGACAAACCTAGCTTTGTGAGTTCAGCAAATGTATAATCTGTAAACATGAGTTATTGGGAACATTTCTCTCTAGCATTACTTAAGAGAGTGTAAAACTCTTTGGTTCAAATTCTTCCCTCTGTTGCACCTGTGCAATTCCATTGACTTCATTTACACATGGGCAAACTGTACATTAGAGAAGTATCCCCAGAGCACAGTGAATTAATGGTGGAGCCAGGAACCGAAACCTGCAGCTCCAGCTCTGAGAACCCTGTTCTAACTACATAATCTCTCCTGGCTGGTTACTTCAATGCCCACCCATCAGTACAAATGAGTGTAAGAAATAGAAGAAATAAAAATAGAGTAATAATGCCAATTAATATAAACAATCTATATTAAAAATGAAATAACAAAAGTACTCCAGTAAAAGCAGGCTAAGGCATGTGCTCATGAGAAGAAACAGGAGGAGGCATAAAATAAATGTTTCAAATGTGTGTGTGTGAAATCCTGCTTTTACTATTCAACCTATGATACTTCTATGGCCCCTTACCTGAGCACCTCTTTTAATGTATTTAGCTTCACAATTCCCAATAATAATAATACGATCCTCTTTTACAATGGGGAAGGGAGGTACAGAGAGATTAAGTCTGTGGCAGACTAGGAAATTGAACCTCCGTCTCCCAAATCCGCCCTCCAACTACTGCGCAATCCTTCCTCTCTTCCCTTCTGAGTGGGTGGACACGGTGGAGAGCATTGGCTGAGGGAGATCCAGAGCCAAAACTGCAGACTAATTTGGCTCACAAGGCCCCAATTCTGCAAGAGTGTGCTATGAGAAGAGTATAAGAGGCACCTTGTAATCACCTACCTAATCTTCCCTCCTAGGGTATGTCTACATAGCAACTAGACTCCATGGGTCATGGTGTATAATCAGCTGAACAAGAGTGCATAGTGCGACACTGTGACCAAAAGGGATAATGTCATCCTTGGATGTATAGAAGGAGACTCGAATATGACTAGGGAGGTTATATTTCTTCGGTATATGGCACTGGTGCAATCACTACTGGAATAATGTGTCCATTTCTGGTGTTCATAGTTCAAGAAGGATCTTGATAAATAGGAAAAGGTTCAGAGAAGAACCACAAGAATGATAAAAGGACTGAAAAATGTGCCTCAGTGAGAGACTTTAGGTGTTCAAACTATTTAGCTGAACAAAGATAAGGTTAAAGGGTGACTTCAGCACCATTTATAAATAAATACTACATATGTGTGGTGGGGGGGAAATTGATAATGGGCTCTTCACACAATATATAACAAGATCCAATGGCTGGAAGTTGAAGCTAGAAAAATTCCAACTGGAAATAAGGTGAAAATTTTTAACAATTAGGGTAATTAGTCCCGGAACACTTTACAAGGATTGTAGAGGAGTATCAATCATTGGCAATTTTTACATGGAGATTAAGTGTTTGTCTAAAAAACATATGTTCTAGTTCAAACAAGAAATAATTCAGAGAAGTCCTATAGCCTATGCCAGAGATGGTCAATAGGCAGACCCGAGGCCAAACGTGGACGCTTTTGAATGGGCCACAAAATATTTTTATTTTTCTTCTCTCTGTTATTTTTGTATTATTTTCTCTAGAGTCTGGACCTTGACTATACCTTGACCAAGAAATCTGGACCTTGACAAAAAATAAAATTGATTACCCCAGGCCTATGCTAGAGGTCAGACTACATGATCACAGTGGTTCCTTCTGGTCCTATAATCTATTTATCTCTTTGGCTTCTCCCTATCACTTTGCTTTGACCATGATTGAAGCACCTCTTTCCCCCTGGCTGAGAGAACATACTATAGACCAGGGGTAGGCAACCTATGGCACATGTACCATAGGCAGCACGTGATCTGATTTTCAGTGGCACTTACCACGTTGGCTATCGGTCCGGGGGGGGGGTGGGGCTCTTCATTTTAATTTAGTTTTAAATGAAGCTTCTTAAACATTTTAAAAACCTTATTTACTTTGCATACAACAATAGTTTAGTTATATATTATAGACTTATAGAAGAGACCATCTAAAATGTATTACTGGCACGCAAAACCTTAAATTAGAGTGAATAAATGAAGACTCGGCACAGCTCTTCTGAAAGGTTGCCGACCCTTGCTATAGACATTTCCTCTGAGTCAACAGCCAACACAATTCAATCTGGTTGTCAGCAAGGGGTACTTGAACATTAGCATGGCCAACTCAGACATGAAATACAACATAGCTTTCTATTTCTTAAAAAAAAAAAAAGAGCTTTACATATATTTGTATAATTTTATATTCCTGACAATATTCTAATTTACCAAAGTAAGAAAAATGATCATTGCCGACAGATTTCCCCAAAAGACTGTACAATGGCTTCTATCTTCCGTCCTATCTCTGCTGCTGGCCTTTTGTTAACATCAGTTTTTGTATTGTCAATAGCTGTCCCATATAACTCTTGGGAAGAAATTGCTGTAGTTCAGTTTACCGTGTCTTGACTGAATTATTCATAAATGTCATCCGGACTCATGAGAAGTTAAGATATTAGTTCAGAACATCACCACAGATATAATTTTAACACATACTACATAGCCCTTAACTCCTACACCACAATGCTTTCCTAGTAAGCTATGATGATTCAAGATGAAATGACACTTACAAGACAAGTTAAAAAGCAATAACTTAGGAAGTGTTGCATTTTGAAGATCTCTAAAAGATGGTTGTTTGCTCATTCTTAAAAAGGTTTGTATAGTCTTGGTACAGCATCCTTTCAAAGATGTTTTTGCAATTCTCCCCAGAATGGTGTGTGTTATCACTTGAATGCATTCCAGTGAATTTTTTTTCTGTGATTACACCACAGGGAAATAAAACAAGAGATTTTCCTCTAACCACACTCCGGTGCCATTGAAATTTTACACACATTCCCTCCTGTGTACACTAATAAAGTCTTACTTGTGTCTCACCAGCTATTAATAAACTGAATTGCAACAGTCCTGAATAAGAGATGACAAAAGAGAACCTTAATAATGGCACTGTCACTAATACTGCAACATGTTCTGTTCTCATAACTGTTTGAATATCAGTCTAATCTATTGTGGGGATGCATGAGGTTTCCTAGACTTCTTTTGTGGCAGTATATCGCCAGCAAATGGGCCTGACAAAGAACTCCTCCTGCACACAGAAAATCATTAGTAAAAAATGACAACCTGAGAGGGAAAAGACCAGTGATATTGTTAAACACCACCTTGGACATGCTGTCCTCTCCTCCTACACTGAACAACCTGTCAGGAGAAAGACTCTTGCAGAGATAATATGCACTGAAAGACTGGCTGAAGATGTATTTGGAAGGACTCAGCATTATTGTACTATCTGTGCCCAACAAATTCATACCAAGCGAATCTCCTAGCTACAATAGCTATGGAAAAGAATAGACAATGCTAAGTGAAGAGTAGACAGTTAATTTTTCCAATGCCTTTTCCTTTGCAACTTGTGATTTTCTCCCTTATTATAATTTATCAGATAAATGCCTGTAGCAAAGAATTCTTAGCTTGTAAAGCCTCAGTCCACCAAAATACGTAAGAGCAGGTTTAACTTTAAGCATGTGAGTCACTCCATTTAATTAATTTAAAATACTTGATTGTGTAAAATTAAACACATGCTTAGGTCCTTGGCTGGACTATTGCCAAATATTTAGGCCATGATGTTCTTTATATTTAAGTACTTTATATTTAATATCTGAGAGGTTTCGATTTGATAGGCCATGTAGTGCCCATGGTATTACTTCTGTTCCTTGATTGGTTGAGCTTAGCGCTTAGTATCAGCCTTCTGATGTGGAGAATCAATTTTGAAATTCACTTTCCATGTATATTCTCCAACATTCTGTGCATCACCAAACTTTTCTGTTTTGAGCATGTTTTCTGCAAACCAAACAAAAAAGGCATGAATTTGTGATGGGTAAATATTCATCAACAAATTTTGCTTAACACAAGTAAGCAATGTTGGACTATTGGGTAATGATTTAGGGTCAATGGATCACATTATGGGTATAATTCCATTGCTTTAGCTTAAAGCAGATCTGAATTTGGCCCAGTGATTCGAAGGCCCAGGTGTGGTGGCTCAGGCTCAAATACTGACCATATGGTGAAGTTAAATTAGGAGCAGTCAGAGAAACTCTTGCCCTGTCTCTGTACAATAACTGGGGTTAATCTTCCCTCAATCTGCCTGCCACTGGCTTGCTAACAAAAACAAAATCAAACACCTGTGTACCAGAAATAGCGTTGTTTGAGTGCCAGCACTGATCCATCTGCAGAACATATCATTAGCCAGCTTCGTTTCTTGGGTGAGCTGGAAGGCAGATTCATTAGAGACAGTCCACAGCATAATTAAAGAAACAATATGTTTTCTCATCTTACTGTTCTCCTTTAATTTCATGTTCCCTTTCAGGCTACAACAGTGGTGCTTAATACAGATAAAGTACTGCATCCTTTAACCCACCCCAGAGTAATTCTCAGGTATTGGATGCAACCTGACATGCACATTGTGAGTATCTTTTCTATATCATCCTGTCTTTTAGGTTGGCCTACTTAGAGGGCAGATTTTTCAAGCGTGCAATCCCACCCACTCTGTTTTTTCCTACCAAACTCAAGGCCCACTCATACTGTCAAACCTACTTAAATATTATAGTGATGGGACTATGTTAGAGTGACAGATAAAAGCTTAAGGAGAATAACACATTGATGATGCAGAAATCAATTATTCTAGGCTGAATCCAAGGAACATGCCTAGTTCAGGATATTTGCATGATCCTTGTATCATGTGGGGGGGGGAATGAGGGGGTCCACTTGTTTTTGGCTCTAGTGGCAGATGACTCTGAGACCATGGGGTCTGCAGTCTCCTGTGCTCTGGGAAGTGGCCCATTCAGAGCATGGGGTATTCAGGATCTGAGCACATGTTATTGAGGACTGCTTCTCTCTCCTATTTGGGACCTGACATAGGATTTCAGGTCCTTCATTCCTTCTCCCCACTCCACCTCCTGTACTCTGGGAACCATACTAGAATCATGGAGTAAGTGAGAAGTCCTCAGGCCCTACATTGCTTCTCATGCTCCAATAACTGACTTATTTAGGAAATGGTTTGCTTAGGACTTCAGTTTCTCTGTTTCCCATTCTATGGGGCCTGACCCATAACATCTACCAGTGGCCATTCTGTACTGTCATTTGCAGGGGCACTACTCCAAGATCACAGTAAGCAGTAGCATATTAGAAGCTAGCCCCGTATATCCAGTGACATATACTCAACAGAAATGGTCATATCTAAAAATGCAACTGACATGAATGCAGGGAGGTGCAACAAGGAACTGAATGTGGCATAGAGAAGTTGTATAGTGTTGATAAAGGCATTATTATCCTCAAGTCTTTCAGTGGCTGAGATCTGGTTCGTTTGCAGGTGTGCACACAGTGACATAAGCAAGAAAGCATGAACGAGTAATAGGCACAAACTGGGCAGGAAAGAATGTTAATTTGTGAGTTGAAGACATAACATATTCATCCCATCAATTACATCTTAAAATATCTGGCCCAGTGGCCAGTCACAAAGATTCAGAGCACTTCAGAAAGAGAAGACAGCTTCTAGCTGCTGAATAAAAACATGTTACATGGATATTTCAGTCAACCTCCAAATTCTAGAGCTATGACTCCCACACACAAATACTCATAAAGAATATGATTAATTGGTTGGAATAGTGCCAATTAGTTGTGATTTAGGGCCCGATTCAACTCTCATGAGTGAGTCAGCGGGAGTCTTTGGCATGGTGCCAAGGAGGAGGTCCCATGGGGGGCATGCTCACTGCTACACCCTTCAAGGGATGCGGATCGGCTGGCCACTGTCTATGAGGCACAGGAACACGTCCTGCCCTCACTCCAGTCCCTTTCCACCCCTCTTCTGCACCACAGGAGGCACACAGGGGAGGAGCTCCTGTTCTCCAAGTAGGGCAGCAACTGTCAGTGTGCCAGGCCCCTGGAGCCTCCCCATTACACACCCATGGAGTGGTCAGGCATAAACAGGCTCTTCATTCTTATATAGGCTAAACTCTCCCCAGAACAAATGGAGCCCTTACTCCATATTTACTCTGCTTTTGCTCAGTCCTTGCACAGCAAAACAGTTATTTGCCCTGCAGGAACAAGTGTTTCCTTTTATTTGTTTCTAATCTACTTGCCATAGCTTTGATCAGGTCAGCCTTTTATTGTCTTACTGTGGGAGAGTCAGAAAAGCAAGGCCGAGCAGTGTCTGCTGGACCCTTCATAGTCTTCAATACTTCAATTACCTCTTCACCTTATAATGCCAAATCAACTTGTCAGCTTAGCTACTTGCTCACACATCTGCCAACAAGCCCAAGTAAAAGCATCCTGCTCTGTCCTCTTAAAGGTGTAACATCTGAGTCCTTTATTGCATCTAACATTCCCCCACATCCAAAAGAGTGTCATAATATTTGGATGTAAAAAATACTACCAGAAATTAAGCAATATGTTGAAAAACTACATTTCAAATCCCTGTGCGTATATAAAATAGTAGGATGGATCCAGATTCACTGAAGGGGAAAATAACCAGATATTTCCAGGGTTTGTTTTTTTAGTATTAAGATTTCAGCCAATTTCATTTCAGAAGCATTGCATGGCAGTACGTATTTTCTACTCCCCTCCCTGTCCCCCTCCCTCTAGTCACATGTAAGTTCCACAGGGTCTGGGGCATCTGTATACACACTTTTTACCTTTACCCTGGTTAGTAGATGCTTGACTCTTTTATGAATAAATGGCTGATCGTTTGCTTTTTTACCTACTTTGGAGATATACTTAAAGTCGGTTTAGTGACAGTTATTCCATTTTCATCTTTCTATATAAATACTCAGCACTTCATACACGTGTACTTGTGCTGTTATTGATACAACAGCCTATTTTCAACGTGAATAGCCATGAATCTCTGAGGTAGGAGGAAGCAACTAGCAGAGTAACAGCAGGATGAAATAAGCACCCAGGAAATTTCCTTTACATGGGCTTTCTTTAATGCCCATTGAAGTCAATACAAATCTTTCCAATGGGCTACAGTAGAGGTAGGGTTTGAAGACCTGGCACACAGAGGCCAGACTGCAAACATGTCCAGCACTCAATGCACATGGGAACGACACAGCACACAGGAAGACAGAAGGAGTGACTGGGAGGGGAGAGGCAGAGACAAGGCCAGTGGATCCAGAGCCTTGCATATCAGTCATTCTTTCTCCTTGAAGATATGGAGGCGAATAGGACAGAGCCTTCCCCCATCTCCTTCAAACGGCTTCTCAGTTCACCGCCTGACCACTCTAGCTGTTATTCAATTCGTTTCTAGATGAGCCAATTTCACTCTGCTCAACCAGTAGAAGAACAAACACTGAAGAGTATGTGCTGTGAGATAGCAAAGGACATCTTGTTAAAGACTAGAACGACTTGCCTGTATGGCAATGAGTCTAGAAAGAAGAAATCCCCAGTAAATGTAGGAGGATATTGATGAGAAAAGAGATTTAGATTTATTGTGAACCAATAACCCAAGGTTTAAGGTTATTATACTACTTCAGTGTAAAAGCCTTCCTTGTGCTGCTGGAGGAACACAATCTCCTAGAAATTAAAGGAGGTTGTATTCCTACAGTACATACTGATTATGGTATTTTTGTATAGCCTGTTCAGTGCTGGTAAACAGTTAAGCATATAATTACTCTGCACATGGTCTAGAACTGAGAATTCAGATTAATTTCAGACCTCATATTTAAATTATAATACCCAACTAGGAATGAAGGACCTATTTTCACATAAAGAAGAGACTTCATAGTAAACTAATATACACAACGAAGGAGATCTACAACACTAATATAAACAAGTAGTTCAGACTTCCAGACATTTTGGTTTGGCACTCATAGCACACTCTGTAAGCAATGTACAAACACTAACTCCATTAATTAACTCTAAAGACACATGTTATATAGGTACATGTTATTAACTCCATTTTACATTTGGGGAAACTGAGGCAGAGAGGTGACGTGACTGACCCAAAGTCATATTTAGTGACACAGATGGAAACTGAATGCAGGTCTCTTAGCCCTCTGCTAGTTCCTCAACTCTTTCCACACCATGATCCTCTTTTCCATACCAGTACCACCAGGAGACCTCATCCTGTCTCGACCCTCATCCAATTTTCATTCTCCTTTCCCCAACACCTGTAAATGACTCCTAGACTGAGAATCCCTGCAGAAAATGATGATACCTCAGAAGGTGTTATTTTACATTTAAGAATGGAGGAACAAAATCAAGCTTACCAAAAACCGCTACACTTGGATAATAATGTGGATGCAGTAATGGCCAAAACCTCTCAGCCATGCCTAGATTCATGGGCCAGGCACAGTGGGCTCTGTAAAGGGCAGGGAGTGAAACTCTCCAGGCTGGGGATGATTGTAGCTTCTAACTTGGCCTCACGATGGCAGCAACCTTTGCAGTCTGCACCTCCCTATTTAATTAAAACACCTCATCCCACCTTCCCAGTGGTTGTGATGGTTACTGTACGCCCACAACCTGCACCGCTCCTGTCATAAACAGATAGCTAAGGGTTAATGTCTCTTTCACCTGAAACACCTGACCAGAGTGCCCCAAAACACTCTAATTTTTTGGGTGGTGGCAGCAAGTACCAGGTCCAAGCTGGTAACTAAGCTTGGAGGCTTTCATGCTAACCCCCATATTTTGGACGCTAAGGTCCAAATCTGGGAATAAGGTTATGTCATGGTGGCAGTGGCGGGATATAGACAGAATCCAGAAGCCAGTAGGAATATTATATTTTTCTTTTCTCTGCTAAGGGTTTTTTAGCAGAGAGAAACAGGTTGGTTTTAAAAGGGAACCAGAGAGAATTTTTTTTTTTCTGCTCTCTCTAGCAGTTTGTGGTTTGCATGTTAAGCGAGAAGACTGTTAAGGGTCTTTTGTCATGCAATAGCCCTCCCATTAGGAGGCAAAGTACCAGCACTCTATATGCATGCAAATAAAGTGGTTTTTCTGGTTTCCCTTAATTGAACATTAGCTAGAGAGAGAAAGGGAAAAAAGCACTGTTGCTAGGCAGACTTCAGGAGGCAACAGAGAGCCTGCAGTTCAGAAGATAAACACCGGAGGGCACCCCAACACAAGAAAACAGGAACCATGACTTCTAAGGCAAAAATGGAGGCCGAAGACAAATTCAGAGAGGCTGAACACAGGCGACAACTGGAAATAAAACAAGCAGAGATGGAAATAAGAGAGAGAGAAAGGGAAAAAAGCACTGTTGCTAGGCAGACTTCAGGAGGCAACAGAGAGCCTGCAGTTCAGAAGATAAACACCGGAGGGCACCCCAACACAAGAAAACAGGCACCATGACATAACCTTATTCCCAGATTTGGACCTTAGCGTCCAAAATATGGGGGTTAGCATGAAAGGGGGGTTAGCATGAAAGCCTCCAAGCTTAGTTACCAGCTTGGACCTGGTACTTGCTGCCACCACCCAAAAAATTAGAGTGTTTTGGGGCACTCTGGTCAGGTGTTTCAGGTGAAAGAGACATTAACCCTTAGCTATCTGTTTATGACAGCTCCTCCCTTTCTTCTTCAGGGGAGCTTGGCCTGTGGAGGCAGATAGTGTCTTGTGCGCATAGCCACAACACCTGCCCTCTTCTACTCCTGTGCTCTTCCTACATAAATGCAAAAGGGCACACACTCAAAGAGCCATGGCACAGGAGCGTGAGCTGGGTATTCTATAAGCGTTGTGCAACTTCTGGAATGTTTATCTGCCAAAAAAGGTCCATGATATTCTGAAGGCTGTGTGCACAACTGCCATGAAAAATAAGAGTAGGGGTCAGGGAAACACACCTCCCTTTGCACCATAGTCTACAAAGGCAATAGAACAAAATGCCACCTTTTGCATCAAGCATGCTTTCCTGTAAAGTAATGATGAGATAATTGCATGCAGTTTTTTTTTCCATATTAATTGCCATGCAAACTCTTCAGGATGGTTTGCTAACTCTCAATTCCCACACAGGAAAGCCAAGTTGAAGACACCAGTAAGGGATGCTTGGTGGCCAAGGTAACATCGATCAACAAGAGGTGTCTTAAAGCAATGGACTGGAAGTAGCCTGCTATTTAAAATATACCAGCCATTGCCTGCTATCTGAACACAATGTGCTAACACTGCTATCTGAAGTTTAAAATACTTTTAGAACCTGTAGAACAGCACACAAAAATCAATCAATCACCTGTCATTTGAATTCATAGAGCAACTCCCACATGAATAGTTCTTTACCTAACACCGGAACACAATCACTAAAGGCTACCACAGACAAATTGGTCTTTAAGATGGATTTCATGTCTGTTAGGGGCTTGGAGAGATTAATTTCAGAAGAATAGAATTAAACAAGTTAGGGTCATATCATGACAAAAAACGCACAACTTTACTTAGACACTATACTAGATTGAAGAGCCAAAAAATTGCTAGGGTCCTCCTGGAAGGAATGGGTTAAAAATATAGTGAAGGGCCATTTGTCTATTTCCCTGTATCTAGATTCTTCTATAGGGCCCATCTCTGTGGTATCTGAGTGGTGTCAGACACACCAGTGCATTCCATTATCCCCCGGGGGGTTGCAGAGATGTAAACTGAAGGCAGAATTTGGTCTTCATGTAGGAATGGACAAAACAACACAGAACGTTTGTACATGAGAAGGGCATAAGAGTTCTGAAAATCTGTTTTCTTATAGGAAACCAAATGAGCCCACTTAGCAAAAGATATGATCTTGGATATAGGAATTACAGGGCAGGATTTAAGATACACTGAAGAGTGCTTAGCAACCAGAGGTTCAACATGAGTAGGAGAGACATCACTATTGAAACCAAGGGTGAAATGGAGGTGGAAGATTTGAATAATGTTACAACTATGGGAAGGATAGAAGAACCACAAGAAGGCAGCCAGACATGACACCAGCAGCAAGGAAAGCATGAATTAGAAGATTAAGTGACAAAGAAAAGAGTGATAATAGATAATAGTTATGCCTAGACTCCCAAAACTAAGAGTGCAAAGTATTTTACTGGTGACATAACTTGGAAGAAAACAGGCTGAGACCCCAGTGATGGACCAAGAGAAGATGGTGGAATTCGAAGGTAGTGAACTTTTCATATCCCAAACCTCCATCTCCCTCTCACACTTTTGCAGATTGCTGGTTTTCATTCAGTGATTAAGATCATACCTAAAGGGTTGCCTTTTCAAAGGCCAATGGGTGACCCATGCAAACTTAGAACTAATTTGCTGAACCCACCTAACCCCCACTGCATACTTGTATGCACAATTGAATATTTGCATGATGGCTTATCCAGTGACCAGACTTGCATGTGCAAATGCAGAATTTTCCAGGCATGTACATTTCACACGACTCACCCATTTATGTGAGCAGGCCTCAGAAATTTGGCCTCTTTCTTTTCTCATTCAGCACGATATTTCACAGCTCCTGCAACTTCTGAACAAATACCTTCACATGGAATATAGTTAACTGGACAAATGACTTTTGATTCAGCAGACAAATGAGTGTTTCAAAGCACTTGAACAGGGAGGAAGATGCCTGTAATTTTGACTCATCTAGCTGACTTCTCTGTGACCCTAATTTGCAATCAACAGTTCTGTGAATTTATAATCACATCAGACTCTCACTGTGCTAAAACTGTCAGCTAGGTTACAAACCTTGACACATGCAGTACATTGCCTTCCAGGTGTTCTGCATGCCAGAAGGCTTGCAATCTGTTCCTGCACACACAGACGAACTGGGAACACTCCAGTGAACCACATCACACAAGAAAGAAAACTCAGAGGGCCAAATTTACTCAAATTTATATTACAATGGCTTGACAATGGAGATATAGCAGGGATGAATTTGACCCACACAGATTGCACTAGGTTGCAATGCAATTGTCTCAGTAGGAAGACATGTTTTCACTACCACTAATAATAATGTATCAAGCTGTGTAAGAGGAACTAGACAGACAAGAAAACTTAGTGAAGAGAAAGAAGTATTTTAGGAGGCTATATGTTTAAGACTGCAATGAATGTGTTGTTTGAAATAACATTTTGCTACCTGAATCTAAGGGGAAAGGTTTATTGTTGATGGTGTCCAGCATTACGGAATATAAAGAACTTAAGCTGTCAACTTAATGCTCAGTATTTATTTGAATTAAATCACATTGGAAAGTCCCCTTATTATTTAAATAGAATTGACTGTTAGAATTAGAAGTTACGGGTTGGAGCAGATGTAGGGTGACCATATTTCCCTATGCTGAATATGGGACACCTGGTAAATTTACTCATATTCAAGCGAGTTCAACAGCAATCAACCAGAACTATGCACTACAAATGTTCAAATTAACATCAAGTTGACTGAGCCCCTGTTAAAAATAAATACTACCTAGTTGGATTCATTTAATTACCTTTGTATCTCTAAGGCTTTAGGGTTCGCACAGAGAGGGGTGACACACACACCCTACACACACACACACACACACACACACGGGGAGAGGTGACACACACACTCCCGTACACCTCTCTCACACAGATGGTGTGACCAACCAACCTCCCCTCCTTGCCGGGCACTCTCTGCCCTCCATGCCTGGCTGGGTCCCCAGGACAGACCCACCTCTCCTGGTACCTGGCACCTCATCCTTCTGAGGCAACACGTGAGGGGGGAGGGGAAATGCAGGGTCAAATGCACCTCCTCCCCTCGATTTCTGCCAGGGTTCACATCAGAATGTGGCCAGCAGCAGCCTTTCGACATTGTGTAGGAGGGACGGGATAGGAACTGCTTCCAGCCACTGGGGCCGGGAGGGAGGGATGACCTGGTCCGTGTCTTTGCAGAGCTCATCTTTCCCCACCCCTCGGAGCTGAAAGCAGCTAGTCTCTTCCTGCCCACACAGTGTCAAAAGGCAGCTAATACCTCCAAGCTGCTGCTGGCCACCAACATAACCCAGCTTCTTCCTGTCCCTGGCTACAGCACGGGCAGGAAAGAGTTAAGCCCAAGGCGGCATTGTGCACCAGGGTCCAGGGAACCTGACTGCAGGGGCTTCAGCGAACCCAGCCAGAGAGGTGGCTCAGCAGGGGAAGGTGCCTAGGAGACAGAGCAGCCCTGGGCTCCCTGGGGGCAAGACCCAAGGTGGGCAGTGCACATGTGAAGAGGGTGCTAAGCCCCTGCCCCAGAGGCTGATGTGGAGACTGCAGGTTCAGGGCAGAAACAGGCTGGAAATCACTCCCTGCACCGCCACTCCAGAGCTTAGCTGAGGGGCGAGAGGCTTCCCTGTGACAGCGCTGTGCAGGGCTTTGAAACATGCAGGGCTTGGCTCCTCCTGGCCAGCGCCCTGGGCCAGAGGGTCTTGAGCTCTTCCAGGGCACCAGCCCAGCCAGAGGCATTGTGGGAAGGAAGGAGCCTGCCAGCCAGGCTGTTGGTGAGCTGAGCGCTCTGACCAGGGACTGGTTCTCCACTTCCTATGCCCCTCTCTTCAAACCCCCTGCACCCTCCTACACACATACTCATTATCTGATCTAATCTTCTGCCCAGTGCCTGTTCTCTTATCAAACCTACTTTGTCAGCAGTTGCACATAAGAAGTTCTCTGTTGTAGGATAAAAACTGAAAGGAAAGTACAGCTGCTGACAGAAGATATTCTTCATCTAACCATTGACCATAAACTTTCAGTTATGATGAATAATGGATAAAAATTACCATAAATCCTAAAAAATTTCTTTTAGGAAACTACCTGTTGCACCAGATCTACTCAAAATTAATCTCTTCCCATTTTTATGTAGACAGAGAAGATTTTTTTTTAAAAAAAGACATCAGTCAACAAAAAATAGACTATCAGGAATATATTTCTGCCACAACTCAGTTAAGTGCTAGTCAGGAAATTATTTTTTTCCTGTGAAAAATGTTGCTGAAAACTCTTCATTTTTGTTCAAACCTGTCTTTGAAATTTTGGGGGTCAACAAAATTTGTCAGAAACCTGAAAACCAATTTCTTTTTTCAGAAGCTGAAAACTGTAAATCTGACCAAACTGAAACTTTTTGTGAAGATTACTGTTTTGTCAATAACCCACTTTTCACCTAAAAATGTCTCAGAATTTTCTCCTGTTCTAACTCAATTAAAAGAAACAAAGTCTACACAGATAATTCAGTGCTGATAGAAAAAAAAAGCTACATGAAGTATCACAGAGACAGATCACTTATTTTAGAGAAAAACAAATGCATGCCCCATTTTAAACCCATTTCAACATGCAACTTTCAATATGGAGCCACAACCAGTCTCTCCATAATAATCAAAACAAATTAGATTCAAAAGTCATTCAGCTTAATTATAACTTAATTTCTTCAAAATGTAGCCCTGGATGAGATTGCAATATTTTAAGTGCATTAAAAGTTTGGCATGCGTGTTATTCTATTAAGATAGCTCAAGACAAAAGAAAACAACTCACAGCAGAATACTAAACTCATTAAAGGGCTCACTTTTAAATTAATTTTAACTCAAACTAGTTAAATTCTCAGGAAATTCATGCTCAAAGAGTATGTATGTTTGGGGAGGATACTCTGTATTCATCATACGTCACAGAGAAGGTATCCCTACTTTAAGTGCAAATCTCAACACCACTTTGGTTGTATATTACAGATTTATATTTAGAGTTTCCAAAATTAAACAATGAGCTTTCCCATACAGTAGACAAACCACAGTGTTTAGTAGGCACTAGGTTGTGCCCTTGATTGCAATGAGGGGACTCACGGCAGCGAGTGTTCCTAATATGAATTCTAGCTGACTCAGCCAGAATTCTTCCTGCTGGCTTCTGGGCAGTGCACACCAGGAGTCAGTCTAATCTGGTCCCTTTATGACAGTAAAAGGGCCAGAGTGGCATAAACAGCCCCTAAAAGCACTAGCTGTGGATGAGGGAGGTGCTGTGGAAAACATCCATAATGCTGCCTTCAGAGGCCCCATCATATGTATTGCAGGCTAGGTTGCAGCACTGCAGAGATTCTGGTAGTGCTGCAGCCTATAGGACAGTCTGGAGAGACTGATGTAACTCAGATAGACCCTCAGGGTTGTCTAAGTTATACCAGAGGCCTTTCTAGACCCTGAAACAGCCCAGAATCAAAAGGCCACAATGGCAGTTTAAAGCCACTCTCCTCCTAGATTATGAGTTCTGTGCTGAACCTCTTGGAGACTCAGCAAGAAAGTCACCCCAGGAGGCAGCTACACCTCCTTTGTCCAATCTACAGTATTGGCAATTGTCACTGGCAGTGTTTTAAATTGAATTTGAGACTAACATATGCAAAAGTGCCTCGAAGGGCCAGGGACAACATGCATGCAAATAGATACTACTCTGTAAAAATTGATTCCTTTGCTTGTCCCAGAGATGAACAGCACCTAGATGCTGGTGAGAGATGCTGTATAAATTAATAAATAATAAAAATAATTAACAAGGCACAATATTTCATGAATGGCCAGATGGTGAATTTGGGCTGTGCAGTGGAACTAAATAAGCCATGTACAATATCCTCATGATTAAGTTACAGAACAATCCAGGGCATAGGAGAGAGAAGGGAGAATATGGTGATAGAAGACAACAGATGAGGCACATGAGAATTTGTGGTGAGGGCAAATGAAGAAATCATTTTTCAAGAGGAAAACTAAATAGAGATTATTTCTCTTATCCTAATTTACAGATACAGCAGATGATCCTCCTCCCATTGAAGAGTGAGTGGTGCTAACAAGATCTGGACAGACCAATAAGATTATATTGGATTTATTCCTCACATTAGAATGCTTTATGTTTTCTTAAATGAACAAGTGAGAATCTCAGTAATATTCTAGTATTGTTAATCTCATGTTATGAAAATCTTGGGGAGGGGCAGAGTTTGAAGGTAAAAAATGACTTTTAATAATATAATTGTATTTAATAATGGATAATTTAGTGAGCAATAGGATGTACTTTTAAAAAACAGCTTTCAAATATCCTCATTAAGATAATATGGTGATGGGATCAATAGATAGATGCAAAGTAAACATGGCAAACATTAGTTCTAAACAGTGCCCTGATGGGGCCCAATTTGTATTTAAACATGAACTGAACATGGCAGTTTTAGGTATGACAGTGAAAAGTGCTACAGAAAAGTACTACAGAAATACTGTTATAAATCAACAACCACAAAAATAATGAACACATTCCAGCTCCATAAAGATTTGGATTTGGGAAAGACTTCTTGCAACATCATAACCAGGAAGATAGCTGGGAATAAGCAGGAAGAACTAGAAATACTAGTTAATAAAACACAACTATGACATAGTTGTCATCTCAGAGACTTAGTGGGATAATACAATTACTTGAATATTGGTATACAAGGGTACAGCTTGCTCAAGAAGGACAGGCAGGGAAAAAAGGGAGGAAGTGTTGCCTTGTATATCAGAAATGTATACATGGATGGAGGTTGAGATGGAAATAGGAGACAGACTTATTCAAAGTCTCTGAGTAAGGATAAACAGAGGTAAAAAACAAGGGTGATGTCAGAATGGGGTCAACTACAGACCACCTAACCAGGAAGAAGAGGTGGAGGAGGATTTTTTTAAAACTACTACCAAAATCATCCAAAGCACAGGCCTTGGTGGTGATGAGGAACTTCAACTACCCATGCTTCTGTTGACAAAATAACACAGCAAGGTAGAGATTATCCAGCAAGTTCTTGGAATGTATTGGAGACCATTTTTTATTTCAGAAGGTGGAGAAAGCTACAAGGAGAAGTGGGGGAAATTGTTCTTGTTAACCTCTGAGGATAGGACAAGAAGCAATGGGCTTAAATTTCAGCAAGGTCAGTTTAGGTTGGACACTAGGAAAAACTTCCTAACTGTCAGGGTAGTTAACTAGTGGAATAAATTCCCAGGGAAGGTTGTGGAGTCTCCACCTCTGGAGATTTTTAAGAACAGGTTAGACAAACACCTGTCAGGGGTGGCCTAGATAATACTTAGTCCTGCCTTAAGTGCAGGGGACTGGATTAGAAGACTATTTGAGGTCCCTTCCAGTTATATGATGAATCCTACGCAGTCTCACTACTTCAGAAATGCAACCCTCATTTTATTTTATAAGCATCTGGGCTTGATTCACACCCTGTAGTTGAGAGTATGATAATGCCTCAAGACAAGTAAGGAAAGGTATATTGCAGGGAAGGATTCGCTCCCAGTAGGGGAAATATGTAATCTGCACCACAACCCTATGGTGATGATTCCAGAGGGAGATGACACTGGAGCTGCAGGATAGGCCTCCACAGAGCATCCTTCAGTTGCCCTGGCTAACCCACCTAGACAGCCAGCAGCACCATATATTTTTGGGGTCAGCTGACCAGCTCTGACCTCAGGTATATTGGGCACTCTACACTTACAAGCAACTTCACCTTACTCTCATAATCCGGTGTACTCCCTGCTGCTCCTGGATTTCAGTGTAATTCTGCTTATCCTGCTTTATTATGCTTTCAATTAAAGTAAGACAGACAGATATTATTTTAAGCAACCCAGACACAATCACATTCATTCATTAGAAGTCATTTGTATCAGTACAATATGAGCTAAGTCCTGTTCCTATTAAAGGAAATGGAAGTTTTGCCTTTCTTAAATTAAATGTGGCATGAATTCTTGATCATTGGTTTAATAAATTCACTGCTTAGGACACTAGGTGGCAATGGTTTCTTTGTCTACAATATGTAAGAAGAAAGCACTGGCTGTTTTACAATAAAAAGGTACTGTGCTGGAAAAGTGAGTATATTCCAGGGTACTATTCTTAATCATTTGGCTACTACTGCCATGTCTGCTGAGGTTCTGCCAGCAACATTGTTAAAGCACAGATGTAATTCTGCATGAACTGCTTCCAGTTGTCTCTGCTCCTGGTTAAGCATAGCCAACACGGTACAATTATTTAAAATGTCCAATAATTATTTAAGATCCTATGCTATTAACACAAAGTCACATGAACAGGCTTTACAATTACAACATAGTGCACACAAGCTCAGAAACAAAGAAACATCTGAAGTCACTTAAGAATGTTTTTACACTTAATGGATTTTTTTTTTTTGGCGCTGCAGGAGACATGGTTGGTACCTTTTTCTCCCCATCCCCTTGTAATTTCTGTAGAGCAACCACTATATATGATATGTTTTTGTGGC
Organism: Gopherus evgoodei; assembly: GCF_007399415.2. Taxonomy (NCBI): domain Eukaryota; kingdom Metazoa; phylum Chordata; order Testudines; family Testudinidae; genus Gopherus; species Gopherus evgoodei. The sequence continues at coordinate 119,382,781 of NC_044328.1, forward strand.
TATTAGTAGATAATTTTTCTATATTTGGTGTGTTTTTAGGGAATAAAGTACCATGCTTTCAGTGACTTATTTAAATGCATGTGGTTAACTCCTCTCCTACTCATCACAGGCCAATCTCTGGCAGATCTATGCTTTTGTTCCGCAAATAATAATGCTTTGCACTTTTAGGGCCTAATCCAACATCCACTGAAGTCAATGGAGAGGAGTCCAGTGCATGTTGGATAAGGTTCTCATAGAAATTTCTATCAAAGGATCTCAAAGCATATTACAAACATTAATGGATAAAGCCACCTCACAGCACACCTGTGAGGTTGGCAAATATTATATCTATTTTATAGACCAAGGAACCTGTAGCACCTAAAGTCTTACAGGAAGTGTGTTGAAAAGCTGATAATAGAAGCCAGTTCTTTCCTGGAAAAGCAAGCCAGAGAATTTCTTTCACTGCCATAGTTGTCTCACTGTAAAATCTTAAGTGGGGACAGGGTTTCCCACTTGATAACTAAGCAAGGTCAGCACTGTGCACCCTGCTCATGCTTGACTTTAGCTAATTTATCTCATGGTAAAACTATAGTGAGCATCTCCACTCTGTTTTTACAGCAGAATAGCTCACACACATTAGTTAGCCTATAGGGATAACACCCCTTTTTTTGGCAATGAAGACAAAGCCTTAGTCTTACCCACAGGGACCTCCTCTGTCATGCTGTAAAGTGGCATGTCATCCTACTGTCCCTCAGGGGTGGGGCAGACAGGCATCTGTTGGAAGGCAGGTACATTAATCTGTGCTGGCATCCCAACCTAATATTGTGGACACTGCCCTCTGCCTGCTTTCTATTCTTCTGCATCAGACACCAGGCCTCCAGCCTCATCTCCAACCACGGTAAGTAAAAATTCCCTATCAAAGGGAAACTCCAGGCCCCAGCTGGAGGCAAAGCACTGGGGCAAAAATGGTAGAGCAACCCTTTACATTATTTTTTCCAGAAGCACCCCAAAGACAGAGGCCAGGAAAAGATATGAGCTGAACTGAACACCCAATCCCATTCTTGTTGGAGTAAATGTTTGATTGGGAACAGGAACCAGTGTCATGTTTCCAAAGAACCCTCATGGATGTGACTGAGAACCCCAGAAAAGCCAGTGGGAACCACGCTGCTAAACTATAGAGCACAGCCTCCTAAATGCGCAGGCATTATAAGGAAGGAGTGGGCAGTAGCTCCCTGCATAGTATGAGTTTAGTGACAGGCAAGAGCTGGGAGAGGGAACATCAAAGGATAGTGTTCACTAAAGAAGCCACCAGGGAGTGAGGAATTCAGACTTCGATTCATTTGATTTTAGCGACTGACTGAATTAACACTGAGTATTTCATTACCTTCTCAATTGAAACTCTGCCTCCACTCCCCATGCCTAAGGCCCCATTACAGCAAGCCATCATATTTAGGACAGCACATGAGCAACCGTGTAAATACTTTGCCAGGTGTTGTTGACAGCTAGAATGGCCAGTTTCAAATAGCTAAGGGTCTCTCTTAAAACTAACCACCACCATTCATAGAGTCATAGACTTTAAGGTCAGAATGGACCATTATGATCATCTAGTCTGACCTCCTGCACAACGCAGGCCACAAAATCTCAGCCACTCCTGTAATAAACCCCTAATCTATGTCTGAGCTATTGAAGTCCTCAAATCATGGTTTAAAGATTTCAAGGTGCAGAGAATTCTCTAGCAAGTGTTCCTTGCCCCATGCTCCACAGGAAGATGAAAAACCCCCAGGGCCTCTGCCAACTGCCCTGGAGGAAAATTCCTTCCCAGCCCCAAATATGGCTATCAGCTAAACTCTGAGCATGTGGGCAAGACTCACCAGCCAGACACCCAGGAAAGAATTCTCTGTAGTAACTCAGATCCCACCCCATCTAACATCCCATCACAGGCCATTGGGCATATTTACTACTAATAGTCATAGATCAATTAATTGCCAAAAATAGGCTATCCCATCATACCATCCCCTCCAGAAACTTAAAGCTTAGTCTTGAAGTCAGATATGTCTTTGGCTCCCACTGCTCCGCTTGGAAGGCTGTTCCAGAACTTCACTCCTCTAATGGTTAGAAACTTTCATCTAATTTCAAGTCTAAACTTCCTGATGGCCAGTTTATATCCATTTTTTCTTGTGTCCACATTGGTACTGAGCTTAAATAGTTCCTCCCCCTCCCTGGTATTTCTCTCTCTGATATATTTATAGAGAGCAATCATATCTCCCCTCAGCATTCTTTTGGTTAGGCTAAACAAGCCAAGCTCTTTGAATCTCCTTTCATATGACAGGTTTTCCATTCCTCGGATCATCCTAGTAGCCGGTCTCTCTGTACCTGTTCCAGTTTGACTTCATCCTTCTTAAACATGGGAGACCAGAACTGCACACAGTATTCCAGATGAGGTCTCACCAGTGCCTTGTATAACGGTACTAACACCACCTTCTCTCTATCGGAAATACCTCGCCTAGCTTTTTTCACGGCCATATTGCATTGGCAGCTCATAGTCATCCTGTGATCAACCAATATTCCAAGGTCCTTCTCCTCCTCTCTTACCTCCAACTGATGAGTCCCCAGCTTATAACAAAAAATCTTGTTATTAATCCCTAAATGCATGACCTTGCACTTTTCACTATTAAATTTCATCCTATTACTATTACTTCAGTTTACAAGGTCATCCAGATCTTCCTGTATGATATCACTGTCTTTCTCTGTATTGGCAATACCTCCCAGCTTTGTGTCATCTGGCAAACTTTATTAGCACATTTCCACTTTTTGTGCCAAGGTCAGTAATAAAAAGATTAAATAAGATTGGTCCCAAAACCTGAGGAACTCCACTAGTAACCTCCCTCCAGCCTGACAGTTCACCTTTCAGTATGACCCATTGTAGTCTCCCCTTTAACCAGTTCCTTATCCACCTTTCAATTTTCATATTGATCCCCATCTTTTCCAATTTAACTAATAATTCCCCATGTGGAACTGTATCAAATGCCTTACTGAAATCGAGGTAACTAAGATCCACTGCATTTCCTTTGTCTAAAAAATCGGTTACCTTCTCAAAGGAGGAGATCAGGTTGGTTTGACATGACCTACCTTTTGTAAAACTATGTTGTATTTTGTCCCAATTATCATTGACCTCAATGTCCTTAACTACTTTCTCCTTCAAAATTTTTCCCGAGACCTTGCATACTACAGATGCCAAACTAACAGGCCTGTAGTTAGCTGGATCACTTTTTTCCCCCTTTCTTAAAAATAGGAACTATTTTAGCAATTCTCCAGTCATACAGTACAACCCCTGAGTTTACAGATTCATTAAAAATTCTTGCTAATGGGCTAGCAATTTCATGTGCCAATTCCTTTAATATTCTTGGATGGAGATTATCTGGGGCTGCCGATTTAGTCCCATTAAACTGTTCGAGTTTGGCTTCTACCTCGAATATGGTAATATCTACCACCATATCCTCATTCCCATTTGTCATCCTGTCATTATTCCTAAACGCCTCATTAAAGACTGAGGCTAAGTATTGGTTTAGCTAATGGGCCATGCCTAGATTATCTTTAACCTCCACTCCATGCTCACTGTTCAGCGGTCCCACTTCTTCTTTGCTTGTTTTCTTCTTATTTATATGGCTATGGAACCTTTTACTATTGGTTTTAATTCCCTTTGCAAAGTCCAACTCTACATGGCTTTATCCCTACATGTTCTGACCTCAATAAGGTAGCTTTCCTTGCTGATCCCTCCCATCTTCCACTCCTTGTAGGCTTTCTGTTTTTTCTTAATCACTTCTCTAAGGTGCTTACTCATCCAGCTTGGTCTACAACTCCTGCCTATGATTTTTCCCCGCCTTTCTTGGGATGCAGGCCTCTGATAGTTTCTGCAACTTTGACTTGAAGTAATTCCAGGCCTTCTCTGCCTTTAGTTAGGGAAGTAGGTTGGACTTAAAAACTTGTGGATTTAATTTCCTTATTTTTTTTAAGTTAGCCCTTTCGAAATAAAAAACCCTAGTCACAAATTTATTTTTGTTTATCCTTCCATTTAGTTTGAAATGAATTAGCTCATGATCGCTCAAACCAAGGCTGTCCCCTACAACCATTTCTTCTCTGAGGTCTTCACTATTCATCAAAACCAAATCTAAAATGGCATCTCCTCTTGTTTCAGCAAGTACTTGGTGAAGGAATCCATCAGCTATCACATCCAGGAAAATCTGAGCCCTATTATTATTACTAGCACTTGTCCTCCAGTCTATATCTGGGAAGTTAAAGTCTCCCATGATCACACAATTCCCATTAGCATTTACTTCATTAAAAACATTAAAGAGGTCTCTATCCATATCCAAATCAGATCCCAGTGGTCTGTAGCACACCCCAAGCATTATCCCAGGGAAGGCTCTAGTATCTTTCTTCCTGAATGTGATTTTTGCCCAGACAGGCTGCCTTATCCATTCCATCACTTCTTATTTCTTTACAGTCATTTGGTCGCCCACCCACAATTTTAGGGGTGCCCTTACTAGTTAATACCTCCCCACTCACAAGCACTGAGTCTATATCTGAAACAAGGAAAATGGAACACAGCATTAGCTTCAGAAAACACAGCAATATCTATATGAATAATAAAAACTAAAAACACTCCCTCCTAGTAACTTTGGCAGTAGTCTTAACTGTCAGTGTGAATGTCCAGTAGGCCAGCAGTTCTCAACCAGGGGTCCATGGCCCCAAGCAGGTTTCAGCAGGTCTGCCAAGCAGGGCTGGTGATAGACTGGCTGGGGTCCAGGGCAGAAAGCCAAAGCCAGGGCTGAAGCCATGGCCAGGCTGAAAATGCATCAGGGCTGAAAAACAATTATTGTGGCACAGGTGGGCTGTGGAGCTTTTAATAGATGTTGGAGGAGTCTCAGAACAAAAAAGGTTGAGAAGACCTGCAGAAGGTAAATGTCCCTTTGCCACATTACTTCCCCAATCACTAAACCCCACGCACACAGTTTGGTGTCAGTGGGCAGCATAGCCTCACAGTTCTGAGGTGCACTGGGGTAGGCCTGCCTCCAGACCCCTTGGGAAATGCTGCCTGGTTCTGTACCAAGGCTCCACTACCTGACCCAGCTAAAGTGTTGTTGTTTTTTTAAAATGTCTGGGTAGGAGGAGTTTCACTGGTATTCACTAAGCTCTGGTTCTATCCTCTGCAACTTCAGCAAAAGCCCTCTTTTGTATTGCATCTCATTGAGGAGCCACCTGTGTCATCTCCCTTCAAAGAGGCCTCTTCAGAGCACAGGATCCTCAGTAGAAGGAACCAGCAGCACATGAAATGCTTGAGCAGAATCTTTGCTACAAAGCACAACCTCTTTCTATCTGTACTCTGTCAGTTCAGTTCCACATCCCTACCAGTTCTGAGTTCTTGTACAGCTAGGAATTCTGGATAAAAAGCATATGCAAATAAAGCTCACACTATTTCTGTTCTACCCCCTTGTCACCAGTAGATGGGGCAGAGTGATCCTTTCTCTGTGGAACTTCAGGTAAACATCTGGTGGAGATGAAGCAGCTCTGTGGCCGTTCTTTCCCTTGCTCACCAATAGAGTAAAGCAGGGAGCTTCTGCCCTCTAGAGTTTCAGGCTACAGGACTTACTGGTAGTTAAATTTAAGGACATGGTTTATGTCCCATTGACTTTAATGGGACTTAAGAACCATGTGGAGTAGCTGCGATTGCATATAAGAGTGCTGTGTCTGGTTGTAATAGAAACCAAAGGTCAGACTCCATCTCGGAAGGTGAGGCACAGGACTGAAGAGAGATCAGAGAATGGACTGTGGCACCACATAATATGTTCTAGGCGCTTTTGGAAACTAAGGACCTTTAACAAAGTGAGCTAGCTCATTATATACCGGTAGGTATTCCCATGTTCCTTGATAACATGGAGCTAGATCCCGATCTCAGTTACCCTGTTGAACCCTACTGAAGTCAATGGATTTATAGGTATGAAGTTGCTCAAATAATATCTGTCAAATTGTTTATTTAATGAATATTCCAATTTTTGTAGAAAAAAATCATTGGACAGGTTTTTTTTCATATTTGTCCACCTCTACCTAGGTAGAAATTGGAGGTTATTTGGTCCTTTTCATAGAATTTATGAAATAGAAAAAAAACTTAGGCTAAGAGGGATACTGAATTCTATAGATTCTAACAACATGAGAGAAAAGCTCTCTGCTCTGCTGCTGCAAGTTACCCCATGCTCTGATAAGCCTCTGAGAATCTGGTAGTAAACCAGATAAAATGCTTAGAGACCAACAATTGGAAAAGGCTTCTAATGCAAACAAATATTCAGGAGAGACTGCTGCTTCAGCCTAATTTTAGACTAGAAAATGCTAGTGTTCTAGTATTTCAAATTGAGTCAGTTATAAATAATGCAAAAATGCTTGCTGTGAGAGATACTGTATGCCATTGCCAGCAGTGATTCTCAGAAAACAAGAAATCAGGACGCTGATAAGCTGATTACAATTTAATTTTCCTAAAAAGGCATTATTGCTGCATATCAGCAAAAGCCCTGGTGAAAGCACACACAGTTTTACTGAAATCAGCAATACTTGCTCCAGGACTGACTCTGGCCCATTGGCATAAATTAATGTTCTCGATAATGCTGTGGATTTCACATGACATCGTCATACTTGTTACCAGTCCCATAGATATAAATATTTGGGTATCTAAATTGTATCATGTGCCTGAAGAAGGCACAGAATTATTTCAACAAGTTTCTTCCCATGATGCTCATCAAGGAGAGGAAGCACTGATCTGATTCAGGATAGTAGGGAAGTAGTGAAAAGTGCAATAGGTCTGTGATGGGGTGGCTGCCTCTCACAGGCAGAAAAGGGATTAAATGCAACCTTTGGGATGCTACGCAGGATGCAGCCAGATAGGGGCTGCAAGGAGCAGCCAATAAGGGCCCGGCTGGCCCATATAAGAAGGGCTGCAGAGCAGGTTCTGTGACCGTTGAACTCAAGTACAGAGAACTGGTTGCTTTGCAACCAGTACGAAGCTGGCACCCTGGACAGAGCAGTGTTGGGCAGAAACAGGGAAGCGAGAGAGGGCTCCTGGCTGGCCGCTAAACTCAGCATGCTGAGGCCCTGAGGCAAGGGCAAAGAGGGTGCAGGGAAGTGGCTTATGGAGATACAGAAGAGTCAGAGGCAACGCAGCAAGTGACGGCCATTTACAGGGTCTCGGGCCAGGACCCAGAGTAGTGGGTGGGCCCGGGTCCCCCCAACTCCCTTCCTCGCCACTGACAAAGTAGCCAGACAGTGGAAGTGGGGAGCACAAAGTGCGGCACAACCAGAGGGCTGTGTCCTGAAGAGGATGCTGCAGTTCTTGGAGTGACGTGGTTCCTGGAGCAGAGACATGACCAGAAGAGGATGCAGAGCTAATTGCCGAGATAGTCAGCAAGAGGTGCCACAGTGGTGAGTCACACCCAATGTCAAAGGCCAAGGTCTGAATAGTCAACAAGCTCTCCACCTACCTCCATCACCAGAGATAACAGTCAGCAATAGTAGCACAGGTCATCTTCCTTGAGTTTAAAGGGATCATATAAGCTATGTACTTTGTTTATTCATTCAACCTACAGCACCTATTGCACTGGTACCCATATGCTGTGACACAAAATATTAAAAACATGCACATGAAACAATACTTCTCTTAAGGCTCAGCCCTGATTTCCCTTCTTACATAGCAAGGTAACGGAACTACTCACATGAGTGAAGCGAGCAGGATTTGGCCCACAGAGATTAGTACAGAAATTAGCACTGTAAACCCAGTTTAGGTCCCATCAGCTTGTCAGTCAAATTTAAACCAATGCTAAACTGAATAAATATGTCTTACAATGGGAAAGTCCAGCATCCAGGCCGAAATATAATTTCCTAAGCAACAATTTCCAGAATTACGGCCTGATCCTGTAAGGAACTGAGCACCCTCAACTCCCATAGAGAGCTTAACACTCCAAGAACTGAACCCTTGAAATGCTGAAATGGTTGAATCACGATTATGGGAAGCACACATCCCAAAAGGACTACAGCAAAATAAGTGGTAAGGAGTGAGCAGCCGCTCTTGTACAGTAGATCAACTGGCTGGTAGCCAAGTGGTGCTAGGATAGTAGGTAGCAAGATCTTCCTAGAACTACAGTCTTAAATGGTGTAGCACAATGCCTAAGAAGAGAGTTTTATAAACCTGATGGAAATTAAATGCATAACAAAAGTGAATATTTTGTAGGCTTGTTCAGCCAATACTCAGTGAATGCTTCTATCTTGGATACTTATACGACCCCCATTACCAAAGGATCTGAGCACTCGCAATCTTATACTCATAACACACCTAGGAGGTACGGAAGTGCAGTTATCGCCATTTTGCAGATGGGGAACAGAAAGACTAAGTGACTTGCCTCAAAAAAAATATCACACAGGAAGACAGTGGCTCAGCAGGTAATTGACTTCAAGCTTTCTGAATCTTTGGCTAGTCCCTAACTGCTGTACCAACCTTCCTCTCAAGTAATCAGCATCCTTTTTGTGCTTTCACCAATGAGGACACGTGGCTACAGTCCATCCAGAGCTGGGGGAGAAAAGGAAAGGAACGACTATCTGAGGAGTTCTGGAGTACCGGTGTGCGGTACAGCTAAGGTCCGAGATGGGTATTTTCTTAAAAATGTCTGATAGTTTAAAAGTTTTACCCTCTCATCACACTCCTGAGAGAAGAAATATAAATGCCTCTAAACTGGAAGTTCTACTACCCATAGCTAGTTTCCCTTGGTACCTTTTGGAGGCCCATGCATCATGCTGTTTTTAACTAGGAGTTTGTTACTTCAGCCTTTAATGGTTCCTTTGTGAAAATACCAAATTACTACAACAGAACACAAACTGTTTTCAATTATTATAGCTACAGTTAACTCACTGCATGTCTCAAAAATACTAATCAGGCAGTGAATGCTATGTGCTCACAAAGGCAAGGAGCGAAGAGAAGAGTGAAGGCGTAGTGCAGACAAATTAAGAAGGGATGAAAATCAGACTGACTCTGGATGTGGAAAGAGACAGGTACTGGCTCCTTTTACAAGTTTATTGCAGCCTAAGCTCTACACAGGGTAGAATTGTCACCCTGCTACCACACGTCATGAATGATCATTCTCAAGCAAATCAGTACTCTCTCGTACATGGTCTCCACCAATAAAAACAAAGTTGTCAAGATTCAATTCCCCTGATTATAATACGCTCCAGGGAGTCCTGAAACAGCAGGCAAAGCAGATGTGCTAACTTCCAGGTGTTCATATGTGACAGCCACCTTTATTGCCCTTTTCCAGCCATTTAATTTAGTTATTTGGGGAAGCAATGACGTTGATATATTTGCTAGCTCTGTGTGCACCTACAAATCAGCCATTTATATTTTATTTTTTTCCTGGGAAAAACCTAAATCCAATTTGGAAGACATTTAATGAAACAGCACTACATAAGAGTTGCCAGCAGATGTGATCCAAGGCTTCCTTGAAGGCTCCAAAACAGATGAGCATTCTAACAAAATATAGCATCCGTACACATGACTGTTAGAGTCACATCACTAAGGGGAAAACAGAAACTTTAACTCTAACAAGTTACAACAGGAGTCACGGAAATCATGCTTTTTTGAACAAAGTCACAAAACTAAGGGGGCAGATCATGCTAGTGTCATCATCATATCTCCATTGACTTCAATGGGTTTAGTGGTGGAGGTATCCCATCACTATTCATTGGGTGTGTCCTTTCAGGAAGAACTCAACCCATTTTAATACATTACCCTGGACCCCTGCCATCTCTCAAGTGAGACATGATCAAGAAATGCTGAATGCTGCAGAGAGGTCCAGAAGGATGAGGATGGATGTCTGTCTTGTACCTATTGGCAGGATGAGATCATCCATCAGTGCCACCAAAGTGGCCTCAGTTCTGTGTCCAGCCCTGAATCCAGATTGTGCCAGGTCTAGAGTGCTAGCATCAGTTAGATGAGCTTGTAGTTGGTCTTTTGCTAGCTTGTCTATGTGCTTGTTCAGGAATGGGAGGTTTGACACTGGGTGGTAGCTGACTAGGGCTGAAGTATCCAGGGTGGGTTTCTTCACTGTTGGTTGGACTACTGCATATTCAGAGGAGGAAGGGAAGATTTCTTCCCTGACATGATGCTTGCTATTTCACCAGGGAGTGGCACCAGTTGTTCATGATTCTCTTTCACAAGCCAGGAAGGACATGGGTCAGATTCACTTCTGAATTCTGGGCATGCAGGTGGATTGTTAGTTGGTGGTGCAGAAAGACAGGTCCCTTGCTGTTTGAGAAGGCTTCCCAAATATGCATGTTGTTTTCAGCAAAGTAGGACGATAGCTCTCTGCAGCACTTGGTGTGGCTCTGGTGAAGACTGCAGATATTCAGGCTTAATGGAGCAGTCTACCACCCAGGATAACAACTTGAGGAGAAATTTGGCAGCTTCAACAGAGGCTAATAAGAAGGTTCCCTTGACCTGTAATGCCACCTCAGCATAGGCTTTGAGGAATTTGTTATGTTTCATCCTGTCTGAATCAGCCTTTGTTTTCCACCATCGGTGCTCGAGTTTCTGTCCCTCTCTCCTCATTCATCACAGTGTGACAGAAAACCAAGGAGATCTGTGCGGACAATGGGAAGGAAGGGGTCATTTGGGGGCAACATGTCAGTGGCCAAGACCAGGGTAGAATGGTAATGATTCAGCAGATCCTCAACACCTCATGGAATGGGGTCCTATTGCAGGAAACTAGAGTCCATGAGTCTTTGTGGTCAAATCAGGATCACTGGTCTTTCTTGTTTCCTGGGTCCTGGAAGGTCTCTGAGCACAGCCCTTACAAGGTGATGGTCTGTCAAAGATAGAGGACATCACAACCCAGACACTATCTTGACATATAGGTGTGGGGGGGGGGGAAACAGGCCAGAGGCCGTCTGAGACCACGAATGAAGATCAGCAGTACCAAGTGCAGTAAGGTGTGGATATGTTCTTTTTGCCATAGGTTGCAAAAATAGCCTCAAGTTTAACTAGCTGTTTGTATCATAACAATTACTAGCAAGTTGTGAGTATGAGTGTAAAAGGGATGAAGCAATTTGATGAGTGGACCCTATGGGCATGTCTAGATCACAAAGGTCTCTGACTGCCACTGGCCATTCTTAAAACTGCCTCCTTTTACCCAGTGTGAACAGCACACTGTACTCTTGTCCAGAAATAACTTTCCTTGTCTGATCATCATTATTTACATTACCATATTGCCTAGGAGACTTAGTCATGGACAGGACCTCATTGTGGGAGGTGCTATACAAACACCTCACATCACTGTAAGTATTAACATATTAAAATAAAGACAAGCATAAATGTGGAATGCAATATAGAAAAGTCATAACTAACTTCAGGTGTGTGAGTGTAATTATAAAGAATACACAAGAATCAGCTTTTTCCCTGTTTAATGTAAATCAAGTTGTTTGAAAATATTCAAAATGTTATCACTTCAGTTAAGCCTGTTGCTGACATTTTGATGAAAGTGTCATCCCACTGTGGAGAGATTTCAAATTTTGTTGGGAAAAAACTGGGATGAACTTTGTGAAAATTTTCACAAAATACCTTCTGTTTTTTGACAAGCTCCAAGAATAATCATTCTGAGAGATTCTGCTGAATTGAACTGAAGTTTGGTTTAGTTGGAACTGTGAAACAGACAAGGTGGCAGTTATCAAATAAAACTGAAAATGCTATTGGCCCAGATTTTGCCATCCTTATGCTGGGTAGCTCCTTACTCCATGAGTTTGAAATCTTTGCAGCTGACAGCAGAGGGGCAGATGATCACTTACATCAATGGTAAGATAATTTGCACCAAAAAAGGGATTAATCACAACTTTGTCTGAAATAGAGAACAGAGAAGTCGCATCTCAGCAACAAATAGTTCAAATGTTGGCGTGTGAAAAGGCCTGTTAAAAGCAATGGTGTTGGGCATCTAAAAAAATATGTGAGCCGCTAAATGATCTGAAGTTGTATCTATAGCTCAAATGATATATATGAATTATCTGGAGTCTATTTGCCAAAAAACAAATATATATTGCTTCTAAATTCTGCCAAAGAACTTCACTTTCAATTAGAATATTGTGCTAATTCTAAGTCAAATCATGCGTACGTTACTCACGTGAGTATTCCCATTGAAGCCAATGAGACTATTCATATGATCTAGGCAAGCGGGATTTAACCCTTTATCTATTTCCATCTTACTGTCACAGTGCTACATCTAGTTGTTTCAGTATTCACAATATAGCACAATTTCATCCACTATACCATTCAGCGTCATCAATTAAAACATTCAGAGGCTTTCCAGAGTGTATGTATGAATTTTCCAATAGAAAAGTCATAGCAGCAAAATAGGATATGGAAATAATTGTAAGTCTGATTTTTGGCAGGGGGGGAGGGGGTGGAATTCTTTTTCATGGTGAGAAGTTCATGAGACAAAACATGTGCTTCTAATCAGACAAATGTATTATGTGATACTGCTGCCGCAGTTCAAAAACTAGGGGAATCCATTCTGTCAGATACTTTCCACGAACATTTCAGGCTATGATAAGTTGCACTAAAAAGTGCTTAATTCAACATTTATGAAACTACTGAAGACAGATGAAAGTTGCAGAAACAGGGATCTTGCCAAACAATCAATCATTCTGTTAGGAATGAGGGCCCAAGATGAGAAGAATGAAGATAGGCTTTTTAAGTACATATGATCTATTAGATGGAATAATTGAATATTCTTGCATTTTTAATCAGAATGTTCTTACCATTGTGCTATTACTTTCAAATTATTTTCTTCCATCAGCACTGAAGACTAGAGTTTTCTCCTCTACGTAAAGATGCTGGCAATATTTTCAATGAGAAAGAAAGAAAACACACACACACACACATTTTCTGCACAACGGTGCTTGCTGCAACATTAAGTGAAAAAGTATTTTTGCAATTTTTAAAAATCAGGTGGCCAGAAGTGTGGTCATATCTTTTCAGCTAATATTGGGACTGACGACACAGAAATTACACCAGTTTACACCAACTGAGGTTCAAGCTACTTGGATTGTAAACTCTATGTGGCAAGGATCAGCTTTTTGTTGTGTGTTGCACTGCACCTTGCACAACGTGGCCCTGGACTGTGACTGGAGCTCCTAGGTGCTACCTCAAACCAAATAATAAATAATTTAATAATAATCTCAGTAGTCCAGGTAAGTACTTATAATGTATATAATCGTATGATAATAGCTGCAATGTTATTTTACATTCCAGTCCTTGTACATCCACACATTTTGCTTGCTTTTTGGTTTAAAGCCTCACAAAAATGTTTTCAGGTTCCAGAAGGAAAACATTAAATATAGCTCATCGGATTTTCATTTTAAGCTAGTTTGTTCTCATTGAAGATTTTGAGAATGAATTATTGCATAAGGCCTAAATGTAGAACATTAATTGTTATACGAATTAATACTAATATCCTTAATGAGTTGTTTCAAATACCCAGCCAGGTTAATCTTTCTACCAAAAATGAAATGTTTTCAAATGTGCTTAATAACCCAAAATGGAATGTAGATTAATACTTATTTTGTATGTGGAAGCATTTATCATGGTGAAGTTTCTATTGATTTTTGTCAGCTAATACACTGTAAATGCTAACGTATCTCTCCATGCTTGGAATAGCTAGCCACAAAGAATCTGATTTCCTAAACATTATGATTGTGCATCCTTGATTAGCAGGACACATGAATTCATGATTTTTAAATAGCTTAAGTTGAAGCTATAGCAACAGTGAAATTCTTATCTACTCTTAATACCTATCAGCTTTTACAAGTCCTACAGAAATCTGTTATGAATATTAATGGTGTTTATAATTCCTTTGCTCCTTTAGCACTAATGGATGAACACCCCCCTCCACACACACACACACAGAGCAGAGAAAAGGAAACTTGACTTGCCACTATTCAGACGTCTTCTAACATTTTGCATACTGTGGCACTTAGCTGTATAAATACTGAAGCCTTTTGTTTGTTTTAAATAAATAGAGCCTGATTCTCCACTTTGTTGTGCCGATATAACTCCAAATATAAAACTGATCTAAGGAAATGAAAACTTAGACCCACTGAGTTCAGGTCATAAATCTTGAAACCTTTAACTGAGCAGTATTCACATTGGGATGACACTAAAAACAAATATACTACTGGCAATTTAAAAGGAAAAAAACCTGCATTTGCTCTCACTGACTCTAGTGCTAACTCCCATTGCACAAAAGAGCATGGGGGGAAAGGCAGTTGAACACAGAAGATCAGAAAAGGAGCAGAAGGAGAAAGGAAATTCTCTTTCAAGGCACTCAGTCTACAAAATAACAGACAGAAGGAGCTGCTCATTCAGGCCTGAGCTAAAGCCCACTGAAGTCAATAGAAGCCTTTCCATTCAGAAGCCGTCTATCAATGGGCTTTGGATCAAACTTTCAGCTAGTGCAAGAGCTTAAATAAAATCATAGGAACTCTTTTGTTGATGCTTTTCTCCCCCTAAAGAAATAATTACCTGTATGTGTACCTATTTCACGGGAGATTCCATTCCACTATTTCAAGAAGCCACTGAAAAATTCTACAAAGGGCCTTTTTCCCTCAAAACCAGCAGTTACTGCAATACAGTTACTTCAGTGGTCTCTCATCAAGGCATTTAAGAGGTTTTATGTGAAGTATAACATCAACTAGAAGACTCACTGAACCCAATCTCAAATATATGGAAGCCAAAAAATCAGCAGGGTGCGCCAGTAGATAGGGCACCAGACTGGGACTTGGGATGTGTTTACACTTCAGCTGCAGGTGTAGTTTCCATTTTGGGTAGATGAACATGCATGAGCTTTGATTGAACTAGTGCTCTAAAAACAGAAGTGGGGAAGCAGTGGCAAGGAGAGTGGGCTAGGCCCCCCTCATCTATAGCTAGGTTCTCAGTCTTGTACCCTGGCAGCTAGACTGTGACTCTAACCATGCTGCTATTTTAAGCACAATAGCTGCAGCAAAAGTAGCGTAAGTACATCTACCCAAACCTGTAATTACTCTGCCTGTTGCACTGTATATATACACCCTTAGAAGCCCAAAGTTCTGTTCCCAACTGTGCCACTAACTTGCTATGTGAACCTGTGCAAGTCACTTCACCTCTTTGTCCCTGTTTTCTCTTCCAACTTCTGGCTGTTGTGTCGATTGATAGTCTTTGGGGTGGGGACTGTCTCTTCATAGGTGTTTGACCAGTGCCTAGCACAACTGGGCTGTCAGGGTAGGACAGCCAGGAAAGCCTGTCATATGGCCCAACAAGGGATTGAAGGGAAGGGTGTATCCTCTTCCCAGGCAGGAGAGAGGCCTCTGTGAACTGCCTTGGGTCAGAGGAATTGCTTTGTGTTTGAACAGGAAATTGTGACCTGAGGCAGAGGCCTGTAATGGCACTTCTGCAGTATTAATAATAAAATAAATGACTGGCCCAGCCTGACCACTTTGCCAGTACTTTTGCAAACAGAAAGCATGCGTAGATTTGGTCTCTGTAAGGCACAGCCGGGGGGAGGGGAGGGTGACGCTTACCATCACATGCCATCTCCACAGGATATTAAAATCTTCTTCACCTTTTCTCTTCTCCAGTCCCACTGAGTCTCTGCTCCTTCACACATGTGGTGTAATCGAGCAGGACTTGGTTCAAAGGGAACTGTCCAGTGGCACCCGGAAAGTCTGTAGCAGAGGTGGGAAGGACTAGAACCTCTGCTAGTTCTCTTAGACTTTAACCAAGAGTTTGGCAGCCCTTCCTCTCTGTATCAGTGAAATATCAAACTGGTGTGTTCCTTCTGTCATTTCCCCATCAGCTAGAAACAACTTTAAAAAAAATCCAAATCTGATTATTGTCAAGAGGACAAAACCCAACTGGGGTATCGTAGGTATAATTGTTAGCCAACTTCACAAGTCTTTCCTACAGAGTTATTCAAACGTTTGAGCTCGCTGCTAGGAACATCATAAACAAAGTTATTATGAAACTATCCTGTCAGCCAAAAGTCCAGTGAATCATTTATGAATGTATACATAAATAAAACTCCTCTGATATGTTTTCTCTTTTCCTTCAGAAACTGATGATAGTTTCTTTTTTTTTCCCCCAAAGCTGCAACTTTTATTTCCTAAAACAACCTGAAAGGAATAAAATATTGAAATGAGCATAAATACAAAATAATGGTTGCAATACTGTAATTCTCTGAAATGTTGATGAAAAACATAAAAATGTATGCTCTGTAAGTTTCCAACTGAACTTGGCATGACAGTCTATTTATTATTAAACAGACGCTGAAGCTCAATTTATGAATTATTAAATTCTTGTTACATTTAGTTCCGAAGCAAAAAAAAAATTACAATTTCATTCACTGTAGGAATTTCCACATGTTCTATAGTATTTCTTAAAAACATAGCACCTAAAGAATGAGAAAATACTAAAGCTATTTTAGAAATGACTAGCAGTATATATGTTCATCTTTATCCACTTGGAAGTACTGCCACTGTTGTAGAGATTACTACAGTGTGAGAAGTTAAACACCTGCTACTCATTATCCCCCAGAGTTTCATATCTGCATTGCATAGTTCCTGTATTTGGAATAACTTGGAATACAAGAGTGGGGTTGCCAACAACTTCTGTGCTAAACTCACGATCCCCCAAATCACTTCAGTTTCCAAAAGCAAAGACACACCTGTGTAGCCTCAGAGCAGCTTGTCTTCTATATTTGTTTCTGAATCCATCTCACACCATCAAATAAGCTCACAAACAAAGAATTAGCATCCTCACCTATCCTAGGCCATTTTTTGCTTGTCCTCTCTGTTGGCAAGCCCCATAAGTTTTCCCTTTTGAATAGTATTCAGTGGTGGTATTCTTTAAGTAGGCCCTTTGTATGAGTATCCAGTTTATATTAAGGTACAGGCAGATTAGGCTACCAGCATAAATTGTTCTAGGATATGGTCTGAACCAAGTAGATCTTGAGCTGACATAAGCTGCTTTAGCCAATTGAAAATATCTATGGTGTACTCAGGCAACTTCATAAGTCTGTGAATATTGGTTAGAAACAAGATGATTTCCTGAGAAGGCAGATGTTACTGAGCCCCCATAAACTAGGGTAGCTCCAGGGCTGGACAAATCTCTTTTGTTTTCATAACTTCAAGAGAGGGAGATGGAAACGCATGAAGAGCTAAGGTATGTGGGCCACCTTTCACTACACCCAGGCCAGCAGCTCTTCTGAACTATAGAGCCAGCAATCTTCTCCAGGAGCCAGATTCTGCTCTCAGCTACAACACTGTAAATCTGGTGTAACTTCACTGATTTCTTGCAGGCTCCTCCTACCAATGCCACAATGGGCTATCCATCCTAACAGCCAGGCATCACCAGGGCATAAGAGAGCCCCAGCCACAAGCTATTTTCCCTGGCCACACTGCCTGGGTCAGCTGCAAAAAGCATCCTGGCCATGCAAAGATTCCCCTGTGCAGGGAGAATCATCCAATGGCTGCCTATGCTGGCTTTAGAGCAGAATTGCAAAACTGGACTGATGAAAAGGAGCCCTTACATATCAGAATACTGGGGCTATACTAAACTAATATACATCCTAATTTATCCAACAGCATCAGTTTCTATGTTTTATAAAGGTCATGTGTTATATTCTGCTAAATACAATATAGGATTGTGGGTTCTATTCTAAGGAGGGATGTTTCAGTAACTATAGGGATTTAAAGATGAATAACTAATCTGACTTAATAAAAAATGAGAAAGGAAACAAACTGACACCACTTATAATCCCTAATAAAGTTATTTTACTGTGCCCTGGAGAAAAGCGATTCAACTGGCTTCTGAAATCTGTGCCAATGTTCTAAAAGGGCTTAAAACAATAAACTGAAACAGGTGTAATGGTTACTTCACATGAGGAGTATTTCAAAGACAGCTACTCAAATGTGTGATCCCACTTGTAGAAAACATAATAAAAGTGTGTTATTATGAAGCTGCCATAACTGTCAGCCAAAATTACAGTGACTAGCCGAGTCGTTACAGGGATAAATATTCAGAGATGTGGTGAGGTATTTTTCCTAGTCAGAAAATAAACAGAGTTAGTTTGTTACATTTTTCAAAGTAATGGTTTAAATTCTAGTTCTTAAATAACCCAAAAGAAATAAATAGCCTTTAAAAAAATCTCCTATAAAAATCATCAGGGTCAAAACCAAACCAAGTTAAACTAATAATTCCTGCAGCCACTAGCTAATGGAGATCTTTCATCAAAACAAATTTTAAACAGCAATCATTATAAATGCAAAGAGCTCTAGGAATGCTAATAATACTTTTCTTAAAGTGCTTTATCAATGTTAACAAAATTAAGCTTCACAAAAGGTAAGGGCTAATTGTATCTCAATTTCAAACTGTATAGAGAAGAACTGATATTAAGTGTCTTTCCCAAAGCCAACCTGTGAGTCATCAGTGGATCCAGGGCAGAGAGGAATTCAAGAAGTCCTTTCCCTGCCCACTGCTCTTACCATTATTAACACTGCTTCTTCTAAACAGGCCTATTAAAATCTTTTACCTCCGCCTTTGGGCCTGATCTTGCATCAGGATCCGCAGCATAGTCAATAGGGTTCCCTCAAGCAGAGGGGCTGGCCTTCATGGAGCTCTGGGCTTCTGGGAGAGCCAGATAATTAGGAGGAAAAGGATGATATGGAGCAAGAGCAGAGTATTTAGCATTTTGCAACTCTGAGAGAAGTGGGAAAGGGAACTGATTTACCTTCCAACTAAAAACTTGAAGCTCATCACCTTTGAGAAAAAATATCAGAAGTCCTGTTAATGTTAACCTATAGGAAAACCCAGCTAAGAGAGAGACAGAGGGACACCTGAAAAAACAAATGTGAAAGTCTCCTGGATTTTCTCCTGCATTCAGACAATGAGTGACACTTCCTGTTTCCCTGATTACATCAGACTGTCAAGGATGGAGCATTCTTTTTGGCTCGTATTCTTGTTATTGTGATACGTGATATCACTCTCAATGAACAGTGAGGTGCTCTTCTTTGTAATTAGAGTTCCTGATTGAAATACATTTTACATGGCAGTGCAGTCTGCCGTTAATAGCTCTTTTAACACACTTCCTATAGCCAAGCCATGAAAAATGATGAGGCATTTTTGCCCTGAGGCTTTTGTGAAGATTCCTGGCAAAGGCAGGGTTTTTTTAGATGCTTTCCCTCTGAAATGTGTTGAAAAGAAATAAAAGACACATCAAACATACAAAGCAAGTTCCCCCCCCCCTTTGAATTCTTTGCATTAGGATCCAAATTCTCCCATCCAGCACACAGCCTATATGCTGGGAGCTGTGCTCTGGGCACTTTGGCACTGGAGGAAGGAATCCTCATCCAGCTCAGCAAGCAGGTGCTTGGGGCAGCCAATGGGAAGGGGCAGCACTTCAGGCTCTTCGGTGGCAATTCAGTGCCAGGTCCCTCGGTCCCTCTCGGAGGGAAGGACCTGACGCCAAAGTGCCGCCGAAAAAGAAAGTGGTGCGGTGGAGCTGCTGCCGATCATGGCTTCTTTTTTTTTTCCTCGCCGCTTGGGGAGGCAAAAACCCTGGAGCTGGCCCTGGTAGTAGAAGACCCTCCCTTGTTTCCCAGGTCATCCTCAGCAGTGAGCTATCTTCCAGGACAAACTCCTGTGGAAAATGTGGGGACAGTGTTCAGTATAGGGGACCCCTGCAGCTGTTGGCTCTCCCCAAGGCACAGAAACCCAGAGGACAGTACAGCCATGAAACAATCAGTCCCCCTTGACCCTGTGCTTACTCATGATTTTGGGGCTCCCACGGGTTATGTGCATTCCCTTTGGGATGGGCAAATTATGCTATTGTGTACACTGTGCTTGCCTTCCTTAAGTACAGGGGAATCATTGTTCTGTCTGATGTAAACAGTGCTGCCTCTGTTAAGTGTTGCATTTTGCCTTTACAGATGCATCCTTGATATCTCAGCCGTCCGTGTTATCACCAGCTGAGAGGCTACAAGGAATCAGGAAGAGGCCATGTAGAAGCAAAGAGGACATGCTTCATGAAGTCATGCAGCACTCCCTTAAAAAGTGCAGGAGTGGTAGGAGAGGGAAAGGAGGGTCCGCCAGCAGATTGCGGATTGCTGGCACCAAAGCACGGAGTGGCTGATAAGCATCATAGAGCACCAAGCGAACTCGATCCATGCAAGTGGAGCGCTACCACGCCCGCTCGCCCCTGCAGCCCTTGTCCCAAAACTCTTTCATTTGTGCCCCCATGTCACCTCCAACCCACTTTGCCCAACATCCAAGTTCTTATCACTGCCAGCTGCATCCAACACCCGTAGCTTCACCACCCAGCTCTGAAAACTACAAACCTTACCCATTGCACTCAACCCCATCACCATGCAGTACAACCATCCTGAAGTGCAGCACTCATTGCACAACACTCTAAACAGGAAAGGTGAGTATGATAACAGGACATACCCAAATTTGTGATTGTACCATTCCCCACCTCCTTGCCCTTGCCACAAATACCTGGAAAACCATAGAAAAATAGCCCTTTTGATTAACATTCTCGGAGGCTAGGTGGGCTGGTGCCAGAATTGGAATATGCATCCCATCTATCGCCCCTCTGCAGTTAGGGAAACCCATTTGTACACAGCCAGCCACAATGTCATGCATGTTACCCAGAGTCACAGTTCTTCTGAGCAGGATGCGATTAATGGCCCTGCAAACTTGTGTCAACACGATTCCAATGGTCGACTTCCCCACTCCAAACTGGTTAATGACTGATCGGTAGCTGCCTGGAGTTGCCAGCTTCCAGCTTCCAGACTGCAATAGCCACCCACTTCTCTACCGTCAAGGCAGCCCTCAATCTTGTGTCCTTGTGCCGCAGGATAGGGGCGAGCTCCTCACACAGTCCCATGAAAGTGGCTTTTCTCATGCAAAAGTTCTGCAGCCACTGCTCATTATCCCAGACTTTCATGACAATGGGATCCCACCACTCAGTGCTTGTTTCCTGAGCCCAAAAGCACTGTTACATGGTGGTGAACATGTCCATGAATGCTACAAGCAATCTCGTGTCGTATGCATTACTCGAGACAATATCATCGTCAGAGTCCTCGCTGTCACTTTGGATCTTAAGGAATAACTTGGCTCCCAAATGTGACATGCTGATGAGACTCGTCAGCATATTCCTCAGCAGTTCAGGCTCCATTCCCGCAGACCGAAAGGGAAGACAAAAGTACAAAAAAAGTTGAAAGGTGGTGCCAGTTGTGGACAGAAGCAGAGGGATTGCTGGGATGTGAACTGATGCATCACAGGGCGTTGGGACAGGACGCAGAATGTCCTGCACCACTTGCCCCCTTCCCACAAGCCACAGCACCAGAATGGGAAGAAGTGCTTTGTGCGATAGCTCCCCACAGTGCACCGCTCCCAATGCCGCTGCAAGTACCACAAATGTGGACACGCCAGTGCGCTTGCAGCTGTCAGTATGGACAGACTGCAGTGCTCCCCCTGCTGCTCTCTCCGAAGGCTGGCTTAACTCAAAGCACTCTACGTTTGGAAGTGTAGCCATGCCCTTACAGCCACTTCATTGCTAAGCACCAGGTAAGGGTTGTGTACCCCTTATATAACTCATTTACACCCTTCCACCCATTGCACAGCAGAACCATATCAGTTCTGCTGCCAGGGCTGCAGAGTGGTGAGCAGGATTTCAACCAGGGGCAAAACCTAACCTAATGTTCAAAGAACAATATTTACGTTGGAAAAAAAAATATCAAGCACTCACCCTGTCACGAAAAGTAATTGAATCTCTCTTAAAGGGTTTCACAACTGGGGTAGGCCTGTCAAGCCCCAGTTATTACAACAGGTCTAAGACTAAACAGCCTCCACTGTATCTGATTCTATCAGTCTGAAACCTTCTCATCTGTGACTTGGAACCTCTGCTGGGATTTAATTCTGAAAGTCTCAAGCTACTGTCTTACTTAGTGTAAGCTTACTGTACTTACTGTAGCTCATGAAAGCTCATGCTGAAATAAATTTGTTAGTCTCTAAGGTGTCACAAGTACTCTTGTTCTTTTTGTCTTACTTAGTGGTGATTCATTTGAGGGGCACCTCTGGGCAGATTGTGACATGGCATTAATGTAGGATCAGGCCCCTGTGGTGACCTATTAAATTAGCACAAGCAAAAAGCATATTTAGTTGGACAATTAAGATTTCATCAGGACATACACCATCTAGCCAAATCCTTGCCAAATGTAGAAATGAGACATTAAAGGAAAAATCCCCAGTATTTCTTGTCACCTTCGCATCTTCTCAGTGCTGTCATTACCACACTCCATTTGCCTCAGTCAGAAAGCAAAACATACCCCCACTTCATGAAACTCTCATGCTGCTGCAAAACTTTAATAGCTACTTCATCTTCCCTTACATAAAAAGACCTGATAGTGCACTTGCCTGAACAGTTGTTAGGCCTTAGCATTACTGAGGTTCTTGTGATTGTTACAAGCACCAGAGCAAAGCTTCAACCTCCACAGCAGCAAAATCAGCTTTCTAACAGCAGAAAAACATTTCTAGGCTCTGGCTTTCTCTTCCTGTCTGTGTTTATATAGACTATACCTACGTACCTTGTAAAATTATTTACAGTAAGGAGCCAACATAGTCTAGTGGATAAGGCAGTGCACTGGGAATGGGTTAAAAGACCTGCCTCTGACCTCTTCTCTGATTCACTTAACCTCACTGTGCCTCAGTCTCTCTATCTGTAAAATGGAGACAAAAATGCTTTCTTTTGAAGAGTGATTTGAGATCAATGGATGAAAAGAGCTAACAACTTACTCTCATTCTATCTAATTTAATTAACAGGACGTAAATAGTGCAAAATATGGTGCTAAGATTCTCACTGGCTCTAGGAAATTCAGTTGCACTGGTCACTTGTGGAGAGGGTCCCAAGCTATGAAACGAACCACCAGCCAAAGCCATATCATGATTTACTTCTCAAAACTATATGCATGTTTCTCATTTATGAAATTAAGCCTTTTTTATGTCAAATTATAACAATTGTTCAGTCTGGTTCAAAGTGTAAAAGAAACACAGTTAGATACATTTTAACTGCCTGGCTTTGTGCATCATTGAAGTATGTGTCAATAAAACAGAAGTGATGGCTCTATAGGATATCAATACAAAGCTGGTACCAGGAGTCAGGCTGGAGAGCAACTTTGGGAATTATTTTTAAGTATCAGGATATAATTCTTGAAGCAGAACCTCCCCTTTCCTCTCTCCCTCCCAGTAGGAGACCAAATTGTCTACTGCTGCTCCCTTCATCTCATACCTTGGAAGATGTGCAATACATAGTATTGGACAGAAAATCAAATCTATCCCCATGTAAACCTAATGAAATTGAAGAGCTCACCCCTTCGATTCCTTCAACTCCAAAATGGTCTGCAGCTCCAAGGTAATAACGTTTTTTTTTTTCCCTGTAGCTCTTATAAGAGCCACAAATCCCCAGTTACTTTTGATTTACAGGAGAAGCAAGGTCATCCTTCTAATGAAAAAGAACAAGGTCTATATTTTCAGATACTGAGATTCAATTTATCATAGAGATCAATGACACTTTTACGCTCTATAGAGATGAACTATCCATTTTGCAGTAAAATTATCACATTTTTTAAGACCTTTGGTAGTTGCTACATAGTTGGAAGCCCGGCTTGCAACTCAACTTTTTAGCATTAAGAAGCCTTCCATTTCCCACCTCCCTAGCACCAAGGACATATTTTACCAGTCTCACATTTGCGGCAGGGAGGGAAAAAGAAAAGAGAAATTAAAGGCCATGGACTCGTTGACAACAACATAAGCCTTGTAGGGATGGTAAAAGGCCATGCTATCAATGAATCCATTCTTGAAAATAATTCCTCTTCACTGTTCTAAAGCTGTACACCCATCTATACACTGTCTAAGAGATTCACATAAATCTGCCCTGCATAGCTAGAGAGGCAGTAGTCTGTCTGCTGAGTATTCTAGTTGGTTGTTCATCCTTTGTTTTTTCTGCAGTTCTATCTGAAATTCTTTAGTCTCGTCTTCCTGACACACCTAGAACTGCCTTGACCTCAGGGGGAGCAGTTGGTGTGGAAGGAATTCAGGATCAGAACTTTTAATAATACAACTAGTTGTGAGCCTAAAACTTGGGAGTCTGTTTGGAGAATTGTTCAGATGGGTGCCACTCATCCCAGTTTTGCAGCATCCTCACACGGCAGCAGATATATTCAAGTCAAATGCTGTGTAAACATCAGACTGACTATCTACTGTACACCACCCAGTCAACAAATGCCACGTGCCACTAGTAATGGTGACTATAAATCTTTAAAGTGAAAATGATGTGTGTGTAACCTACACTGTCAGAGTGCTTGTCTTTGCCCCCCTGTGGTTGCTGCTTCACCTAAGAGAAGAGTCTAGCAAAATAGCTGAAAGAATTGCTCCTTTATCTCAAGCAGCAGAAACTCATGCTGCTACTGCTGTGGATCCAGGGTTCAAACCACACTGCTACGCCAAACTAGGGCTGGAAGGAGCATTATATACACTTTCAATAAGCCTAAATTTTATGATTACATTTAATAAAGGGTATTACCATTTTACTGTTGATTTTATATTGGTTCATTCAGAATGGTTTATATTTACAATACAATACTTGTTCAACATGTTCTCCTTTGATAGTCTTATAATATTTGAATTCCAAACCTCTTAAATGGCGATTTTCTGCCTACTGCACCGTAGTGCTGTATAAGCAATGTCATATTTTGCATCCAGCTGCGTACAGTACTTCATTGATTTGGCTATATACATTTCTAGTCAGATAGCTACAGACAACACTATGTTCAGGGATAGTGCTATACACAAAGTAACATTATTTCGTCAGGATTACTTGACTTTTATTAATTCCTGATTTAAAAAAAAAAAGAGATAAAAGAATGTCTTTGTGTTCTCTATACAGTACTGCCAATTGAACATAATTACCTCCAAAAATGGACCAATGGTATTCTTAGTGACTTTTATTTTGGCCTTGTCTTAAGCTATTTTAGTTTACAATTATCACAACATTGTCTCAAGACAGCAAAAAAATGATTAATGTGATTATTACAAGGTATTATACTTTCCCTCAAGCTATTCAGCCAACTACTCTAGGCACATCAAGTAGAATGATTGGAGAAAGACACTTTGCTTCATATTATTTCCCTGATATTTAGGCCTGACTCATGGTTGCTCAGCCTTAGATGTGCTGGCCCCTAAATGCATCAACAAGGTCCAAATTATGTATCCAGCATGTAAAAAGAGAATGTATAATATGCACCAGCATCTAGCAGATGACAAGGAGACAGACCTCTTATATTTGTTGACGCTTAATAAATAAATCACATCGCTGTTGGTGGGATTTCTACTTTCAAATTAACACTAACAGGGAGTTTTATACAGAGTAGTTCTAGTGGAAATGTTTGATCTCCAAGACAGTATTTAAAATCTCATACTACAAAAATAGTATTTGACCTGCATTAAGTAATAAGTTTTCTATGAATGACACAAAGCTAGAATCCTTTAATAAATTGCACAGTTGAGGCTTGATCAAACACGGCCTTGTGCCATCATTCACAGCTGTGCAAAGCGAGTACAAAACAGATGTAAAGTGCTACCAAAGCACAACTCTCCACTCACTTACCCTGCTGGTTGTGTTTTGTATTCACTTTGCATGACAACACAAGGTGCACCTGGTGTAAATTGTTAAGATAAGTTCCTGTCTGCATCCTAAAACTTGCCCATACAGGTATTGCCCTGGTCTCTTCCTTTGTCATTCAGTGTTAAACGCATTCTGAACTATATGCATTTCCTTACCTTTTGGGGGTGAAGCCAGACTTTCAGGCACCTGCTCCCCTACTTGGTGTAAACTTTGCTTGTATCAATCAGAAACGAACACACACAGTTTTTGGGCCCCGTCCCCTATGACACTTCTATGATGTCATAGTGGGTATTTTAGGCTGGTCTGCCATGTGCAGGCAGAAGAGGAGAAAGAAAAACAAATCCTGTGTACCTTGTGCACACCCGTAACCAAGCCTGATCACCTCGAAGCCTCTCTCAGCTCACGTGTTTTAAGCAGAGTTTCTACGTTTGCCGGTCGTTATGAGTTGGTTTGTATTCGTAAGTATTGGTTATTACTAAATGCTGTATCTGTGTTTATAAATATTGTTTACTGCATCTTTGTTTATAAATATTGTTTGATAGTAAATACTTTAGCCATTGTATGTTTTAAGTTCCATTAACCCTATTAGCTAATCATACGCTGCTCCCCTACCCCTTGTAACTATCCCCAATAAAACTTTAAATTAATTAATTTTAGTTGTGTGCGTGCCTGCAGTTTGCATCGTGACCCATATCCTCCTTGCATCCCTTACCTATACAGTCTATTGCCACGTGCAGCCTGGTAAATAACAGGTCTGCATTTTTCTTTCGCCCCTAAAAGTACGTGGCAATCTACAAAAATGACTGCACATAGTGCAAGACAGTGGGCACTCAGGGAAATTTAGATGAATAAATGATATCATTGTTTATTATTTATCAAAGGCCCCAATCCAGCAAGGTGCTGAGCGCTGTTAAGTCCTAGCCCCAGACATATTTGTATGATTGACTCTAATCTCTACAAATTCAAAAAGTCAACCTAATTTCCCTTCCGCCTAAGGGATCCCATGCTCTTACTGCTAGGTGGTTTTATTTCATAATTTAATCAAAAGAGAAAATAAAAGCTACGGAAATTCACACTACGCTACTAATGTACAGGAACAGAGCCGCCTATTTGGTACTTGCTCTCCTGGAGCTTGATTCTGCAAGGTGCTGAGAAGCCTCTACTTCTATTGATTTCATTGGACATTGAAAGTGGTCAGCAACATTCTAACTGATATAAAAGATATGCACCAAACTCTGGAAGCTCACACTTATATGAGAAAGGGTTGTAGTATGAGCCCCTAAAATGAATGTTTTGGTTTCCCCTCATAATCTTTCATGGCCAGTGAAGTGTATTGCTGAAGACAGCAATGCATAATTTAGCACATTTTAAACACATTTGTCATTCTCTGCTAAGACATACCACAAGATTGAAACAGCCTGCACTCTAGAAAACTCTGGATCCAAGCAAAGGAAATCTTGAAGCTTTCTCTTCTTACAAAAATAAACTTCAAAGTTAGAAAGTTAGTCAGTTTCACGGTTGTTTGCTGGTCCAGAGCCTAAATTGGGAGCTGTTTAATCTTCCAAACTTAGGGGAATGGGGCTGAAATTTCAGCAATAGATTTTATGAAATAAAGTGAGTTAGTGGACCAGTAACTGCTGTAAAAATGCCTATGAAGCTTGTGGGAAGAGGAGATGGACTGAGGGGACCAAAAAACAAACCTTAAAAAAAAATGTTTTATTTTGAAAAAATAAATAAATACATTCAGCATATTAAGTAGAAGGTATTAATATACATATATATTTTAAAAAACATTATTTTATCATTGTCATAGTGGAAGGATATGATGCATAAAACCTCACACCAATTGATTTTTGTTGGTTTGTTGTGTTTTTGTCTGTTTAGAGCTGAATTAATAGCCCATACACTAATAGTATTCAATCTTTTCCTTACTAAGCTATGGGCATACTTCTGAAGGCACTGGACTTTTGAACTTGTGTGCCAGAACATACCATGGCATGTACCAATAGTCTCTAATACAACCCTGGGAGCAGGTTATTGTTATCAAACTATGCTGTGAGTGAGATTGCAGTAATAATATAAGTGCTTTAAAAGTGCTTTAAAAAACTGGATGTGTGTCATTATTGGAGGTGGTCAGGAATTTATCAGTGAAACTTTTTTTTTTGGTTGGAAAATTGACAGTTTGCAGGAATGTATCAGTGTTGATTAAACTTTCATTGGGAAATGCTCTCAGGTATAGGATAATTTCTGCTCCAAACAAAAGAAAAGGGGCAGGGAGGGACGGGACAAAAAAACAAGGGTGAATTCCCTATACCCCAGCCCAGCCAATAGGCCAGTGGTTCAGCTACTCAGTGGGATGTGGGAAACCTAGGTTCCTGTCCTTGGTCTGCCCGATTTGGAGAAGGGACTCTCATCTCAGGGGAGTGTCCTAATGAACAAGCTTTTGGCTATTTTGGGGAGAGCCCCCCCTCTATTTTTTCATCATGATACAGAATGGAGAGGGGAAAATGAAATCTGGAAAAAAATTCCATCCAGCTCTAGTCAATCACTATTTTGTTGATGGGGAAACTGAGGAGACAATTATTTGCAAGACTTGCCCAGTGTCATACAGCGACTCAGTGGCAGACTTTAGATCTTCTGATTCTTTCTGTCATTCCTTAACCACCAGACTAACTAAGAGTCTGCTAGCAAAACCAATCTGAAATAAATTAATACAGCATGATCTATTTTTGCATAGGCTAGTAGAAAAGATTTTTTGCAAATAAATTATGTTTTCTTTTTATTCTTTGAGTATTCGTGTGCAATAGGGTCAACCTATGAGAAATAAGACCGGCATTTCAAACACAATACAGCAGTGTTTCTCAAACTGGGGTCCCTGCTTGTTCAGGGAAAGCCCCTGGCAGTCTGGGCCGGTTTGTGTACCTGCCCCGTCCACAGGTCCGGCCGATCGCGGCTCCCATTGGCCGCGGTTCGCTGGTGCAGGCCAATGGGGGATGCTGGAAGTGGCGGCCAGTAAGTCCCTCAGCCTGCACTGCTCCAGCAGCCCTCATTGGCCTGGAGCAGTGAACCGCGGCCAGTGGGAGCCGTGATCGACCAGACCTGCAAACGGTGCCAGTAAACAAACCAGCCCAGCTCGCCAGGGGCTTTCCCTGCAGAAGTGGCAACCCCAGTTTGAGAAACTGTTCTACAAACTATCAGGAATATTTTACATTACTATGCTGCTTATGTTTCCAGGTGCTAGAAATTAGAACTAGAAAAGAATCCTGCAGCTCCTAGCATGCAAGTCCAGAACTCCAAATTCTAGGACTTCGGATCCTGAGGATTGCCTTTTTTCTAGACACTGTATTATGCATCCTAAAACATAGCTCAGAAAGCACAGCCCAGGATGACATGGGAGCAAAATTTCCATCACCTGATTCTGGGCTGTAGAGTAGAGCTGCTCCAGGGTCCACAGTCAACAAAAAACACATTATTCTTTCTCAAGGAATGAGCAATGTTAGTCACTCCCCAAAACTTTTGGTGCTGCTAACAGCATGTATGCATCTTTACAGTGGGTGTGGGTCAAATAGGGTGACCATATGTCCTGATTTTATATGGACAGGATCAATTTTGAGGTCTTTTTCTTATATAGGCTCCTTTTACACACACCCCCCCGCCCTCTGTCCCAATTTTTCACATTTGCTGTCTGGTCACCCTGGGGTCAAACTATCCCCCAGAAGCTGCCTTAGGACTGGGACAGTATTCCCATTGCCTGTGCTTGCTTTTTTGTAATATGTTTAGATTTCAACTGTGTTTGATTTATGATTTGGCCTATATGCATCACGTGTTTTAATAGTTCCCCTTAGCTCATCTTCATTTTGGCAACTGTTATGCACATAGTAGTTTTGTGCCTTTGTTCTCTTTTACTAGTTAAATCCTCTTATTGTAGAACGCCAGCAGATCAGTAAAATAAAGACCCATCAAAATCATCATTCTGTGCGCTGAAATTTGTCATTTGTCTTCCTGCTCCTTATTTTTCATTAATGATGCAAAGGCTTATCTTTCACTTCTTTTAATCCTTTACCCTTCTTTATCCTTTATAGTTTGTGATGTACATGGACTTGTGTTGTAAACTCAAAGACATCATTATTCTTTGGATTTTTATGCATTGAACTCTTTGTAATCTGTGATCAAAGCCCAGCTATATCTGGCTGCATTCATTTTCTTTACTTACTCTTCCATCTATCAACCATTGCTGATTTGAACTATTTTTTGCTACTATATTGTATCTTCTGAGCCATCAAGATCGGTCTTGCCTTTCAAATGAAAATCACATTAGCTAAACTGCTGGTGACTTGATAGTAGTGCAATACATCGCTATGCCAAAGACCAGAGATCAGTCAATAGAGAGTCAGTGAATCCTCATTAACACAACGAATTGCTGCACACTGTGGGTCATCAGTATGCACTGAACCAGGACCCGCCCCCACACTAATAATAAGACTCACTTGCTTGAGCTAAAAGACTAAAGGTTTGGCTACACAGAGTTATTCATGGTTAGCTATCAGAGTACCTCGGTGCGTGGAGGCACTTATTCTGGGAGAACAGTATCTTTTAGGAAAGAGTGCTTTTTCCTTTTCGAAAGCAGGTTAGCTAAACAGGAACAAGGCATTCTTATTCTGGAATATGTGTGTCCGCTAATGAAGTTATTAAGGGCTAGTTCAATCAGGAGTAACTCCATGTTATTTAAGCCCCGAGATGGCAGATACAGCAGCTTCAATTTCTTATATAGACTAGCCACTAGTGGTACATTTGCACTGCATAAAAGACCCACGGCTGGCCTGGATCAGCTGACTTGGGTTCATGGGCTCACGCTGCAGGGCCATACAATTGCAGTGTACAGGTTTGGGCTCAGCTTGGAGCCCCGGTTCTGAGAACCCCTGAGGTGTGAGGGTCTCAAAGCTCTGGCTCCAGCCTGACCCTGGACATCTACACTGCAGTGTTTAGCCCCAGAACGTGAGCCCCAAAAAGCCTCATCAGCTGACCTGGGCTCTGAGATTCAGTGCCATGGATTTATCACCACAGCGTAGACACACCCTAGAGGGATCCAAGGTGTGGTTCTGTTCAAAGCCTTGATATGGGTTGGGACAGATGAGTCCCGGAAAGCGTAAAGAGTTCAAGACACTACATTGATATGTTCCAGACAGGCATAGCCTTTTGTGACAATAAATGTTAAGTGGGAGAATCCCTGGGGAATGGTAAATGCAAATTCCACAATGATGGTTATGAAAAAAACCCAACCTTTTGGGCAGAGGGCCATTGACTGTTCCCAGAGATGAGATCAAAGGCCCAAGCCGTACAAAGGAGCCACTGAACTGTCCAACTGGGTTCTTGTTCCTAATTTAAAAACTGAGTAAACCCCATTGTACAGTTTGAAAGACACCCACCTACCACAGCCCTAGGTTCAGGGCCGGCTCCAGGGCCCAGCTCACCAAGCGCGTGCTTGGGGCGGCATGCCACGGGGAGCGCTCTGCCGGTTGCTGGGAAGGCGGCAGGCGGCTCCAGTGGACCTCCCACAGGTGTGCCTGCGGAGGGTCCGCTGGTCCCGCGGCTCCAGTGGAGCTTCTGCAGGCACGCCTGTGGATAAGCTCCACCGGAGCTGCGGGACCAGCAGACCCTCCGCAGGGACGCCTGCGAGAGGTCCACCGGAGCCGCGGGACCAGCAGAGCCCCCCTCGCAGTGAGCCGCTGTGCTTGGGGCGGCGAAATGGCTAGAGCCAGCCCTGATAGGTTGAAGGTGGGGTGACCTCTGGTAAGCTTTTTAGCGTATGCGTAGGTTCTTTTGTTTGTCTAGGTTCTCTCTGTAATGCTTTTACTCAAAGAAAAAATGCAGTTTGCTTTGTGAGGGTCAGTTGGTAACTGCTGTACATTGTTGTAGCTCCTGGAGAGAGGTTAAGCACAGGTACTGGACTTGAGTCAGATCCGCTAGGGAAATCACAGTGAGGTGCAGAAGGACTGAATGTCTAAACCCCAGATCTGGCAGAAGAGAGATGCAGATCTCAGGCCTATGAGAGGTGATGGCTGGAACCAGAAACCTTCAGCAGCTGCCATCAAGGAAGGCGAGGGGGTGTAGTTTCAAAAGGCGAAGTTAACCCTTGAACCGGACATGAGTAAATCCCAAATTAGCTGGAGAGAGAAACTTTGCAATTTCTTTGGGAAATTTCACACCAAGCTAGTTCTGAGGAGGTGGAAATGGGAATTTTTGCTAGGTTTGCTAAAGATACTTGCTTCTTTAGCTACAGACATTAAGGCATATGCAGAGCACAAGCATGAATCCAAGAGAGAAGAGTTCTGCCCATCCAGCTTTTAAGCACCAAAAAATATGTTACACTAGATTGGTAACTTCAGAAAGGCCAATCTGGCACGTGTCACTTAAGCAGTTGACTAGTCTCATGTCTTCAGTGGACCTATTCATGTGCCTGAAGTTCCATATGCTTGCACTCCTGGCTAAACGGGAGCCTTCTCTAAAGCCCATTTAAGCCAATGGAAAGATTTCTAGTGAGCCCACTCAGCTTTTGGATCAGGCCCGTACTGTATGTTGACTAAAACACAATTGTTTTTATTGTTATTGAACATCTAGTACTGATAGAACTCTCTCTCAGCATAAGCCGAGATCCATGCTTTCACTGGGAATTTTACCTGAGCAGTGAAGTTTGTTCTTGGTCTATATCCAGGCAAAATAAGGACCTGGGAATTTGGTCCAATAGATTATGTGGGTGGTCAGTATCACTCCCTCTCTAGCCTATTCACTCTAGAGGAAGTAGAATGTGACCCTCGGTTATTTTCTTAGCCATTACAATATTCGCCTCCTTTTATATCTCTAATCAGTCTACATTCTTTTTCATTTAGTAATATTTATGTTCTTCTGTCATCCATTTCTGACCAGTTCTCCTTTTTTCTTTATTTCCTTAGCCTTTTGTTTTACAAGCTGAAATTTCCACTTATTTTATGATTGCCTTGGCATTGATGCATTAAGCTCAGATGTTGAACTTGGTTATAAATGTTTTCTGAACCCAGCCTTCATCCAAGATGTACATCTGTGCTCTGATTTTAGTTTTTCAAGGTTACATTATTTAGCCATTTGATTTCAGTGTAAAAGTTACTGTGCTACTTTGATGTCTTCTGCACCAACTTGGTTGGCAGCAGACTTCTGATCTTTGTTTTCACAGGTGATCAGCACCGTAATTTGATCTATCAAGAGGTATTTTTACAAAGTATAGCTGACATTAAATTATTATTTAACTACAACTAGCAATGATTTAAAAAAAAAAAAGCCAATATGTGAAAAAAAAAAACACATCCATTTAACTAGAACTAAAGTAACAAATTTAAGGATGGGAAGAGAGGATGAAGAATAAGCCTAATACATAAACAGTAACATATTTGATTTTAAAGAAAATATGCATGCAAATGTTTTCAATCCAGAAGAGAAAAACAAAAAAACTATGCACCATAGAGCCTCCCATTACATATCTGAATCAAAGCGCAAGTCTTTTGAGGATCCCCTATTACTAACTTGTGGATTCAGTAGCCACTGACAATGGAACAAATATTTCTACATGCTTTATGATAGGGGTCCCCAACGTGGGCCTGTGGGTGCCATGGCTCCCGCGGGGGCATCTAAATGTGCCCGCATCCTGGCCGGCGGTCGAGCATCCACTGAAATTCAGCAGCATTTCAGTGGATGCTCGACCGCTGCCATGGTCCTTCATCTGGCGCCCGCCAGATGAAAAAGGTTGGGGACTACTGCTTTATGACATTGTTTTCACAGGGATTCCATGTGATCCGCAAAAGAACACTAGTGAATAGTATGCCCCACATTCTGTCTTTGCTTCGTTACAGTGCTCAGTGCAAAAAAAGGGAGAAATGCAAAGGTCATTTTATGCCACTTATGAGCCTTCCATGTTCTGGGCCTGCCCCCCAGCACAAATTAGAGCAGGCTTGGGGCTGCTGTAAGCTATGTTAAGCTGTTATGGCTGTTCCACAGCTGAGAACAACCCAAGTACTGTCAATTCCAACCATGCCCCATCTCCCTATAAGGCTGAGAGGAGAGTGACAGATCCATTGCAAGAGACTATGCTTGTGAGGAAATCCCTTTACAGAGAGTGTATATTCTAGGGGGAGAGGGGTGGTCATGTCCTCTGTATTCCACTGAATGGCATATAGGGGCACAGTACACTGCAGAATGTATGTGTTCACTGGAAGTATTTAGGAATTCCTCTAGGGCAGTGTTTCCCAAACTTGTGTAGGGAAAGCCCCTGGTGGGCCGGGCGGGTTTGTTTACTTGCCCCATCTGCAAGTTAGGCCAATTGCGGCTCCCACTGGCCGCAGTTCGCTGCTCCAGGCCAATAGGAGCTGTGGGAAGAGACGCAGGCCGAGGGACGTGCTGACCACCCTTCCTGAAGCCCCCATAGGCCTGGAGCAGTGAACCGTGGCTAGTGGGAGCCGCGATCAGCCAGACCTGCAAACGTGACAGGTAAACAAACCGGCCCAGCCCACCAGGGGCTTTCCCTACACAAGTGTCATCCCAAGTTGGGAAACACTGCTCTAGGGGTATTCCAAGTAACCACCCCTGGGTCAAACATTGCAGATTAAAAATGCCATTTAGTTACCAATGACTGAAAAAAAAAGCTATTATAATAGTCATTTTTGCTGAGGTACAGCTGATGCTATTAAAATGCAGGTAATTCCTGGGCTGAATAGAAAATAAGGCAAAATGCCACAGTAAATTAAACTACCACAATATGCAGGTTTGAATTGTGGCCATCATCTGCAGTTCTAACAAAACCACTCTGCAAACAAAATAAATTAAGCCTGGCAAGACCACTCTCAAGTAGGTGGAAGTGGCGGATTCTGGGCTGGTGAAGGGGCTGAAATGGCCTTTCAATGTAATTTAGACAGATCGGGCCTACTCTACGTTATAGTAGCCAAGTCTCAGAGAATGGGAACCAGGGTAGAGCTATGTAGTGTGGCCACATACGGTGGCCCAAAGGAGCCATTCTCCCTCAGCCTCATTGGGGATCACAGCCTCAACACACCTCTAGAGCAGTAGTTTATGGCTGGAATGGAGAGCAGAATCCCTCCTAGAAAATTTAAGGACTACGATTTCAGCCATACTTTAAGCCTGTTTCCACCTTGAGGGAGTGGGGAGGAAATTTTGTTCGGGCAACTAGCTGTGCTTACAATGAATCAGAACAGCATTTGTAAGCATGTAGATATCAAACTATCTGATTTGCCAGTTCGCCTGCAAAAAGAAAAAAACCCACCATAAGATAGCTCAGAAAAGCAGGTCCTAGAGGGACCTCTCAAGTGGGGGGAGGGATAACTCAGTGGATTGAGTATGGGCCTGCTAAAGCCAGGGTTGTGAGTTCAGTCTTTGAGGGGGCCATTTAGGGATCTGGGGGAAAAAAATCTGTCTGGGGATTGGTCCTGCTTTGAGCAGGGGGTTGGACTAGATGACCTCCTGAGGTCCCTTCCAACCCTGATATTCTATGATTTTAGTGTCTCACAGAGGGACACAGGACGAGAATCCAGACCTTCTAAAAAGGCTGGGCCCAAGATAGATGTCACAGACACCTATGTGAAGTCAATAAGGACATCTAGGCACAGTAGAGGGAATTATAGATAGAGGGTCAAATCTGCCTTGCCTGACACATGCAAGTAGCTCTACTGACTTTAGTTAGACCATCAGCATGAATAAAGACAAAAAAATGTTTAGCCAGGCCTATAATCTATAATATTTCCTTCAGTTTGTGTCACAACTATAGCATAATACACAAGAATAGAATGTGTAGTTCTTAAGTGCATTTAAAAAATGCAACAAACAATACTCACAAAGTTTGAAATCTATAATCTAGGATTAGAGCACTGAAGGGACTAATGATATCATTTTCAAGCAGATTGCATTGCTAATTAAAGTGTCAATCTTTGGAGCGACATGCCAAGAGCCAAATTCTGCATATGAAGAGATGATGTTAATCACAATGGAAGCCCTACAGGGGCATTTTAGGGTAGAAAATTAGCTCTAAAGAAGAGAAGATTTAACTAGTTGTCACTGATGTTGGGCCAAAAAAGCTTTCAGCCATTAGCGTTCTTCCCAGCAAGGCCCTGGATGACTGTAAAGTCTTCGTTATTGCACACAGTTCGTTTTATTTGAATCATTGCATGTGTGCAATCTGAAAAATTAATTAAAGATATAAAACTTCCCTTAGATTGGATTAAGAGTTATCATTTATTTCTCTCCCTTGGGGCAAATATATTTATATTTATATTTTTACAGTTCAAAGTGAACTTACATATTTCCAAGAGACAGTGCAGAATGAAAAAGGGGAAACAAAGAAATACACGCTTTACCAAAAGCCCATAAAAAGGGGACAGATTAGCTTTCAGTCAACTTGAAGCATGCCAAAGAAATAAATCTAACTTTGCAGATCTGGAGAGTAGAGATCCATCTTTGTCTCTGTGCTTTAAATAAAATTTTGACAAAAAACTTAATAATGTGAAAGAGGAAATACGATTTATACAGAACATTTTATAAAAAAATAAAAAATTGAAGCAACCCATAAACCTCAGATATTATAGTTGTGTTTCAAGCTAAAAATAAAAGCTAATGGTTAAATCCAGCAGCCAGTTCTATTGCAGAAAGCACAGCGAGATACCAGTATTTCAAAAGTTTAGCTAGGATGAGAATGGTGCTATTTTAGAAGCTTGCATAATCTTACAGAAGGGGCTTTATTCTCCATTGCCTTACACAAGTTTTATGCCTGTGCACTTGCATAAAGCTAGGGTAGAATGGTGGAAAATATTTTGCAAACACAAGGCTACAAACCAATAATGTGAATCACTATACTAGTGTCTCTACTACACCCTGGAGTTTTTGAACTGCACAATGTACACTTAGATGCACATCTAAACCCCAAAGGGAACTGCTTCAAAGGTGGGTTGCAGAGAGGGGGAGTGGTCAGGACATGTTTGGGAGTCATGGTTGGCGCCTCTTGTGTGAGAAGCCTCATGGAGATATTCTGAGGAGCAAGGTTTAGCAAAAAGAAATTGGACTTTCACTGCTTAAAGAGGTGAATTTCACTCAGCTGGAATTGCTAAAGGTCAGTTCCTTTTGCTGTTGAATGAGTGGTCCAGAAATATTCACTAATGGGCCTTCTGGCTGAGACAATTCCCAAAGGAACTTTTAAGAATTTATTCCATTTTCCCACTCATTCACTTCGATCCTACCAACATCCAAACTTTTGGTTGTTTACAGATGAAGTTCTGAACCTTGCCTGGGCCTCCTGAGCAAGACTTTGCACACTCCTAATTTGCTAGCAGGATGATGTACATTCACATTCCCACATTATGAAGGACTAACAAAACATTTCAGGTTCTTCTGTTGGAGTTTTACTCCTCCTTTTTAGGTAATGGGGTCTTGTCTTCTCAATCCTTCTTGGCATGAGGTCTGACTCCCTGGCAACCTAAGATGCCAAGCAGAGATGAGCACAGCTAATCTAGCCTGTCTAGTTGTCAATTTCTGAAAGCTAATCTAGGATGATGTCTATATCCCATACCTTTATGTTTGGTTTTAACTAAGGCTGTAGTTTCAAACATCTGATTATATTCTCTCATCTGATAAACTCAAGGGAAACAAAAGAAGTGATTAAGACACGTATTTACTTGTGGGAGAAGAAAGCACCTCTAGAATTTCATGAGAAAAAGTCCACTATTTATGCAAATTTAGTTAAGGGTATGGTCATGTCATTGAGAATTTGCTAATGAGAATGGTTGACTCTTTTCATAACAAGTGCTTTCAGTCCAGCTGAGAAGTCACTAATACGTGTGTGAAGAATTGAAACAAGACTGACAAAGAATTATGGTGAGAGAGAATTCCCACTCTGGCCAACTTTTTTTTAAAAAGAAAGAAATTGGGATGGAGAGGAAGAAAGGAGATATATGCAATCTACATGCGTCACTCTTGCTGCAGACATCAGCCTCAAGTGACATACATTGGGGTAATTTCAGTTTTAGAAGCTACTCCTGAAGAGTTGCAGTTTAAATGCATTGAAAACTTGCAACATGGTATTTAAAAGATCCATCTTTGCTAAAAAGTCCCCTTGAAACACGCTAACCTTTAAATCTTTTAAGCTGTCCACCCTGAAAGATTGTTCTTGCAAATGTACTTAAGGTTTTAACTTTAAACATAGGTCAATAATCACCTGAAGATTTCTAGGCAGCAAATAATGAGTTTAACCAACCTGTTGAATAATCTAAATGCAAGATCATTTCCAGAATACTTATTGACAAGGCCTTCAAAATGTTCTTCTTTAATGTCTGATTGGCTACCTCAGCTTTCACCTTTAATATAAGGAGAAGGCTCCAGTGAACTAGGATTGTGATAAATGGAATTTTCAGCCCTTCTAAAATCCAGTTCATAGCCGTAAGAAGATTTAGTATCTTTGCAATAAAAGATTATCTCCACTTGTGGGAGAGATTTCCTTAACAGATATAATGTTAGAAATGCTTGCAATGACATTAGAGGAGCTATATGCCCTGTGATTCTTGTCCTGTCTATACTTTGAATACCTTTGTGTCATGCACATGTGCAATTCAAACTCCAGTAATAAGACTCTTGAAAGCAGGAAAGAAGCTTTTTTTCGGTGTTTCCTATGAACATTCAATACAATCAATGAGCCCCATGCTTTGAGAGGCATTCTACTTTGATTATTCACAGGGTGACTGGGTTTTGACCATACACTATGGCTGAAACTAACTCGTGCAGAAATATCATGGAAGGACCTCAGTGTAGTTTAATCAAAGCAGTTCTGCTGTGCAGAAGCCATCAGCTGCAAAACTAGAACATATGGGAATTCACACCTCCAGTGCACTGCACAGCTGGGCTCCATGCTAGCTTGGGGTGAGAGTGATGGCAGAAGAGGGCCAAGGGAGTGGTGAAGTAGCGAATGCTATCAATCCTTGATCTGCAGTTATGCAATCCTAGGGGCCACAAGTCCTGTACTGTGGTCTAGAGGTTGCAACAGTGGCTGCATCATTGTCCTGCATCCACGTGCTGATTGTTTGGGGGTAGATTCTGTCCCTGTGCCCTCAAACAAAGTTCATTTACTCAAGACTAGTCAGTTTCCCTAGGAATCTATTTAGAATTCAATCCATTTTGCTCACTCATTGTATTCATCTCGATCTCATATTAATAATGTTACTGTTCAATCAATCAAGAGATGGATACAAGTCTCATCCTAATTGGGTGATAGATCAAAATAGTCCCTATTTGTGGTCTCCAACCGCGGATGTCAGTCTCCGGACATGTACTTCCAAAAAGGGGTCATGAAAAATCCAATATTTGATCTCTTTGTTGTTCATTCCTTTGATTCCTGGTTTTGACAGAAAAGAACATCTCACTTTGTATGCTCAGCAACACAATGTATTGCCCAGACATTTAAAACGAAGCATCTAAGAACTTATACTAATGTTTCTTCACAATACATCCATGTTCAGGGTAAGTTACCAGCAAAAGCATTTTCCTTTTCTACTCCAGTACTTAGATTGTTAATTCTTTGGAGAGGACCATCTTCTGTTATGTGTTTTTATAGTATCTGGCATGGTGAGGTCCCGATACAGATTGGATCCCCTGGGCTCTACTGCACTACAAAATAAATGGCATTTATAATGATTACAGAATACTCTTTCCGTGGATCCAGGACTATGCATCACTTACTAGCAGCTTTTTCGAAAGTTGCATCCTCAGCCTTCCAAGGTAGTGCTGTTATATCCCTTCCGACACTGACATCTATAACGCAAAAATCAGAATTACCTAAAACTTGTCAGCATTGGTAGAAAAGTACTACCAGCTCCCTGGGGCTTTAGAGAGCTATAAAATAGGATATTGTCAGGGCTGGGCCATGGGCAACCTGTATACACCAGTCAGCTGCTCCGTGGCAGTCAGGAGATAAGCGAAGGGGTTAGGATCAAGCCAGATCAGAATGCCAAGAGGTCAGAGTGAGGCACCAAGTTGCAGACAGCAAGCAAATAGCAAAGTCGGGGACAAACCAGGGTCAGAAGCCAGAGTCCAAGATTTACAGCAAGCAAGGTCTGCAGCAGTAGCCAGCATGCAGGCTGCATTGTTACTCAGACACCTCCCAGTGCTGACTTCCTGGTTTTAGCACTAGTGGCAGCCAATCAGCGGCCCTTGAGAAGTCAACACTCAGGCCCTGCTGGCTGGTATATCTACAGAGCCTGCCTTCATAGATTTCTCTGGTGAAAAAACACTATACTTCCAGTGATGATGCATAAGTGTCAACAGCCCCAACCAGGCCCCCATAGTTGTGGGTTCTAGTCCCACAAGTTCTTATAAAAAGCTGTCTAGATTGGAAACTCTCTACCATTATCAAGTGCAAACCCATCCACACTTTCTGAATCAGGTGAAAACATATCATCATTCCCAATGGTCAGAAAATGTCTCTTCTACAGGGTTTCCGAGGGCAGTGTTTCTGTATTGCTAAAACATTCACTGAAGAGTGTAGGAGTCTCTTTAGCACAGGCTTCACCTTCACTGTTTGTGATCTGTGTCCAGTGCTGCGGCCTAGCTCTGAGCAAGCCTTTGCATGTCACTTTTACCTTCCCAGCTTCAGAGGTCATTGGCCTGCCCAGGTGAAGAAAACAGGTCATGGAAATTCCACTAATAACTGTCCAGCTCATTCTTAAATGTCGGGGATTGGAAATAAGCAGCAGGCGGTAATAAGATTAAGAAGTAGAAGTCTACCTAAATATCAACAATCATAAAAGGATAAGGAAAGCAATATAGAAAATATAAGATACAGGTGTAGGAATTAATTGCTACCTACCGGGTTTTCTATGAAGTGTCAGGACCTCTTTCTGAGTTTCAACTGAGCTAACAAAACACAAGAATTCAGACATAAGAGCATGAAGTAAGGACTGAGTTTTATGAGATAATGATGTCTCGTGTAGAAGCATTGGCTAAAGATGTGGTGCAGCAACTGTCACCTGCCTCAGAGCCTCGTTAAGACTAATGAGCATCTCACTGAAGCCAAAAGATGTCAGATACATGCACTTTCCATTCCACATTGGAACCTTACACCTTGTTTTCCCCTACCCTCCTCAGGGCAAAGGACTAGCTTTCCTGAGGCTCTGTGGACCAAAGACTGTCTATGGAGTTGAAGAATGGCAGATCGCAAAGAGGCTTTATGATGCAGATGAATAAGACTAACCTGATTCCTGCAAACAAGGAGTGAGATAAGCAGGATTTGTACCTCAGCTCATCCAACGAACTGAGTCACTTCACTTGTTGTTTATTTTTATATTTTCTGCCTTTCCTTTTAAGGGAAAGAAATCTGTGTGAAAAGTTACTGTGTAAACCATTCCAGTGTTTTAAAAGCATACAGGGCACCCAGGAGACCAAACACAGTTTGTGCATTAACTCAGTTAGTATTTAGGATTTTCAAAATAGAAAAAAGCTGTATGATATGTCCCATGGACTAAATCAGCCCTTTTGAAGCCTCTCCAGCTTATCAGTTAAATATGTATTGATTTTTTTAAACAAATGTATTATTAATTAGGCAATAGAGCAGAGTATCTCCTTTGGAAATGTTCCAGCCTGTCATTGAAATACGCATGAAGGATGCCATCCAGAACAAATCCCTGAACAAATGCAATGGGAGGATTTCACTCAGCAAGCTCAAAGGCTAATCTTTCAAGAAAAAGACATTGGGACAGATTCTATACTTCATTCAGCTTCTGCCAAGCACAGCAGAGTGGGTAAGGACTGTCTGGGAGCTGCTAGTGGGTATTTGATTTTCTTTCTGACCCCAACCCCAGACACACTTAAAGCAGCCAGAGGGCTGCTCTATCTTGTACCAATAGGGTATGATGCCTAAGGGATCATCCGTCAGAGTAGGGATTGCCAGAGCAGACTCCTTCCATGCTTCTTGCCCCAGGGGACTGCCCCACACTTGAGGAATCCCCAGGAGAGAGCTTGCAGATGGTCACCACTCCCTTTGTGCTACTTGAGAAACAGAATTTTTAAAAAATAAATCAAAGGTGGTCCTTTTTTAGAATTACAAACATAAGGCCTGGTCCTGTGCCTCTTCTCTGATGGGAGCTGTGTCTCTCTCCAACAAGAGTCAGCCAGAGCCCCAATCTTGTGTGCAGCATGGCATAAGACAGGCCAAATCCATTCATCTTTATTCATGGATAGAACTTTGAATTCCTTGTTTTAGGAATTTGTGGGGGGAAAAATCTCCTTCACGGGCTGAGTTCCCGGATCCTCCATTAGTTAGGTAGTTTAATAGCAACTAGCAAAGTGAAACAGATGCAGGAAAAATATGCAGGTTAAGAACAAGTAGCCTAATGAGGAGGAGAAATGTCCATTACTTAGTGAAGGGGAAAAGCAAATGATTTAAATTCCAGACTGGCTGAGGGGAGCAGCAGGAGGACCAGAGCGCAACTTGACCTGATTGTTTAAAGATCAGACACTGTTAATCAGAGAATTATTTTGAGCTATGTGATCGAAGAGAAGTTGGAGCAGCCTTGTCTGGGATCCTCAGTTAAAGCACAGGCAGAACTGCTTGCACAAGGCTCATGACTTTATTTCAGACGTACCCATTGTAACAAGACAGGCCTAGGGCCCAACTGTCCACTGCCTAGTTCCTTAGATGTGCTCCTGAGCTGCAACTAAGCAACGTTCAGTTCAGCTGAGGTGGGGAGAGTTCAAATATGTCCCTGCCCCTGGCGTTTTCCCAATCCTGAAGCCACACAGTGCAGGGATAGTTCCCCAGCATGTATAAGAACAGTCTGGAGGCTGCTATAACTAGTGCCAGCAGCCAACAGCTGTCCTGACAGGTGATGTTTACCAGGGTGCCCCGGCCCCACCCTGTGAACCTGTCACTGAGGGTGGTTGCCACTGCAGTCTCCAAAGAAGCTGTGTACCACTCAGTGAGCCCCTTCCACAGAGATCTTCTGGAAGCTACTTTGCATCAGAATTAGTGACCAGATCATAGCCCAGGATCAGGGTCCTTGTCTAGCTATTTATACCTGTGCAAGATGTGGGTAAAGGGCAACCAAATCAGAAAAGTAGCACTTACTCCCACTTCACACAAGTGAGAAGGATGACAAGCTTCACAGCAATGGAGAATCAGGCCCTCAGACTGCCTGGGAAAGGAAATGCAAAGCAGAAGCCTCACCTTCCAGCACAAGACATATTCCACTCTTAGGGTACATCTATGCTACGGGATTAGTCCGATTTTACATAAACCGGTTTTGTAAAACAGATTGTATAAAGTCGAGTGCACGCGGCCACACTAAGCACATTAATTCGGCGGTGTGCGTCCATAGTCCGAGGCTAGCGTTGATTTCCGGAGTGTTGCACTGTGGGTAGCTATTCCGTAGCTATCCCATAGTTCCCGCAGTCTCCCCCGCCCCTTGGAATTCTGGGTTGAGATTCCAGGGCCCGACGGGGCAAAAATCATTGTTGCTGGGTAAATGTCATCACTCATTCCTTCCTTCGTGAAAGCAACGGCAGACAATCATTTCGCGCCCTTTTTCCCTGGATTGCCCTGGCAGATGCCATAGCACGGCAACCATGGAGCCCGTAAAGCTTTTTTTTTTTTAACTGTCACCATATGTGTACTGGATGCCGCTGACAGAGGCGTTACTGCAGCGCTACACAGTAGCATTCATTTGCTTTTGCATGATAGCAGAGACGGTTATCAGTTGTTCTGTACCATCTGCTGCCATTGTAAATTGGCAATAAGATGACAGTTATCTGTCGTTCTGTACTGTCTGCTGCTATCATGGGTGCCCCTGGCTGAGGTCGGCCGGGGGGAGCAAAGGCAAAAATGGGAATGACTCCCTGAGTCAATCCCTCCTTTATGGTTTCTAAAAATAGAGTCAGTCCTGCCTAGAATATGGGGCAAGTGTACTAGAGAAGCAGTGTATCAGAGAGCACAGCTGCTCCATGTCAGATCCCACAGAAATGATGAGCTACATGCCATTCACGGGGGGTGCCCCTGCAACAACCCCACCCGTTGCGTCCCTCCTCCCCCAACCTTCCTGGGCTACGGTGGC
The DNA here is from genome assembly GCF_007399415.2 of Gopherus evgoodei. Lineage (NCBI taxonomy): Eukaryota > Metazoa > Chordata > Testudines > Testudinidae > Gopherus > Gopherus evgoodei. Next base: position 119,426,672 of record NC_044328.1, read on the forward strand.
AGTGCCCCCCCCCCATTTGTGTCATGAAGTTATAAAGAATGCAGGAATAAGAAACAGTGACTTGTTAGTAAGATAAAATGAGGGGGAGGCAGCCTCCCGCTGCTACGACAGTCCAGGCAGAAAATTAAGCGGTGTGGGGGAGAGGAGCCCAGCATCCTGCTGCTATGATAGTCCAGGCAGTACAGAATCTTTTCTTTACACGTGAAAGGGAGGGGGCTGATGAAGCTCAGCCCCCAGTTGCTATGATGAGGACGGTTACCAGCCGTTTTGTACCATCTACTGGGAACGATCAGGAATCATTCCTATTTTTACCCAGGCGCCTCCGGCCAACCTTACCTGAGGCCAGCCAGGAGCACTCACGGGCTGATGGTGAAGACGGATAGCAGTCACGTTGTACCGTCTGCCACTGGGGAGGAGAGGAGCGGATACTGCTCTTCACGGCTGCAGCATCACGTCTACCAGCAGCGTTCAGTAGACATAGGGTGACATTGAAAAAAGTCAAGAAACTATTTCTTTCCCTTTTCTTTCACGTGGGGGGGAGGGAGTAAATTGACAAGCTATACCCTGAACCACGCTGGACAATGTGTTTGAACCTACAGGCACTGGGAGTTCAGCCAAGAATGCAAATAGTTTTCAGAGACCGCTATGGACTGTGGGATAGCTGGAGTCCTCAGTACCCCCTCCCTCCCTCCATGAGCGTCCATTTGATTCTTTGGCTTTCCGTTGTGCTTGTCACACAGCACTGTGTAGCCTGGAGATTTTTTTCAAATGCTTTGGCATTTCGTCTTCTGTAACGGAGCATACAGCTCCCCATACAGCGATCAAATCCAGTATCTCCCGTACGGTCCATGCTGGAGCTCTTTTTGGATTTGGGACTGCATCGCCACCCGTGCTGATCAGAGCTCCACGCTGGGCAAACAGGAAATGTAATTCAAAAGTTCACGGGGCTTTTCCTGTTTACCTGGCCACTGCATTCGAGTTCAGATTGCTGTCCAGAGCGGTCACAGTGGTGCACTGTGGGATACTGCCCGGAGGCCAATACTGTCGATTTGTGGCCACACTAACCCTAATGCAATATGGTAATACCAATTTTAGCGCTACTTCTCTCATTGGGGAAGAGTACAGAAACCGATTTAAAGAGCCCTTTATATCGATATAAAGGGCCTCGTAGTGTGGACGGGTGCGCCGTTAAATCGGTTTAACGCTGCTAAAATCAGTTTAAACGCATAGTGTAGACCAGGCCTTAGCTGTGCCCAGGCAACCTCACTGATGTACGCATAGCCAGATCGGAGAGGAAACGCACACCATCAGAGAGGGTCACAAATCAGCAAAATGTGACACATCTGTGTTGTGGCAGGTCACATGATAATGAACATATCATTCTTATTAACAATAATACCCATTGTAATGGGTATTTCCCTGTGAAGTCAATAAAACAGCTTTGGGTCTGTCATATTAGAGACCTGGTTCTGTTCAGGGCTATCAGACATGACCTTGTGCAGCTCTGTTCTCTTATTTGTACAAGAAGGGATGCATTACTTGACTGCCTTCTAGGGGAGGGACAGGAGGTGGCTTTACTCATTGATCATGACTGTGAAGTGGATAAAGACTCTGAAGCAGAGGGAAGATCTGGCCTTCTAGCACCTGCTTCTCAGCTACAGGGTGAGTGTCATGTCTGCAAAAGATTGCCTGCCTTCACCTCCATCTTTGAATGAGAGAGGCGATATGCTGAGCAAAGAGTTAGGAAGGATTTGGAAGCCTACAACCCCATCTGTTAAGAAGCCCACCTCCTTTGCACCTGTGGTGAGAGGTCAAAAGAAGGAGGAAGGAAGGAGAGTCTCCCATCATATGGTCTCTAGGGAGTGTGTGTGTCAGGATAATGGTATTGAAATAGTCTCTGCAGTGACAATCTGCCCATGGGGCCAAGAATGCCTCCGCCCACTCCCCTTCAAGGACCCATTGCACGGGAATGGATGTTAATTGCTGGGCTGACCTGTCAGTCCAGATTTTCAGCCTTGAAATATGAATTTCTTTGACGGATTAAGTCATGCCCTTAGCATAATCTTAATGTAGTGTGTGTGTGTGTGTGTTTAAATCATACATAGTTACAGTAAACAGGATTCTTGAAATACTGAGTAAATATAAGTACAACCTCATTATCCTGTTTAAAGGTTTATACATTAATTTGAACTCTAACTGGAAAAACTGAGGCAGTGACTAAGCCTGAAATGTAATGCTTTTCAATTACACTGAGAAATTGGGCTTTTGAATTTCCAAATTCTGCAAGGCTAGGAAGATTCAATCTAATCCACGCAAAGAGATACATTTGCCAACTTCACAGTGCTCTATGTTAGAGTGAAAAAGCTGAGAGGTGGGCAGTGACAATGTAATGTTGTCTGTTGGTGCCCTCCAGGGGCCAAGCTGTGTATAGGATCCAGTCAAACACAAGCAACTTTCAAGCGTTCAGGCAAATGTAATAAATAGTGTACGTTGTTAACATGATTTAGAACAGGGCAACTGCCCATGTTCATTTGCAGACCTTGGAGAATAGGCACTCACACAAGGGCTACACTAAACACTGCAGGGAGGGATTAATTGATGTTTGTGTGCGTGTTTTTTTTTTTAAACCAATTTGTGTCCTCATCCTTCCACCCTTACTTTTTTGCATTTAAAAACACAAAGGGACAGAGCCACACCCCACTATGACCCCTTTGCACCACGCACAATAGCAATCCCAGGACTTTGTCTGAAGCCCACTGGAAAAAAACAGAGATTTCCATTGGCTTCATGCACTTTGGAACAGGCATATTTATGCTCCAAGGAGAGCAGGTAGAGTAACCAGATGTCCCTATTTTATAGGGACAGTCTTGATAGTTGGGGCTTTGTCTTATATATACGCCTATTACCCCCACCCTGATTTTTCGCACTTGCTATTTGGTCACCCTAATGCAGGGACCACTCATCCCTGATCTCCCCAGAACCACACACACTATACATGCCCTGGAAGCAGAACTGCAGAAGGGTCAAGGTGCGGCCAGCACATCAGGGGCACAATCTGCTCTAGCAATAGAGCAAACCCCCTTGCACAAGGCAAAGCACTGCAGGAGAAAGAACAGGAGTACTTTTGGCACCTTAGAGACTAACAAATTTATTTCAGCATAAGCTTTCATGGGCTACAGCTCACTTCTTCGGCTGCACAAGCTTTCCAGTGCTCCTGGTGGGTCAGCACAAATCCGTACTCCCTTCTCCCTCAGCACAAACAGGCCTGTGCTCTACCTTTACCTATGTGTATTACATTTAATGACAGTGGGAGTGAAGAGAGAGACACGTTATGAGGACATAATCACATTTGTGCTGAAGATAATTAATGAATCCTATGACTCATCTTACACGCATTCTGAAAGCCATTCTCCAGAACAATGAAGTTTGTTGTCTTCTGGAATCTCCTGCAAAAGTGACAACTCCACCAAGATATAATTTCTGATCAATTAAAATCTGGAGTTTCTGTACAGAGTTCAGTGAGTCCTTACTGCATGAAAGATGCAAAGTCTTAAGATCTGTCAGCACCAGTATTACCATGCTACAAATTCTTCTGAAAACATAACTTATGGCATAACCATCTTTCCTGGGAGCAGGTAGCTGGTGGTGGGTTCATTGACAATGCTTGTGTAGGATGACTTTTATACTGAAGGAATAAAATATGAATGCAAAAGCTCACAGAAAAAGTAGCAGAAATTGTCTGCAATATGCAAAGGCGGGTTTGATATGACTCTCAAAGCCAGTGTGCTCCATACTATTAAACATGTTTCTGCAGCTATTAAATGTTTCTAATATGAGGTTTATTGGTTAATGTTGATATTTTATGAAACACCTAAGCCATAATCAAGAGACAAGGGGCAGATCCTGTTACCCTTACTCTTGAGTAATTCCACTAAAGCAATGGCAGTACTCATGCCATCAGGTACTACTCAAGGGACCATCTTTTTCTTCTGTGTTTGTGCAGTGCCTGGTCCATGGCTGGGGTTCCTAGCCATGGCTGTAATAAATAATTGTGAGCCAGAGTAGGAGAATTAACTCTCAGCTGCCTCCTACTGACTTGAAGGGGCTTTGGATCAGGTCCTCTAGCACCAAATACAAAACATAATTTATATTGTGGGCACCATGGAGGCAAAGAGAAGGAAACTCCCCATTTAAAATACAAAACAAGTTTCATCATTATTCCTTCACTGAAGCAGAGAAATATGTTTTAACAGAGGTTTAATTTTCCCCATATCTATTGCTCAATATGAAGTGGACACTCTATTCTGATTAACTTAGTAACCTTCAAGTACAATATATGACTGATTAGTTTATCTATTATCTTGACCTTTCCGTGCCTGTTAACTATTCTTGGCCCACTGTGCACATCATTTGAAATGGAGAATTTAAAATTAAATAAAATTTACAACTGGGTTGTGACCTGGTGGACAGATGATAAAAATTAATGGGCATAAGTCTCAGTTCCAGATTCTGTTAAAGTTGTTTTATTTCACTGGAGTGGGACAAAATGACCTGAAAGCTCCCATATGATGGCAGATGGGGATTCAGGCACAGGCAGTATGTGAGGAGTAGCTGGGGCTGCAGCTGGAGCACACGGCACTCCAGTCATCCATGTTGATATAGCCCATGCTTATACAGAGTAGCTCTGTCCCCTTTTAGTGACTAGACCACATAAAGGTTTGAGAGTCTGCTATAGCCTTAGAGCTAACAGAGCTAGGTCTTTTAGTACCAGCAGTAGAGACTCATCCAGAAGTTCTTGGTTCTTAGTTCTTGGTTCAATTTCAGTTGCTGATGACACACCCATGGGCATCATGTTACACCATGGCACACAATGGCCCCTAGAAGATTATTATAATCCATCAGAAGTTAGAGCTGTGCAACGAATGTTGTCTCTTGAGCCAGGACTAGTTTGGCCCCTGACTAGGGCAGGTGGAAAGGTAGCATCAAGTCACCTTAGCCTCCCTTCCCTCATTTGCACCAAGTTCTGCTCTAGTGCAGCTGATAATTGAACCTTCAGGGAGGAGAATCCAAAATCTTTGACATAATTAATACAAGAAAATTGTTCTGCATCTTCTTCCACCTGCCAGTTACATGTTGAAATCGAGTCCAGGGAACTACTGAAGATCAGCTTGATGCAATTATGATTTATGATCAACAATCCAACTCCAATAGCATTCCCCACTCTCGAGGGCAATGATTACAAATGGACGACCTGTAGTGATGCTGACACAATGTCAATTCCCAGAGTTTAACATGCCCACAGGCTGGAACGTATGCTTCTGATTTGCAGTTTTATTTGACCATATGACTCATGGATGAAAAATTACTTTAGAAGGCAGACTGGTGGGCGTTTAGCCACACAGGCTTCTCTTCTTCCCTAGCTTTGTTTGTTTTGCTCCCCTTGGATCCTTTCCCAGCCTTGCTCCTACTCATGGTTTTGCAAGGTGCATTTGGAGGCAATTTAAATTTGAAAAAGCAGCTAAGATCCTGGCATTGTTTGCTGGAAAAAGAAAAGCTCCATATTAAGCACTTTGTCACCTTATCTACACTTCCAGATTCTCAGCTGGTGTAAGACAATACAGGGTCACTGACCTAGGAGTCAAGTCTTCTGCTGTGCATTACTAGAAGGGGCCAAATCTTGCTCTGTTGCTATTCATAGGGTCCCTCTTAGGCATGCAGTGCTGGGCTCAGGAAAGTGTTAGGGAGCAGGGCCAGCTAAGATGCTAGTTAGCACACCATGGCCTCAAAAAGTCTGGTCTGACCATGACCCTAGGCAAGTGATGCACGTGTTGCTTTATGTAAAGGAGACAAGAGTGAGCTCCACTGAGCAGTTTGCCAGCCTAAACTGTGCGATCCCCTGTGTCTACTCAAAGTGCTATCAGAATACCTCAATTACTAAACCTCATTAGAGCTGTTGGACTATCCAAAACAAAATGGTGCATGTATAACTAGAGCAGCGGGATATGAGTGCAATCTGTAATTTTACTACTGAAAGACATTTTGGTGAGAAAAGCAGAATCTCTCCATGTCCTGCAGGTGGCACAGTTTTCTCGTATAAATATTCCACTTCTAGTGTACACTTAGTGCTATGACCCTGTTCTAGTGCACCGCAAAAAAGCCTTACAGGTTAAGCGTAGACTTGTTGAATGCTTTGTTCAATTCCACCGATTTAAACAATAGCTGCATAGCCAGAGATTGTGTTGGATTTGGTCTAGAAAGCACTGAAAAGAAAACACTAATGCCACATATATACTACAAAATGAGCTGGTTATGTTAGAGCGACACCATTTTGTCAATAGCAATGCGTATTCAGGGAGTGTTGGTACAGGAGTCCTGGTCTAATTTTTCAAAAGTAATTAGTGATTTTGGATGCCCTAATTTTTGGGGGCCCAGCTTCAGAAATCATTAAGGAAGGTGAGTGATCAGCATTTTCCAGAAATTAGGCCTTAAGATATTTCAATTTGGGCAACAAAAGATTGAGGTACCTGTGATAAATGAAGGGGGGCAGGAGGTTCTCTTTTATGAGCGCACACAGCCAGCCAGTTCACTGTTAAATCCCTCTTGGTAGCTGTTCTCTGCTTTCTTTACCTGTAAAGGGTAATTGGGAAAAAACTTTCCTTTGTTATCTGTTGTTTACTCCCTGGAGAGAGGGGACAGAGCAGGACAGGGTTGAAATTATGAGGTAAGCAGCTTTAAAACCAGGTATGAAACAACATCAATTGATATGTCAAACCTACTTACCTGAAACTCCAAATGTGTAAGTAGATCCGAAATGTTTAGAAAGACATGATTAGGTTATTTTCTTTTATTTCTGAAAGGCTTGTGGACTCCTCTGACCTAACTTCAGATGCTTTTGTTTGCTTGTAACTTTTAAGCTGAACCCACAAGAAAGCTATTTGGGGTGCTTAATTTTTGGAATTGCTCTTTTAAAATCTAGCAAAAGCCTAAGTTCCAAATGTATTTTCTTTTTTGTTTTTAATAAAATTTACCTTTTTAAGAATAGGACTGGAGTTTTGTGCATATGTTGTTTAATTAGCTGGTGGCAACTGCTAGTTTCCTTTCTCAGCTCTTCCCTGGTGTGGGAGGGATGTGAAGGGGTTTGAGGGTACCCCACAGGGAGGAATTTCCAAGTGCTCCTTCCTGGGCCCAAGGGCGTTTTTTGCTTTTGGGTGGTGACAGCATTTACCAAGCCAAGGTCAGAGAAAAGCTGTAACTTTGGGAGTTTAATACAAGCCTGGAGTGGACAGTATTAATTTTTTAAATCCTTGTGGGCCCCCACCTTCTGCACTCAAAGTGCCAGGGTGGAGATTCAGCCTTGACACTACCCCAAAAATTATTAGTCGTCACTTTTGAAAATTTAACCCTAAATCTCATATGTACCAACAGGTGTGAAGTGTTACATGGTGAACTATAATGGTATTAAGCCACAATCAAACAAAGCAGCTAGACACAATTTTAAGCATATGCTTAAGTGCTTTGCTAGATCAAGGCTTAGTTAGAGCTTAAGAACGGTCATAGATGAAATACAAGAAGTCTCATGTGGGACTTGAATGACACTGAAAGGAACAAAAATTGAGTAAAAACAAAACCAGAAAATGTGCTTATCAATATATTGGAGGCCTTTGAAATTTGGTAGCAAATGTTGAAAGGGCAGAATGGTTATCGTGGTAAAGGCTCACTAGAGCCCTTTCTCCCCATGTTCAAAAAGTATGAATATTCATAATGGAAATCTGATTGGGTGAAATACCTGTTTAAATTAAAACAACTGATTCTTGTAACAATTCAGTAGAGCCACAAGAGTCATACTGTGCTTTAGGTCCTGAAAGGAAGCTGCTTAACATAATTGCCAATGGAAAAACCTTTGGTGGTCAGAGTCTGTTGCTTTTCAAGTTTTACAGCTTTTCAAAAAGAACTCTCCTTCCTCCCAGAGGGATTTTTCACCGCTGTTGTTTTTTTTTCCCCCCAGATGCAGAGTTCTCACTCTGCCACTATATGGTGCAAACCGACTCAAGACCCCAAGTAGAGGTATTCAAATACTTTACATCTACCAATACAAGCTGGGATATGTAGCTGTGGGCAGGGCCAGTGCAACCATTTAGGCAACCTAGGCGGTCGCCTAGGGCACTAGGATTTGGGGGGGCATCATTTTCTTCAGCAGCAACCGCGGCGGCCGGATCTTCAGCCGCCCCGGTCACCGCCAGCATTTAGGGAAGGAGCTGGGGCAAGGGAGCGCAGGGAGGGCAGCCTGCAGCAAGTAAGGGGGAGGATGGGGCGGCATGCAGGGGAACTCCCCACCCCCACTCGCCCCTGCCCTGTCTCCTCCCCAAGCACACCATGGCTGCTTCACTTTTCCCATCTCCCAGGCTTGCAGCACCCAAGCTGATTGGTGCCGCCAGCCTGGGAGGTGGGAGAAGTGAAGCAGCCACAGCGTGCTCGGGGAGGAGGTGGTGCAGGGGTGAGCTGGGACAAGGGGGGCACCTCAGGGCAGAGGATGGGGAGCTGCCGCAGGGGGAGCGCCTCAGGGCAGGGGCTCGGGGATAGGGGGAGGGCACAAGGTGGAAGTTTTGCCTAGGGCACAGGGCCAACTCCAGGCCCCAGCACGCCAAGCGCATGCTTGGGGCGGCATGTTGCGGGGGGGTGCTCTGCTGGTCGCCTAGAGGGTGGCAGGCGGCTCTGGTGGACCTCCCGCAGGCGTGCCTGTGGAGGGTCTGCTGGTCCTGCAGCTCCGGTGGAGCATCCGCAGGCACGTCTGCGGGAGGTCCACCAGAGCCGCGGCACCAGCAGACAGTCAACAGCCACGTCTGCAGGAGATCCACTGGAGCCGCAGGACTGGCGAGCAGCAGAGCGCCCCCCACGGCATGCTGCCGTGCTTGGGGCACTGAAATAGCTAGAGCCGGCCCTGCTAGGGTACAAAACATCCTTGCACTGGCCCTGGCTGTGTGAATAAAAGTGGCTTGAAATGGCTCAAGTCCTTCCTTTCTGATTGAACCCAGAGGATTGTCCCGAGTAACTGTTCTTCCATCTCATGAGCCTTCACCTGCAAATCCCAAAAGGCTCACTTTTACTTCCCATGTGATTCAACCACTATATGAGGCCTTTGGCAGGGATGGTGAGACAACACAAGCTGAAATGGTATCAGTATCACCCAGCTTCACTGCTTCTTGATATTGAACACAATCAGAACCATCTCCAGCTTTTTCAGTGAAACTGAAATAAACACCTGATGGAGTGTAAAGTGCCAAAGTGAAGTGCTTCAGAGAATACACACACACACACACACTGACTGAAGGCACCTACATCAGTGCACAGTCCTGGGAGTCTTTTGAAAGCCTCCTATTGAGCATCCAAATAAGCAGGGAGATGAAGAGGGGAGCCACCTTTTATAATTGGCCAGAAGATTGTACCTCATCCTATTGGGTTCAGACCTGGAGACAGTGATTTATGAATCCATGACCTCCAGGCTGTATTATTGCAAGTCAACTTCACTAGGAATGAAGCCACACACCTTGAAAAAGCTGCAACAAAATGCAGCATCCTGTCTGCTTAGCAGCACAGGCTACTGTATGACACTAGGGTTCTGCCCTTTCACACTTATTTAACAGCATCTCATTCCCCTTGAGTCTATAATGGGTCAAGAACTCTAGTGGGGACAATCCCAGGTGCTGCAAACTTTGTCAGTCTGTTTAGAATCAGGCATAGGTCTAATCCCTTCCTAAAACATGCAAATTCCAAAGGGCATTTCCATTGCTTCACCAGCAGCATCTCCCAGGTAAAGTTACAACACTGTTTTACTACTACACTGCAATCTCAGCTAAGCAATAGGGAAGTGTCTGCAGCTACCTTCACCTCCCTCTCACAGCTATGCATGGTTCTGAGCCGAGTCTGATCCAGTACTGGCGCATCCTGCCAATAATCGTCTCATTCTGCACCCGCTGGTTTCCTGCTCTGATTCCAGCCAGGTCTTTAATAATCTGCCCCCTTCCAGGGTAATAAAGAACCTGTTGAGCCAGGAGTCCAGCAGAGAATCAACAGTTCCAGGCCCCCCACAATATCTTGACCCCTTTGCTCCAGAGTCCTTACTTTCCCATCTGCCAGAGACAATAGGGGAACCCTGCTCTGGCCATTCCTCTGGGTTCCAGCCCAGGGACCCTGACTGAAGCAGCTGGAACCCATTCTTCCCAGTTCCTTGCTGTTTCTCTGGCCTGCTTCTCACCAATTCCATAGGCTTTTCCCAGACTCACCTCCTGGTTCTCCTATTCTGGACAGCTTCTTGCCAGTCTGCTGTTAAAGGGTCACTTCCCAGTAGCCCTTCAGTCTCTTTAGCAACCATCTCACCTTCTGACTTGCAGCCTTTTTATCTCTGCAGCTGTTGTGAGACCACCCATCAGCCCCAGCTGAGCAGGCAATCAGTTTCTCTATTAACCATTTAGTGGCCAAGACAACACGCATGAAGTTAGGCAACATCAAGAAGGAGTTGTCATAAGCCTACTAGATAGTAATATAAATCTAGGTGTCACATACTGTGATGCTTTCTCAGGGCACCCAGGATTCTGAGTCACTTTGTTACCCCATTTCCCCATCTCAGTGAAAGAGAGAGACTGGCTGATGTTAAACTGAGGGTCAGCTACCCGTCACTGCAGTCTGTTAGCCACTCAAACAATCTCCTCAGAAGTTCTGCCAATCTTTACTTCACCTTGCAGGTTAATTCTAGGTGCACGCCAACAGCCAAGCCCCCTTGAAGAGCATCCTCCGATAATACCCTGCCCCTGTTACTGCGCACTCACAGAAATTACCAAATTTGCTGAATCCAAAGAGACAGTGCACACATCAGCCTGTCTGGTGCAGCTGAGGATTCACTCTTCACTTACTATTGCAGCACTCACATGAGTTTATAATAAAACCAAGAATAGGTTTATTAACAAAGAACAGATTTCAGTGACCCCGAGTGAGGATAGTAGAAACAGAATTGGTGACAAATAAAACAAACATAGAACACCTTTCTAAGAGACTAAACGTAACTTCAGCAGCCTATAATCTTTTGGCTAATGCAGTTTACTCACCCTCAAAGTCTGTCTGCAGAGCTTGCTGGTTTTCAGTCCAAACCAGGATCCGTAATGGTCACGAATCACTTTCTTCCGCCAAGAGTGTTCCTCAGAGAAATGGATAACAAAGGGGTTCTTTTTCCTTCTTATAGCCCAGCAAATCTTTGAAATGAATCCTTTTGAAGTGTACTCCCAGATGAGAGTCTCCTTCCCTGTGGCTGGTTCTCCAGTGTGACCACACCATCCTGCCTTTACACTCCCGTAAAACTTAAATTTGCAAGTAAAGTAAGCAGGAAAACTAACTCCCATTGTATTTGACTCACCTTGCTAAATATACAGTAGAGGCAGGGGGAAAACTACTTTCCCTCCTTTCTGAAAGAAAACTTGGTTTTCCCTAAGTTTGGTTACAAATTTTAAAGCATAATATCAGTAAGTGTCTGTAATTCCTACATACATTTCACAGGGATATTAATGACCAGTGTGTCACCAACTTTCATTTGATACCCCACACAATATTCTTTATAGATAAATTCTATGACTGCAAGGTGTTTGGTGTAGTGAGTTTGTCAGGCCTGATGGGTTTTGCTGAACTATCAATGGGCCTCTGTGTCACACATACTTCGAACTGTAGAAGCAAAAGGTCCTTTCTTTCACAGCAACAAATCATTTTCTGTAGGCCCTGATTTTTCTTTTGGGTGGATTAATATTTTTGATACCACCGACCCATGTCATTGCCCCCTTCTGAGTGCATATCTTAGATTTGATATACCACCATGCCTGTCATTAAGTTATCATCTGTTTCCATATTTCTTGTTCACGGCCTTAGGGCAAAATTCCCATTCACTTCAGTGGTGCCTTCTATACAGCACCTTATGAGCTTTACATCAAAGCTACAAGCACATTGATTCTAGTAGGGAAATATGCATTGATATGCTCATGATTAGTTCAATTGCCAAATGATATTTCAAGTGGGAAAGAACATTTGAAGTCTAACAGCCCTCTGAGACTCTAAGAATCATGTCGTTCTGTGGCTGATATAGGATAACAGTTATAATAACCCAAATGTTTTCACACAATGAAAAATACACTATAGCACGATGAATTATTTCATTTACTGAAGAGTTTAATAGGGTTTTTTATAACTATACTTAGCACCCCCTAAAGAAAAGTAATTGCTGAACAATGTCTGCTGGGATTGCAATATGCCGGAATTCCACTTGCTCTTCTGCCTCTCATAGACTCATAGACTCTAGGACTGGAAGGGACCTCGAGAGGTCATCGAGTCCAGTCCCCTGCCCTCATGGCAGGACCAAATACTCTCGCTTTGAACTCATTAAAGAGTCCAATTTTCTTTTATAGAATGTCTACAAATATTTGTTTAAACTCTTTGTTTCCTCCTTTCAAAGTCTATTGCCACCCTTCCCTGGCAAAGAGTCCGGCAGAGCTTGGAAAAAGAAATGGGACGATAACTCAAATGTACAAGTGTCAGCATATCAGTTTCTCCACTGGGACTAAATATAAACCAACCAACATATTTTCAAGATATTACTTCCAATGAGTTGTATTTTAACATACCACAGAACTTTCTCAGAGGTTCCCCCTGCTCCTGTACAGTTTCAGACTCATTCACTGGTACAGTACTGGCATGGTAGATAACAGGAGCTTTTCTGTAGCCATTATGGTCTGTGGCACAATCTCATTCCCAAAGCTTTTTACATTAATAGGTGTCCTTCTGAGACCATAATGGATCAGTAGCTCTGATGCTGTTGTACACTACTACACTCAACCCCTTCATACCTGTAAATTTTCAGGCATGAAAAAGGTGGGGAGAGAAATAGGGGCAGGGTAGCAGGGAAATTGGTGATGGTGCCTGCTAGCAAGGGGAGAAACAGGAGAAGGAATCAGGTAGGTCTGAGAATGAGGTTGAACCACCAGTGCCTGGATGTATCAAAAAATCTCTAAAAGTGAGGAAAATTGCAGTGTCTCTCTCAACAAGGGAGCTGAGACCAAAATACAGGAATTCAGCCATTGTGGTATCTTTAGAGAAGTTAACTTATCTGTGCAAAAGGATTGTATTTTTTAAAAATCAATCTTGTCTCCTTCTGTAGCTTACCTACTGCTAGTCCTTTGATGAGCTGTATTGCAGACAGGATTGTCTAGAGGCCACAATCGGGGATCAAAATTCTGTTGTATCAGGGGCTGTACACACACATAATGAAAAGATGGTCCCTGCTCTGAAGAATTATTGGATGAGATGCATCAAGTGGCTGTAAAAAAGAGGCCCGGGGAGCACAAAGGGGTAATGAGATTCTAACAATCAGCTCTTAACATCAGCTTTGCCGTTTGGGCAAGAGGTGTAAGAAAGCAGCTACCAGCACTGGAATTTAGTTATTTGTAGTATGTCCTGCACCTTTTTAAGAGGACTTTGGCTAACAGTCATCACAGAGGTCGGCTGTTAGAGGGTGGAGGACATCCCACACAGTGACCCCGTTCTCCTAGGCTATTGTGATGGACTTTAAAACACTGTTCATTTCAGAACAGCCTTTTTAGGACTTCTGATAATTGAGGCTTGGCCTGACAGTTTTCAACCATTGTGACCACCATCCCACAGATATGGAAAAGGACAACTTCCAGGGCACTTGGTCCCAATAGTCCTACTGCTTCACCACACAGACACTTAATATTGTGTGGGACAAGCCCTTGCCTCCTGGGGGGCAGGCTCATAGTTTGGTTAAAGGGTGCGGGGAGGAAAGGAGGTCTGCAGGAGATTGGAACAATCTGCCTGGAAGTAGCTGATACCAGGAGTGATGGGTAGGGGCCTTGTGGCGGTAGGGTGAGACTATAGTCAGAGACAGCTGTGAAATGGTTAAGGGTGACATGCCCCAGGTTGCCATATGGGGTAGAATGGGGAAAGAGAGTGGGGGATGGAGAGCGGGAGGTGAAATAGTGGTGGGAAATAGGGGCATTCTGTTCTGGAAGGGAATTTGTAATGAGGCAGCTGGCTCCTCCTGGAACACTGCTGCAGAAAACTGCGGCATTATCTGCACATCTGCCTCAGTTTCCCCTTCATTCACCCATAAAAAAGTACACAGTCTTTCTCAGTGTCCTCCACTCAGGCCTGCTGCAAGGCACCTTCCCATAGAGTTCTCCTCACCCAGGCCTCCTATAAGCCCTTCCCCTGCTCTACCCTCCAGCATCCACCCCCTTGTTTCGCAATCAGCGTCCCCAGACCAGGCTGGTTCTTCCTCTTGTTCCTATGGGCCTCTGCACAAGCTTCCTGTAACTCAGCTGGGGGTCCCCAGCTCTAGTCAGTCCTCATCAACATTCTTCATCTTTTGTTCTTCCAACAGCTCTGGAGTACAGCTGTCCTCTGCTGCTCCTCTGTCTCGCTGGGTCCCTCCTTTCCTCCTCACATGCCCTTTCTTGTCTCCCAATTTGTTCTCAGCTTCTCCTCCATTTAAATAGGGTTGTGAATTGTTTAATCACACAAACCCAAACATCCTTGCCCCATCCCCTGCCCAGCCCCTTTCCCCAAGGCCCCACCCCTTCTCTGGGGCCCCACCCCATTCACTCCATCCCCCCTCCCTCCATCGCTTGCTCTCCCCCACTCTCACTCACTTTCACCAGGCTGGGGCAGGGGCTTAGGGGGCAGAAGGGGGGCGGGCTTTGGGCTGGGCTGAGGGTTGTGGCAGGAGATTGGAGTGTGTGGGGGAACTAAGGGGTTTGGGCTCTGCTTGAAGCGGTCAAGGCTGGGGCAGGGGGTTGGGGTGCAGGAGAGGATGAGAGGTGCAGATTCAGGTCAGGCGGCGCTTACCTCAGGGAGCTCCCGGTTGGCAGCGCAGAGGAGCTGATGCAGGCTCCCTACCTCTCCTGACCCCGTGCCACTGCTGGAAGCAGCCAGCATGTCCCTGCAACCCACGGGGCTTCATGCACTGCCTCTGTCTGCAGACACCATTCCCGCCGCTCCCATTGTCTGCAGTTCCCAGCCTGTGGGAGCTGCAGAGTCAGCTCTTATGGTGGGGGCAGCATGTGAAGACCCTCTGCTTCCCCTCCAGGGGCTGCAGGGACATGCCTGCCACTTCTGGGAGCGGTGCGAGGCCAGGTCATGTAGGGATCCTGCCTTAGCCCCACTGCATTGCCTGACTTTTAGTGACCTAAAATTTCCTGGCTAGGCTTCAGTATCCTCTGGGAGATAGGGTCTGATTCTGGGACACTCCTGGCAAAACTGGGAGGATTGGTAACCCTACATTTAAATGGCCCAGATGCCCATCAGGAGGCAGCTGATGAGTCACAAGTGCACTGGACCATGCACCCTCTTAAGGTCATGTCACCATACTCCCTGCTCGCATTTGTGCAGGGTTTGAAGTGGCGGGAGGAGGGATCACAGGAAAGGAAGCCCCCTTCCTCTCCTTGGTGCTCTATCCATTGCTCTACATTCTTCTTGGTTGGTGCAGTGAGAGCTGCACACCTGTTTCAACCGAGTTTAACCCTGCACTTGTGTCATGTCTAACATTAGACTGTAGACACTTCAGGGTAAAGAATGTGCCTATCTGTGTATCTTGTAAGGCACCCAGCACATTATGGGTGCAGTCATGTCCATCTGTCTTCTCATTTCTCATTGTCAGAACCCTTATGCAAAAGGCTGGAGGGATCTGAATATAGAACATCAACCATCTTGCATAGGAAACAATTTTCTTTGAAAACCATAAAATGTGTTCCTTTAACTATCTGGGGAAGGCATCATCTTCCAAGAGTTGGAATGTTGGCATTCCTTCCTTTCATGCTCAAATCATCTAAGTCAGTCATTCACTAATCTTTTGGCCATATGATCCCTATAAAGTGAGGCAAAAACCCAAATATAATCCACTAACCAGTTCTGTTTTGGCATAATGCAATTCTTTAAGCTTTTCTTAAATCAAGTATTTATTTTTATTTTCAGTTACATCACTCTCCAAAGGGATAATACACAGTACCAGATTCTAATTTAAGATGACAATGAATGAAGTTTTAGAGAGATTAGAACATTCAGAAAAATTTAAAATATTAAAAATGCAGTGATGTTTCATGATTCATCTTCCATTATTCACTCCTGGTCTAGGTCAGTACAGAGTAAAATTGTTGTCATTTTATATTTCCAGAGAAATGTTACTTTCTTTCCATCAAATGTAAAATATCCCTTCCCCCGCCCCCCCGCCCCCTCACCATTGCATTGGCTCAGGACCTAAAATAGTCCATATAAAATCCTGTATCAATGAAATGTTTAAGATCTGATATATCACAACCCTTCAAGACTTGGAAATGGGAACTTTATATCATTGGAAGAAAGGGAAGAGTTTCCACAACCCTTTCTTAGAATCATAGAATATGAGGGTTGGAAGGGACCTCAGGAGGCCATCTAGTCCAAACCCCTGCTCAAAGCAGGACCAATCCCCAACTACCAACTACTTTCTAGACCCAAAAGGCCTTGAGATATCAGGCACTGGAATTACAACGTTATTTTGTGTGGAAAAGTTATTTGAAGTCCCCTGTACAAGTTTCTAAAATTATATTAGTTAAAGCTTCTCTCTCATTCTAAGGTCTATACAGCTGGACTCTGATACAGCTGGATTCAAGGCAACACAGACAGAAGGGCACAAACACATCTATGCCAAAAAAATGTTTTGCAGATTTCCTAGCACATGCCTGAGATATTTCTTCTAGGGCTCACTGGGAATTTTGCTCAAAACCTTTTTCAATCAAAAATGTGGTTTCTTTTAAATCATGGGGAAATTTCATTTTACCAAAAATATTTTGATATTTTTGTGAAAAAATCAAAATGACATATTTTGTTGTTTCAGGTCATCCTGAATCAAAACATTTTGGTTTTCCCTAAATGGAATATTACATTTTGGGTCAGTTCAGCATTAATCTGTGTCTGCCTGAGCTGCTAAAGTGACTCATGGGAATTATAGTTTGGATGCTGCAAGACTCCATTTCCCCTATGGGCCAGGTTCCTTGGATGGAGTACCTGTCTCATGATACCTCACTGGCTGAACTGCTGTGATGCATCATGGGAGTCCCATGACCACAGCATCTCATGGGAGATGTAGTCCAGCCAGGGAACCTGGCTCATAGGGGAGAATGGGGGCATGAGACAACTGAAATTCCATTCCCATGAAGCATCATAGCAGCTGAGGAAGACAATTCAGTGTTGAACCAAGCTGAAACAATACATGTTGCCATTTCTGAATCAGCATTTTTCAGAATTTTTCATTCCGTGAAAAATTTTTATATTTCAACTTTTTTTCATTGTGGAAATCCCCTTAAATTTCTTATGTCCAGCTCCACCTGGCCTGGCCCCAAAATATTTCAAATTAAAATTACCTCCAACACAAAACCTTCATAGCAAAAAGTCTTTCCTCACAGTGTTCTTTTGGGGGAGGGGAGATTTTCCATCTCTTGTCCACTGCCTGAAAGGGCTTTCCCTCTTGGGGTTCAACACTCCCTCTCCATTTTTTCCATACAGGGAGACCAGGGAGCTTTTTGTGCTGTTTTTCCTGAAGCTTTATGTCTTGATTATTGACTGATTGAAAGAAAACGGGGGATCCTTGCTCCACCTCGCACTGCAAGGCTCCTGACCCTGGTACCCTTAAAGTCCTCTCCTCTCCGCTAGACTCAGACTTCCCCTGGGACCACTTCCTTTCTCCCCACATCTACTCCTCCTGCCCCCAGAGACTTCTATTCAGTTGAGACTACTTGGAACAGAGACCCCCTCCTCGTCCCTTCTGAGTCCTCTTTTTCTTACAGGGCCAGTACACCCCATTACAGGCCTGACTTGAGATTAAAATACATGCCAAAATATTGCAGCCTCCATGGAGTGGAAATTCCAATTTTAGATCAGCTTTAACTTCTTCTCTAAGACACGATATATACCCAACGAATGAGGGTTTGCAGTGGCATAAAGGTTTTATTGACGCTCAGTTGTGAAGAGCTGCCCACACAGAGGTACACAGCATGGCTACTTAGTAAGATTTCTACACACAGTAAAAAGCCATACAGACCCTTGATATAATTTAAAATATATGATAAAAATAATACATCAATGTAACTAAACTGCAGTAGTACAATTCAATGCAATCCACTACTTGAAAACCTAGGAACTCAGAAGGTCATGTGCTCTCTCCCCCTACAACTATTCCCCATTCTTATAATCCTCATCCCACTGGCCCATTTTGAATGCTGGAGAGGATGGGGTGGTAGAGAATGGATGATCTTCAAGTCACACTGTAAAACTCATCATTTGATGCTGAATACTTATTTCCGTAAGACAGATTGGCCTCTTTGCACCCACTGTTCTCTTTTCAGGAGAAAAGGCTTTGCACAAATAATATGTATTCCTCTTTATTAAACCAGCTTTCTTAAAAACTTTCCATGTTTCTTTATGCTCACTTGAAGAATATTATGTATGTGAATAAAATAAGGGGCAAATCTGCTAGGATCAAACATTTCTTTGCTAATGCTGCTGATTTGGAACTAAAATGTACAAGGTAATTCACATCAGATGGAAATTATGTTGACTTACTTTTTTAAAATAAATGTAGAATTGTAGCTAGTCCTTTCCTGACTGCTATATTTTCTGATGGACTCTCCCGTCTCCCATGGACAGAACTCCTTTTCTGTGTATAAATGAAATATACAGCAGTAATTAGTTACTTTAAATTCTTTGAAGTTCCAGATATTATTTCCTTATCTACATCAGATAAACACACGCATAGGGTCGGTCCCTAATTTGGAAAGAAATACTGGACAAAATCTATACATGAGACCCAGTTTTTTCAAGGGGAAACAATTACAGCAATCAAGGTTTGTCATTTTGCTCTCTCTTTGCCTGGCAGTCTGTTCCTTTGAAGATACCATGACCAAAATGATCTAGATACACCTGTTATTTTTACAAAGGTGCCTCTCTCCTGAAGCAGACCTGAGTGAAATTTCCAGACAGTGTCTGAAGTAACCTTATTCCGTGCTCCCATGAGTTATAAAAACAAAAAGCATTGAGACCAAGAGAACGGCTCACCGAAACCATCCAAACGTGCCTTTGCTAATGGGCCCACTTTATTGCTTTCAGAAAAGGAATGCTATTACATTCCTTAATCCACCTGCAAATCGATGATGATTTTAACTCACTTTCAGCACCAAACTGTGTGTGCATGAATTGTATTACCTGACAAGTCAGCCACCCAGACATGATTGATCAGCATCCTTGCCTCTGTGTGTCACAATCACAATCATATGAAAAATTCTCTTTGCCATGCTTCAACTTTTGTTGGAGACTAACACAAAACAGGTGTAAATTAAAGGGATAAAAAGTCATGAGCCATCATGTCACACACCAAAAAGCCAACAGAAAGGACCCCTAGAGTTCAACACCCAATAGAAAAGTCTTCCTCAGCATCTAACACAGAGAAATCATTTAATAATAACTTGCGTTTATTCTTTCAGATTAACTATTGTTTGGTGTATGTGACTACCAGAGGGCTGTTTTGTAGCTTTTCAATACATTGCAAGTAAACTATAAAAAATTAAACTCCCCCTTCTTCCAGCAACATTTCTGCAACGATGGAAGTTCAATGTGTAGGATCGTGCTCAGAATGTAGGTGTTTTAATTGGGTCCGAATATTAATTATTAGTAGTATTAATTACTGTAGCAGCTGGGGCTAGGTTTATAAAAGGCATCTGAAAATCCTACTAGGTGCCAAGCTACATTTTAGGCATCTCATTACTTTTGAAAATCTGGCTGCTAGATACCACAACCCCGGACTGAGGCCCCACTGTGCCAGGAGCTGTACACACACATAGTAAGAGTTTACACCATCTAAACAGCCAAGACAGGCAAAGGAAATATCATCATCCTCATCTGACATCTAAGAACTAAGAAAGAGAAAGATTAAGTGACTGGTAAAAGGGCATACAGAAAGTCTGTGGCAGAGCCCAGATTCCTGAATCCCATTCAAGTGCCTTAATCATCCTTTCTTATTCATTATTTAATGTTCATCCAGGTTTTGGGTTTGGTTTGTTTTTCATAATGGACACTTTGTAAATTCTTTACTTACTTTAATCCATGTCTTAATAACAGAACAATTGAAAGATATTTGATTTTTGGAGATGTTTAATCTAAATTTCTTCCTCTCCCCAGATCCCCATACAATTAGAAAAGACTCAGATCACCACTACAGAGCAGGCATTGAGAACAAGGTCTTGGAAGAGTCAATCACACCCTACTTCTACTTAATAATGGATGCTCAAAGTTGAGTGCATCAACTGGGGTCAATTTGGGTGCATTAAAATGCCATAAGCAGCAAATTACGGCTCCAATCCTGCAAACATTTACTCACATGGGTAATTCTGCACAGTTGTCTCAGTTAACTCAAAGGGATTGTGTATGTGAGTATAATTGTGCATGTGCTTATACACTTGCAGATGAGGGTCTATGTTTGTATCCATTTGGACAGAGGATACATTGTTTCTGAGATGTAGATAATGTATTTGATTCTCCACAGCCTTGCACCGTGTATATAGTCATTGAGACATCTCAAATATGAGTGTGAAACTTGATACTTATTGTGCACAGATGCGAATGATAATGCAAGGTGCAAGGGCATGATGAATCAGGCCCACTGTCTTTGACAATTTTCAGTTCAAGGGAAGCTTAATAAATCCTTGGTGTAAGATTCCAAGAGCAGAAACATATCATCCTATGCATTAAATCAGCTCTCATATAGAAACGCACACTGAAACCCTTTCACAAGGCAGATTCATCCAGGGCACTGCTTCCTTCTTCTCTTCTACCTCAAGCTAAGATGCACTGGCTTTGTTTTTTTACAAATGAAAATTGAAAGTATTATTTCCTTAGGCTAACTATTATCTAGGTCAGTGCCACTTTGCAGCAGGTAGCCTCTGTTGATATACTTTGTGGCACACCAATAACACAGCAAAGCGATGCTGAAGAAACTTTAATGGACATTCAGCTTTGTGCCTTCTGCTGCACTGTAGATTACCACAAGGGATCAGTGTTTCAGAGTTACAGCGATAACTCAACAAACCAGTCTCATTTTGATCCTGATTCAAATCCCACTGAAGTTAATGGGGAGGTTTCTTTCCGTGGACTTGGGAACAAAGCCTTTCTACCTGATCCTGCACCTATTCAAGTAAATGACAAACTATCCATTGACTACAATGGAATCAGGCCTTTTATTTACCGCACTACTGCCTGACTCACGACCCCACTTTCCCCTTAACATCACAGCTTTGTATACAGCTTTGTTACTCTCAGGCCCTGGGTAAAATAGTTACAAACCCAATCCGCCTGGTTTTTAACCTATTGAGCATGACTTTCACTCTATGAGGCCCATGGAAATGTATTTGGTGATGTCTTTTCCCTTAGCTCTACTGAGCTGATTTTTTTAAAAAAAATATCAGCCAACTACTTTCTCGGTGTTAATTCCCTGATGTGGCCAAGCTCAAAGTTTTGACATTTTGCTGAAAAGTTTCAATAGCAATTAGTCAAAACAGGATGGCATTTTGGTTTCCAGTTTAATTCTTACCAGCATGTAGAACAAAGCAGTTCAGCTTCTAATGTAAATGGACATTTTAGAGGAGGCCACTTACTAATTACAGGAGTAATAAGAGCTTTCTGGATGGGGGAGTGCTTCTCCAAAATCCTGGTCTAGCTTAATTAATATGATTTGCTGCGCCTTTAAAATAAATATCCACACAGATGTTACACACAAGCCAAGACTCCCCCTAGAAGTGTGAACAGAGTGCTCCTTTGAGCTCTGGTGCTAACCAAACTCTGTGGCTTCAGTCACACATTTGGAATCCTCTCTGGCTCTTCCCTGAATACTCTTGTAATCTGCTGCAGCCCCCAGACCAGCCTAGTGCTCTCCTAGCACTCTCTCGTTTATTTGGCTTTTATTTTTTTTATTCTGACTGGTGCATCAAAAAGAATTAACACACCCAAAGTCAAGAGGTAGGCTGGTCTTGATAGTGGCACTGGACTGGGAACTAGGACACCTGTGATGAGATTCTGCATTGTATCTCTAAGAGGGGCAGCACAGAACTCACAGCCCAAAAGGAAGTGAGGATAAAAATGGCTCAGAACCAATTTACACCCTCTTAATTCCGGGCTATTCCACAGGTCCCAGAGCAATGTAGACTCTCTTGGGGTCCCATCTAATTAATGTCAGTCTCCTTAGCTGCCTATGGATCACACCACTGCCTGGAATCTCTGGAGCCCTGAAGGCTGTGGCCCGACTCCCAGCATGACCCCTACATCAGGGCTTGTGAGGGAGTCCTCAGACAGTACCCTTACGTCTGTCATCCACAGTTCATACACACAGCTAATCCTCCTCAGCTCAGATCAGGAGGCTTCAAAGCCCCTCTGTATACTCTGATCCTTTTGCCTAGCATAAAGGATTTATTCCTCTGGATTTTTTGCCCAGCGCTGCCACCAATCTGCTATGTGACCTGGGCAAGTCCGTTCACATTCCTATACCTATGTTTTCCTTAACACTCTTTGTCTGTGCTGTCCATTTTGACTGTACGCTGTTGAGAGCACGGCCTGTCCTTTATTATCTGTTTGTAGCACAATGGGCCCTGATCTCAGTTACAGCATCTAGACCCTGCTGTAACACCAGTAATAGTGAGTTAATATCAGAGTTACAGGCATTTGATAACACTTTTTGAAACTAAACCAGAGCAGGAGGCAGGAGACCTTCAGTGCTCTCAGCACAGTATCTCTTCATGTTCCGTCTTTAAAGCTCTAGGCTGCAGAGGATTATGATGCATCTTATCTGGTAATGTTATTTCACCCAGATACCACAGCAGAAGAGGCCTTCAAAAACATATAATATTATTACTAGTCTGAGGAGTTAGAATGCATGGTGACTGAGAGCAACACTTTTGTTAATCACTTAGCGTAAGAATACCTCACATAGATAGCAAGCTCAGTGGGATGGGGACTGTCTTTTCATTACGTGAGTGTACAGCAACTAGCACGATGGGGCCCTGATCCTTGATTTGGGATCTTTAGGAGCTACCTCAATATAATTTATACTAAATAATATTATAGGACCAAATTTTCGAAAGAGCAAAAGGGGTGGGAGGGTATGCTTGACATAGATTGGTATCCAAATACTCCAAAGCACCCCTGGAAACTAGGTTTACATTCACATGTTTGTACAACTGCAATCTATACACCTCCATCGGGGTAAGTTGGGGTGGTGGGTTGTATGCAAAATGGATGTGTGGAAAAAAAACCTATTTCCAATTGAAATTTCAGGCCAGAGAGTCAAATGCAAACAAACTCTAATATGGAATTCAGTACTAGCATTTCCAATAAAGAGGAGTGTTATGAAACCTGTTGCATTATTTATCCCATAATAGTGGTAGGAGTTTCACAAATGTTATCTCCATGACAACAAGTAATTACTTGGCATCCCTTAGCTTACACATAAAATTAAGTATGTCATATGTTAACTAGTAAAAGTGAAGATATACAATTTAGCTGCTTTACTTTCTATAGTAAACATTTACAGAGCATGATATTTTTTCCTGATAATTTGGTAGGTCAATGGAACACTAAAAGCTAAACATTGAAGACTAAGGAAATTTATGCTTCATATAGAATGTAGCGGCTGCATCTGTGAAGCAAGTTAATTATACTGTATTGTCAGAGTGTTGTCTGGAGTGTTAGTGAGAATCAGAATGCATAGAACAAGTCAGCCCCCGCTAAATACCATAAGAGATGGCAGGCTGAGCATTACCAGTGTACTTTTTAGAGAGGGGCCCAATCCAAAACACTAAGGATAACATTTTCAAAAGTGCCTAAGTGACTTTAGGAGCCTGGGATTTAGGTTTCTAATTGGCTTAGGTGAAAATTTCACCTAGAGCCAAACTTGTTTGAAGTGTGAGAAAGTTTTGAGCCAGAGCCAAACTCTGTGTCTCAACACCAATTCCAGCACTTTTTACCTGTGCTGTTAATATGTATCTCTCCCAAAGCCGGCTCCAGGCACCAGTGAAGGAAGCAGGAGCCTGAGGCAGCCAATAGAAAGGGGTGGCACTCCAGCCATTAGTGGGGCGGCATGTCCGGGTCTTTGACGGCAATTTGGCGGCGGGTCCTTCACTCTCTCCTCCTCTTCGGTGGCACTTCGGCGCCAGCTCAATCAGGCTTTTTTTTCCTTCTTCGCCGCTTGGAGCGTCAAAAAAGCTGGAGCCTGCCCTGATCTCTCCCACCCAATACAAAAGAAAGGAAAGAATGTTTAGTATCAGAGGGGTAGCCGTGTTAGTCTGGATCTGTAAAAAGTGACAGAGAGTTCTGTGGCACCTTATAGACTAACAGACGTATTGGAGCATAAGCTTTCGTAGGTGAATACTCCTTTGTCAGATTGTTTAAAAGCTCAACACAAAATATATCAGAGTGAAGGGACGCATAACTTGACCATCATCCCATGGATAGATTAGATTCGCTTTCTCTGTGACACTGTACATCGTTATCATGACTGGTTTCTATGAGTTTACAGAGCTGTGCTGTTGTCATCTGACTTTATATCTATCCATGGGATGATGACTGAATTATGGTGTGCCTGCACTCTGATATATATACCTCTACCTTGATATAATGTTGTCCTCGGGAGCCAAAAAACCTTACCACATTATAGGTGAAACCGCGTTATATTGAACTTGATTTGATCCACTGGAGCACATAGCCCTGCCCCACCCCCAGAGCACCGCTTTACCGCGTTATATCCGAATTCGTGTTATATCAGATGGCATTATAACAGAGCAGAAGTGTATATGTTGGTGCCTACCACCAGATGGGTAAAATCAGCTATGTACCTCCCAAGAATCATCTTGAGAATCCTAAGCTGCCCTACTAGGACAGGACAAAACAGAAGGAAACCTATCAGCCAGAATCAGAGGGGTAGCCGTGTTAGTCTGGATCTGTAAAAGCAGCAAAGAATCCTGTGGCACCTTATAGACTAACAGACGTCTTGGAGCATGAGCTTTCGTGGGTGAATACCCACTTCCTCAGATGCCATCTGAGGAAGTGGGTATTCACCCACGAAAGCTCATGCTCCAAGACGTCTGTTAGTCTATAAGGTGCCACAGGATTCTTTGCTGCTTTTATCAGCCAGAAGTAATCCAAAGATGTAATATAAAGCAATGAGAACCATACCAACAACACAACATATATAATATCGTGAGGCCACTGATGGGCAGAGACTACAGCCTACCATGCAGATCAACACTGTCAAACATTACCGATCCCTGTGCTATGGTAATATAAATAATAAATAAACAACAACAAAAATAACTTACTGTGCCTTGAAATCTATGAGATCCACATAGGAGTTCTCGCATTTTGGGAACGGTAGGCCTTTAAGATTATGTAAATTTCTGATACAAAGGCATTATTTTTCCATAAGGATTACTGAAGGAAGCAAAAAGTAAAGGCGAGGAGGGAGAGTGAAGAGCCAAATCCTATTTTAATGCCTTCCCCCACCTCTAATCCTCTACCACTTCTTCCTCTATACAAAGACAGCAAACAAGCTACTGAATAATTTAAATTTTTTATATGTAATAAAGAATTGTACCAGATAATTTTCTATCCATACGCTGTCCTAAATGATTGCACTGGATTTGAAGAACCAAAGTAAACTTTAGTCTCCTCTCACATACTCTGGTGTAAATCAGGAGTAGTCCCATGGACATTACACCACTGTCAGAGAGATCAGAATAAGGCCTCATGTGTATGCATACACATAACTAACTTCATTTCAAAATAGCCCAGCCTGTTACTGATTGCAGCCTGGTGGAGGCAACAACACTATACATGTAGTTATTTCCCAGGAAGCTTCCCTGAGATGCAGTAGTCTGTAAACAACAGATGGTGAGGAGGTTTTGTTTTGGGGCTTATGTGTTCCAAAAATAAAATAATCAGGAAGATGATGAAGCTGTAATTCTGGCTAAAACATCCTAATTTTATATGAATAAAAGGATTCAGATACTGCAAGGATCAGATACGTATGATTTCTAGACAACTATAGTCTATAGGGTTGATCCAACTTCTATGGAAGCCAAGGGGACTTATCCTAACATAGTTTTAATAGGATTTATATGGATTTAATGGGATTCAGACAAAATTTACATCCAAACTGGGTTACAACCATGGTGAGAAACTATTCTACAACTCTTATCTACATTAGACTTTTTTCCCTTTAATATTCCACACAATTACTCCCACTGGTGTAGCTCTAGTAGTTATGGCTATAGTTGTAGACAGGCTGTTAGCAGCCGGCATTTCCGCTACTGTGTCAGCTAACCAGTTCAGAACAGGGTTAGACAACGCAAGCGTTAAAGCTCCATGGCTGGTCTACGATAGCGCTCCCATGTGCATTACCACTGGTGAACCTGTATGGAGAGCAGTAGTGGTGGAGATAAGTCATTAGACTACTGCAAGGCTGAGATTGCTAGTGTGGTAGTTTAAAGATGTTCCTGTCCAAACTGATCAGGGAAATCATGTGCTGTCTACCTACAATCATGTTAGAAAATGGTTGCCATGCACGACTCTCCCAGAACATAGTTGGGGCAATCTTAGGCGAAACTACATTGTGAATACCCTTACATTAACGTCATGGCTAGTATGCCTAAGTACCATAGTAACTGATATACTAAATATGGGCAAGTAGACACAAATGAGAAAGACTTTCTTTGTTTCTGAAATTCTACAGTTTTGTTCCCAGTTGGAGAGTATGCTACTAGTATATTCATTAACAGTATTTTTTCCAATAGATCTCCCATCCCAGCTATCTGAAGTTTGCATGTTTCAATTACAACAGCAGAGTTCCTTGATTGGGGGGTGGGACAAGATGGAAAGTTCTGTAGGATACATTTTTGACTATTGAAGTGCAATTCACTGTGCTTCTTTCATCATAAAGAACACACCACAATGGTCAGATCATCTGGCTGGAAGCAATGAGAGCTTAATTGAAACCAAAGATCTAAAAGCAGAATGAATACTTATCAGGAAATTGTTAGGCTAACCAATTCCCATTAGTGACATGTTTTACTCACTGACTTTGCTGTCTCACTAGTAAAAAGTATTCACTGTAATTCGCTGCCCATAACATATACATTCACCATAACGATGTAATTATTACAAAAATAGAACTGTGATTGCATAACGTCAATCTAATTTCAATGGGCCAAATGCTGAAATCCTTAATTAGGTTTTCAAAACTCCTAAGGAATTCAGTGCTTCGGTACAAGCTTTGTTTATTAATAAGAAAGGTGGGTCTAAAACACTTTGAAAATAGACCCTCAAAACAAAAACGGTGGATGTATGTGAAAGTCACCACACAGCTCAGTTTACGAAATGGGAATCATGAGCACAATGTTTTTATACATAATACAGTCCAAATGATTTCCATGGTTGTCTCACAGCAACTTGTGGTCTACCATCTGTTTGTTGTATCCATTTGTTATCTCCCACCATCTATGTGGGATTATAAGCCATTTCAGGTAGGGGCCATCTTTGCGCTATGTGAGTGTACAGCACCTGATACAACAGGGTCCAGATCCCTCACTGCAGCAATCTCAGCTCTGCCATGATAAAAAAAAAAACTATCAAACCAGATGAATAGTTTATATTCACATGGATCCCTGCAATCTTCACTATTAGCTGGAAATTTTTCAACTAGCCCTAATAGAGGTACCTAGGACTCCTTCAAATCTTCCACTAAAACTGTGCAAGATTTTGAAATACAAACCGGTATGAAAAGATATGCTGTTTGCTAACATAAACATACAACTCATCTGCTATCACCTAGCTGAAGCTATTAGATTGCAGTTATTAATTTACTACTCAGCTCATAAATAAGCACAGGCTCCTTTGCTCGGAATATGCAAATCATTAAGGGGAACAGTGACTGCAGGTTTTCCAAACTTCCTCTGAGTAAATTACTTCTCTTGCCCTTTGTCACTGCCCCTGCCTTTCCCTCTGCACATCAATCATCTCCTCTCATTTGCACTGCCATGGGAATGGGGAGAAAGTAGCTTTTTACATTTGTGCCGTCTCAGGGATGTGGGAGCTCAGCTGCAAACAAAGGTGCTCACTCAGCAGGTATGTTGCCTCTTCCACAGATGATGCAGACATTTGTTCTATGTCTTGTTCATTGGATTCCTCTCAGCGTGGCAGTATATTGGAAATATTTATCTCCACCATTACTACACCCCATACAGGTCCACCAGTGGTAACGCACACTGTACCCAGCAGGGTGTTAAAGGCTGTTGTGCTCCAGCTCAAATAGAGGCTGTAGACCAGGGGTCGGCAATCTTTCAGAAGTGGTGTGCCGAGTCTTCATTTATTCACTCGAATTTAAGGTTTCGCGTGCCGGTAATACATTTTAATGTTTTTTAGAAGGTCTCTCCCTACAAGTCTATATATTATATAACTAAACTAGTGTTGTATTGTAAATAAACAAGGTTTTCAAAATATTTAAGAAGTTTCATTTAAAATTAAATTTAAAATGTTGATCTTACGCCGCCAGCCCGCTGCTGGTCTGGGGTTCTGTTGACCTAGGCCAGCAGTGGGCTGAGTGGGGCCTCCGGCCAGGACCTCAGCTGGGAAGGGTCTGGCAGCCAGAACCCCAGACCGGCAGCAGGCTGTGCGGGGCCTGCAGCCGGGACCCCAGACCGACAGTGGGCTGAGCGGCTCAGCCCACTGCCGCTCAGGGGTCCCATCCGCCGGCTCCTGCCAGACGGCATCCCGGCTGCCAGATCCGCTCAGCCCACTGCCGGACTGGGGTCCCAGCCCTCCCCACATACAGTGGGTAACTACCTTCTCCTTGGTTCTGGCCCATTCTCTTCCTCTCTCTGCACTGAGCTGAGGGTGGGAGTGGACCGAGCACAGGGCTGGGGGTGAAGGGTCTGGCCAGGAGCTAAAATGAGGGAAGGGGCTCAGGGTTGGGGCAGGAGGTTTGTGTGTGGAGGCACTTACCTGCTCAGCTCCCATTTGGTGTGAGGGGTGCAGGTGGGAATGTGAGTGGGGGTGCAGGAGCTCCCGTTTGGTCCTCATGGTGGGGGTGGGGATCTGCGGGGTCCATGGGATGGGGGGGGGCTGGGGATGTGCGGGATGCAAGAGTCAGGGCAGAGGGCTGGGGGCATGTGAGGGGAGTGCAGGTGTCAGGGCAGGGGGGCTAGGTATGTGGGGGGGTGTCAGAGTCAGGGCTCGGGTCATGAGGGGGTGAAGGAGTCAGAGGGCTGGGCGGTACAGGGCTCAGGGCAGGGGCCTGGGGTGTGTGTGGAGGTACAGGGCTCAGGGCAGAGGGCTGAGTGACTGCCCCCCCCAGGAGCCCCAACCCCCTCGCTCCTTGTCCCAACTACCCCCTCCTGGGACCCCACCCCCTATCTAAGCCTACCTGCCCCTTGTCCCCTGACTGCCCCCCCCAGGACCCTACCCCCTACCTGTCCCCTGACTGCCCCAACCCTCAGCCACACCCAGACAGACCCCCTGGACTCCCATGCCTATCTAACCACTCCCCACCCCCTGACAGGACCCCCAGAACTCTGGACCCATAAACCCCCCCCGCTCCCTGCCTGCCCTAACCCCTCTCCACACCCCTACCTCCTGACAGCCCCCCCAGAACTCCTGACTCATCCAACCCCCCACAGCTCTTTGTCCCCTGACAACCCCCTCCAGAGACCCCCCTCAACCCTCCTTGCTCCCTGTCCCCTGACTGCCCTGACCCCTAACCCCCCCCACTCCCTAACAGACCCGGGACTCCCATGCACCCCCACTGCTCCCTGACTGCCCCCTCCAGAGACCCCCCGCCTCTAGCCACCCCCCCATCCAACCCACCCTGCTCCCTGTCTGCCCCCGCCTCTTATCCAACCCCCGCCCCCGGACTGTGACGCTCCCTGCTCATCCGGAGTTTTGTCGCTGCTACGCGCGCGCAGCCCCGCCCAGCCCCGGCCCTCAGAGCGCTGTGCGCGCCGCGGCGTTGCTCCGAATAAGCGCGGAACAGTTTTCCCTCCTCACAGAGCCAAACATTGCCCCGCGGGAGCTCGCAGCCCCGGCCCCCAGAGCGCTGCGCGCGCAGTGGCGGGGCTCTGGGGGAAGGCGGGGGAGGGGCTGGCGGCTTGCTGCGCTCGGCGCAAGCTCCGGCCAGGTAGCGCGGACCCTACAGCATGCCACGTCGGCAGGATTTTTAATGGCGCGCTGGAGTCCCGGCAGGCTCCAGCGGGCCATTAAAAATCGGCTCGCGTGCCATGGGTTGCCGACCCCTGCTGTAGACAAACGGAAATTAAGAGCTGGGAGAAGTCCTCCTCCCAGCAATCAGTATCAAGCTTCCTGCACACCTGCTCTTGTATGTGTGTAACCCTTCTGCCCATCTGAGTTGACAGCAACAAGGGCTGGGTTCAGTATCTAGGGGTTCCATTTCAAGAACACAATGCAAAACCAGCTCAAGCCCTACCAAGTGACCTGGGACAATTACATACCACTCCCCAGGCACCTCTAAGAGGCAATACTTCCCCTCTCGCAAGCATGCAGTCTGAGTCTAGCAAAATCCCTTAAGTCAAGGAGGGACACAACGCGGCATTATGTTGACGAAACACCACAAACAGGATTCATAACACAAACCATGAGCAAAAGACCCACCCCCAAGCAAGTTTGGCAGTGTCCTTTTCCCCTCAGGGTCTTAAGTCCAGCAACCAAAAAAATCACCCAAAGTCCCAGAAGTCCAACACCCCAAAAGTCTCTGTCCCTGGTCAGTGCAGCCCCAGAGTTCAAAACTTTATCTGCAGAGTTTTACCTCCCAGCCTGGGTGTAAAGGGGGGGGACGCAGGGGGTGTTAAGGTGCAACTTATGTGGTTCAAGACTAACTGCTCCGCCTCTCTGTGGGGTTCTCCTGCAGCCTTTACTGCGAGCCACTGTGCCAGCCACTCCACCAGCCATCCCATGAGCTGCTCCAGCCATTCCACAAACTGCTCCATTCCACCAGCCATCCCATGAGCTACTTCACGAACTGCTCTGCCAGCCACTCAGCAATATATCTTCAGGCCCCCCCACAGCACTCAGTGATTTCAGCTCTTAGTAATTTTAGCTCTTTAGTGATTTCAGCTTGTAGTAGGGGAGCCTCATTGCTGGTGCACTATTGGCCCAGAGTGAATTCACTTCAGCAATCTGTAACTAGACTCCTAATGGAATCAAAAAATTAGCTCTAATATTCCACAGTGGAGAGGAGACAGTGCAATTGGTGTTTCAGGCCCTCAAAAGGGCTCCATCTCTGCAGATGTAAATGCCTGTCCCCAGTCTCTCACAATTCACTGGGTTTTGGAACCCATGCCCCTTGTCTAGCAACTGCTACTTAGTTGATGGTGAGTCTCTCTGTCATAAAACAGTTCCACTGTCCTTGATTCACATAATCAGGGTAACAACACTTTATTCTTCCTTCCCCAATAACGGAGAAACTGAGGATCCCACAGCAGCCAAAGTGACCATTTGGGCTGCTGTGGGTTCATGCTAAGTGGGGTTTGTGTGCCTATGCAAACAAGATCAGCCCTGAAGTTCTTTTCCACAACTCGCCACAATTCACGACCAGATGTCAGGGTAGAGCTCATCCTGACTCTGCTTACATCTGCAAGTGGACACAGTATAAAGGGCAGTAGGGTGGGAACAGAGAATGGTTGGGTCTAAGGAAACATGAGATTATTAAGCATAATCCTTCCCATGTTAATGACACACTGATATGGGTGTCCTCCCCTTTTAGGCCTGACTCCCAGTGACAGACGGGGTAGTTTGGCACTGTCATAACCTAAGGCACCTCATGTATGCAGTGCAGGATGAAGAACCATAACCTCAGCTTGTTATACCTGTTGTAATTTCTTTTCTTTTAAGGCTCTTATTGAGAAGATACCATAAAACTGCAAGTGCTTCCATCCCATTACACAGAAGAAAGTGAATGCCATTTGCATGTCTTGTCTATTTAGACTGTCAGCTGATATGGGTAAGGACTGTCTCCAGGAGTGTCACCAGCTTTTTTGCTGCCCTAGGTGGCGGAAGATCCCAGCCCCGAAATGCCACCCCCAACAGAGGCGGTGGAAGGTCTGGCCACTGCGGTCACCATCCCCCAAATGTTAGTGCCCTAGGCAACCGCCTAGGTCACCTAATGGGTTGCCCTGGCCCTGACTGTCTCTTGCTATCTATATGTACAACCCCTAGCACAATAGGGTCCTGATCTCTAATAGCAATAACAGTTATGAAATATGGCCCAGCAGCTTCCCATTTTAAAAATCCCTTTGTTTGTGTAGAAAAAGATGCTAATGGGGGAGACAAGGCTGAATTTTAAAAATGCCCATTCACGGTGGCACCAACCTGAAGATTTGGGAGGAAATGGATCAGTGGCAGGTGCCGCTGAAAAAATAAGTTAAAGCTTTAACTACAGATGAGCTTCAAGACCTAAAACATCCACAGCAGCATTAGTCACTCTTCCATCAGACACTGAGAATGAGTTGCTAATAGTTTCCTGCTCTCTGCTAAGCAAACAGCTGCTTAAATCACATTAAGAGGCCAGTATACACGACTGTATTTACTTTATTACAAGATGTGTCTGTAATCTCACAATGAATCATGATAACTTTATCTATAATTATAAAAACCCAGCTCCGGATTGTTGTGCTTGGAGTGACAGCATTAGACAAGAGACAAGAGAGTGGAGTTCAATCCACATATGCAAGATGGAGCAGGAAAAGTCTGGTTTATTTCAAAACTCCACCCACACAATACCCCCACTGCAGAGGAATAACAGATTCCAACTGTAGGACAGGATTAGCACTCTTATTGGCTGACTAGGGAAGCTTACTTACACCAAGGGCCTGCAGTATAATGAGAAAACAGGACCTGGGCCTGTAGAATGGCCTCACTGGGATGGGGGAGTACACAGTATTGCCAGCCCCAAGTGTCCAAAAGTTACGTCAGTCCCCACAAAAAATTAGATTGCCTTAAAACTCATGAGATGATTTTTAATCATGAATTTGGGGTTCTTTTTCTTTGCTAGCAGGTTACAGAACCTTTTTTAGGACACTTACTTTGCAGTTTCAAGATGCAAACATGAGGGCTAGAAACATACTTTTCTTTTAGATTCTCATGTAATCTCTTGATTCCAGCAGCTGGGGCTTTAATAAAATAAACACCAAATATTGTGTGGCCCATGCTAAAATTGCAAGAGCTGGCAACAATAAGCACGTCAAGGAGCTACTACACTTTCCACCTGTCCTCGCCCAATCCAGTTCCATTTGCTTTTATTCCCTTCCACCAGCCTAAGTGGAAGAGAGAATCAGACTCTCCATTATTTCTTCTGATTACATATCCCTGCTACCTAACAAGGGACTGGCCATTTTGTAGACTGCCTCCTGCATTGGCCCTCTGGCGTCTCCCCACATGCACCTTCGAATCTTCCCTCTCTCAAACTACCTTATTGATTTGCGATATGGAGATGGAGGAAATCCTCATCTGTGCAATATTGCTATACGTAGCTGACTCTTCTGTATTCAATCCTTTGGTTCGTCCATGGGAAGAAGTAGGGTCATGATTGCACAAACCTTTGAAGTTCAAAGCTGATTTGAACATGTGCTGAAATACAGCATCATTAGAGCATTTATATCATAAGTGAAGGGGATTAGCTATTGAAAGGAAGTCTGTTTCAATGTTTACTTCCACTTTTGGTAATGTACAGAAAAAATTGACACATGAAAACACCAGATGTGACTACCAGCTATCAGCAAGAAGATGGCATTGTGCTTGGATCAAATTTGCCTGTTATTTTGGGAATTCCTGTGCCGTCTTTTTCCGCTTAGACCTGTTTAGATATTTATGTCTGGGACCCGCATGGTAAAATTATTTATTGAGAACTAGGAAAACACATCTGAGTTTCTCGTTGAGACTTCACTTTAGTATGATTGTATTGCTTCTCTTACACAGTTGCAGGGCAGAGCCAAAAGAACAACATAAATTCTACTTGGTACCCTTCAGTTCATGTTCAAAGTATTTGGCACACATGATCTATGCACTAAGGTGATACTCTAGCAGAGACAAATTATGTCAAGACATCTGAAAGTCATCATTTCTGTGCACATGCACGCATTTTAAAAGAAAATCTACAAGAGGATCAAAAACAAGATTAAACCACATCT
The DNA here is from genome assembly GCF_007399415.2 of Gopherus evgoodei. Taxonomy (NCBI): domain Eukaryota; kingdom Metazoa; phylum Chordata; order Testudines; family Testudinidae; genus Gopherus; species Gopherus evgoodei. The sequence goes on from NC_044328.1 coordinate 119,460,982, forward strand.
GTTTGGGTTTAAGCTACATTGTCTATAGAGTTCAAAGTTGTTTCCTTTTGTCTAAAAAAAATAAAAAAAACCAAAACCCTTCCCAGCTGGTTTTTATCTTAAATTCCTCACCACTATCGAAGAAGTGTTTTCATTGGCCAACCAATGTTTTTTCTAAAACTTGAGCTAGTTAGGAAAAAGAGCTAAGTAAGAAAATATGCTTTATTCATCAAAAGTCTATCCTCTGTGCCTTTCCCTGGTGCACAGAGAAAACTAACAGAGAGACTTCATCAGGTTCTAATGGGAGCAGTGTATCTACTGTGTGTCATCATCCCATAAATTAGGGCTTTGGTCATTTTACACAAGTTATTGACTACAACTGATACTGAAAAACATGAAAAAGAGAATAAATTGGAAGAGGCACAAATTATATAATAAATGAATACAGTCAAATGCAACGCATGGGAAAGAAAACTGTTTTGAAAGCTGCCATCAATCAGTAAACAGATTTGTTTTGTATAAATGCATGTCATTCGCTATATTGCTCTAACAACATGCTATAGCAATCACTGACTATATATATATATCTCACACTACATGACGAAGACCCAACATTTTATGTTTTTAAAAAAGGGAATGATAAATGGTAAAACAAGAACTCTTCAATCACCGTGACAATTCTCTGTATTAGAATGGAATTTAAGACAGAAATATGAAATGAAATCAAGGGAATATATGTGACCACTCTACACCAAGTGATTGTTTTTCATGTTTTTCTTTTTACACTCTACTTATTATCAAAATCAACATTATTACATAATATCATTTTCAATAACTTCAGATGTCATATAAGGGCATGTTCCGACTTCCAAAACCTCTTTTTGACTTCAGTGCGAGTTGGCTCAAGCATGTTGTGAACTATGTAATCTCTCCCTTAAACAATCACAGCCTTGCTTATTAATCCTATCGAGATGTGTTAATATATAGCAGAGTCAATTTTCCATTTGACTTTAAGGAGAAATTCTTACATATTTAAAGTTAAGCATGTGCGTAAGTGCTTGGCTGGATCAGGGCCAGAAACTTCAGGATCTTGCATAGTTGTTAATTTAATTAATTAATTAATAATTTCTGTGTCCATAAGAATGAATTTGGTTGAATTTTAAAAAAACACACACACAAATTCTCAACACATAAGAAATATGTATGTCATTTGCGTTGAATATACATTTATCACTGGTAATTTGTTTTCCTTTTTAATGTTAGTCATAAGACACACAATTATGTAATGATATTAATTCATTACAGCACTGAATATATTAAATTTTGAAGCTTGAAAAGATATGCAAATCCACCAAAGGCTGCACATCACCATAAATAGGGGGAAGTTTATAAGATTGCAAAAGCAGAGAAAATGGTAAGAGTTCATTCCGAATTTTTTAATGAACTCTTTACACAATTTTCAATATAATTGTAATCATAATTAGAAATACATCCTCAATGCTGTGTTATGCACTGTAAACCTACCAGGCCACGTTAACCAGCCAAGGATGATACACAAACTCAGTTCATCTTTGGGAGCAGAGAGGTCAAGCCCTGCAGAAAAGTTACCAATACCATTCATTTTGGAGATAAGCTCATATTATGCACTTCCTATTCTGAGTAGTTGTGTTAGTTCTGCAAAAAAAATGAAGAACAGTTTTAACAAGCAAAAAAGAGCTTTTGGGGTTGAGGGCGTGAATTTCACCACCCACAAAACTGAAATATGTGCATCAAAATGGGCATACATGCAACTGTGGAGCTATTGTCCTCTTTCCCCTCATTTAAGGAACTTCAAGGAAAACAAATAGAGTTGCAGTAGAAGTAAAGACAAAGGCAGATCCTGCACTGCATGGTGTACTATGTGGATGATTTACTAATGCCTTTCTTCAGAACAGCATCCCCCTCGGAAAGCACTTGACCTCAAGCTTAAACATTTTTAAGTGCTTCCCTGAATCAGGGCCTAAGTTCCACTCAATAAAAATTGTGCTTTGGCATTAAATAATGAAATAATCATAAACCAGTCTTGTGGTCTATTTACAAACTCCAAACCCCACCTCCCCACAGTGGACAGAAAGATAAGTAAATGGGCTGGAATAAAATGATTCAAACAAGGAGGACTTCCTTTACAATGAGCCATGTAAAGCCACAGAGAATCCCCTATGGACATCCTCATGATGGGGGTTTCATAGTCAAGGTTCTATCTCAGGACTAACCCTTGAACAATTCAGGATTGACCCTCAGAACAAGGATAACCTAACCTATTTCAATTGCCATGATAGGGCATAGAAAAATAATAGTCCTGAAAGTACCCGGCACCTAGATTATTAAGCAGCTGCCATAGCACGTTCAATTCTTGAAGACAGTAAGCTCTTTGGGGCTGGGCATGTCACTTGGTTTCTGTGGGCCTGCCCGTAGGGTAAGGTACTACACAACAAGAAGAAAGATGGCAGAACTAGGCACTGTCTTTGCAGCTTGTTCACTAACAGATCACAACATTTTCCAATATATTCATTATTCAATATTCACAGATTTTTATAGCAAATAATTCTTGGTCTACAGATTTTCTTAATTGCCCATGTACAACTTGCAATTTACACAGTAATGTATGTAACTATGTTATTGTAACTTATAAACCATATGTAGCTAACTTTTCTAACTAACACTATACACATTTGGCACTCAATATTCGACTGTAATATTATGCATTTGCAAGTTGCATATTACAATATGTGGTATAACCACATAAAACATCCAGTTTGGAAACAGGAACCAGTTCAGCTACTTTATGTAATTAATCAATACCACACAAAGTGCAAATCACAAATCGGGGGGAGGGATAGCTCAGTGGTTTGAGCATTGGCTTGCTAAACCCAAGGTTGTGAGGTCAATCCTTGAAAGGAACATTTAGAGAACTGGGGTAAAAATCTGTCTGGGGATTAGTCCTGCTTTGAGCAGGGGGGTGGACGAGATGACCTCCTGAGGTCCCTTCCAACCCTAATATTCTATTAAATCAATAATTTAATTTTACAAATAAATATACAATTTGAATTTGGCTTTCGGTGACTATTTGAGGACTAGAGCCAAAAATGTGCATACCATGGCTGTTCATACTAATAAAGTTCAAAGGGTAAAAAAAAAATTAAAGCACATGTATAAAAAAGTCCTACTGGGACTCACGCTCCTTAGTCACTTAGATGCCAATGGTAATTTTACCCAAAACCCCAAAGAGTTCCAGAATGGCAACCCAAATAACTCATATACAGAGTTATTTGGGAAAAAATGGTGTAGTAATTTCTACGATATTTCTCCTTCCCATATTTTTCCATTGAAATTCCAAAATTTGAAATGTTTTGAGACACCTTAGACACTAGCACGGATGACCCAAAAATAACATTTAAATCTGAACAAATATTTGTAGAAACTTTTCCCAGTTTTCCCAGCCATATCTGTAACATTCACTTCTCTTCAAAAGCTAACATTTCAAAGTAGCCTCTAAAAGTGTGCTCTTTATTTCTGTGTAAACAGAATAGTTAGTGTTGCTACTCAGTCTGGGAGCATAAGTTTAGACACCACTTTGGAAAGTTTGGCTAAGACTAAATCTGAGGAGCAGAAAATAAGTTATTACTGGGCTCTCCAGAGAGGGAAATGTTCAGGGCTGGTAATAAATCAAAATGGAGAACAATGAGGAAATGAGCTGCCAATTCAGCTGACCAATTCCTGGCACAGAATGGTGATTAAAGCCCCCAAATCATCATCATTACCAGAAGCGTTTCACTTTTTCCAGATTGCTGTAGTATGCATCCAAAGCTACTTTCTATCTTTATACTAAAAATGAGCTATGTAGCTAGCTGGAGACGTGAGATATTGGATCTAGGGCAGAGCTTTCATAAGCACCTAAGCCCCAGATCCTCAAAGGTATTTAGGCACTTAATTCCCATTGACTTAAATCAATGGGAGTTAGGTGCCTCAAACCTTTGAGGATTTGAACCTAAATGACTTAGGAGTCTCAGTCCCATTTTCAACAGTGATTTTCAGTGACCCTTAGGCTATGTCTATATTGTATCATGGTATGGTCTACATGAGTGGCAACTGCAGAGCGCACCAAGGAGTTACACTTTAAATGCTCCATGTGGATGCCGCTGGCACTAACTAAACCCCAGTCCTAAACCCTGTAAGATAGCTGTTATTATCCTCATTTTATAGGTGAGGGGAATGTTTTACATATAATGGAAGTGATTTGCCAAAGGTCACAGAGCAAGTCAGTGATAGGACTGGGATTAGAACTCAAGAGATCCTGGTTTCCTGTCCTAGGCTCTGCACTGTACATTCTGCTATCTTGAAGCAGTTGGATCTGTTTTGAATTGTGGCTTGAGGAGCCCACAGTGGCCCATAAGAGGTGGTCATACGTAGGCAGGAAGGAGGAGGGAGCTGGAAGGAGAACTGTACATTACTTATTCAGGACTCATCAAAAACAAGCGCTGGCCACATATAAGGGCTAAATTACAACTCTGAGAGTTAGTGACATGTGCATTTTGCAGAGGTAGAACCTGAGGGTTGATGAAGGGATGTGCAGGTTGGGCTAGGCACCAACCACAACCCCAACGCTCCCAGCCACAACCCCATTTGGGTTGTTGGTTGCTGCCAGCAGCACTAGCAGGCCTCCCATCTATTTAGACCAGGCCGTGAAGGACTGCAAACAGTTATTTCCTTCTGCACAGGTGTGGGAAAGATGGGAGAAGGTGCTTCCTGCTCCCTCACCAGGCCCCTGAGCAGCAAACAGAGGGACAGCCATGTCTTGGCCTGAAGGCTGGGAGACAAACCAGCAAACATTGGTCAGTTCAAAAGTAATATAGTCACTGCCCACAATTTATGTGCCCAGAGCCTTCCCCAAAAGGTGAGCTGAGGACAGAGAGTGAGCAATAAAGATCTGGCTCTGCTCGCTGTATGTAAGAACTCCCTTCAATGTTATTTCGGGTTTTTTTTCTTTTATACCAATACATCCTTTGTAATTTTGAAGATGGACAGACACAAATTGTGGGGTTTTGAGGTTTCTGATGAATAACAGCACGAGGGCCCATCCAAGTGATTTGAATTTCAAATTTGTGGAGGAGCTGGACGGAAGCCCTCAGAGACTTGCGGTTGATAACTGCCAGCGCAGCAAATATTAGGGCAGTCACTTTTTAACTACTTTTCGCCCAGTAGCCGACACAGAGACCTTCTCTTGTCAAAACGGAGAGTTTTCATTACAGTAAAATCTCTTCCACTCCTTCAGTGCAGCCCATACTAATCATCTTCTACAAAAGCTAATGATCTGCAAGACCAACGCTTGCAGAAATCCACACAAACTTGTTAAGAATGTTTACACTATTCATGCCAAGCAGGGACAAAACAGAGAGGGACGGGACCAGATTCTCTTTATGCCAATCAGCTGGTAACAAAGGACCAGATACTGGCTCTATCTGACTAGCTGAAAGATCCCCCAGCAGTGGGAGTTAGCAAGGATGTAAAGTCACTACAGTTGGCTCTCAGGCCTGACCACTGCACTGGGGGCTTGCCAGAGTGGAAGGGTATGGGAAGGTGCCATTATGTTCCTCCACTTGTAAACTGGTAGACAGTCCCTTGGAGACCATTGCCAGGTGGCATAGCTTAGAGCAACCCTTAGCCTCTACCCTAACCTACACTGGGGATAGGACTGGAGCGGAATAGCACAAAGAATCAGGACAACATAACCAGCTCCCTGAAGGTCTCTCCTCCACACTCTTCTGCACCAAAGAGATATCCGTGCAGGAAAGAACCCTAACCCTAGCTCCCAAGTGCCGTACCCATAGGAACCCTAACCTTAACTCCAAGTGCCCTACCCATAAGAACCCTAACCCTAGCTCCAAGTGCCCTACTGTTAGGAACCCTAACCCTAGAGTGGGAAGCCCTACCCATAAGAACCCTAATCCTAGCTGCAAGTGCCCTATCCATAGGAACCCTAATCCTAAGGCGGGGCACCCTACCCATAGGAACGCTAACCCTATCTCCAAGTGCCCTACCCATAGGAACCCTTAGAAACTCTTTTTTATTGCCCTGGTAGAAATAATCTACTGAAAAGAACAATTCTGTCCTCTCTTAGCCCTTACTGGATTTTTTTTACTACTTCTGCTGTGGTCCCCTTTCCTCTTTTATCCCTTCCTTTAGGTACAGTATTTGCATTATTAGTCGAAGCACTTTGCTCAAGCTCATAGAAAGCAGGAATTTTAGATAACTCTACAGTTTTCCAAGTTAAATCCAGATGAAATGGTTAGTAGCTATCCCAGTGCCCAGTGAGAACAACTACATGGCTTAGTAACCCTAATTGGTTTGAGTCCTGGCTACCTAAGAGACCTTATCTCTCTTCACGTGATACCATGGCTGTAGCAATGAGCCAAGACATTCCAGCTAACAGGCCCCTAGTCAAAATGGAAGTGAGTTGGTAGCAGCTGAGTGATGCATCTTTGAACCTGTAAATTACGCCTTGTCTTCAGGTGACAAAGTCTGGCATTCTTATAGGCTTTCCTTGAAGGTCAGTGTTTGGGAGATACTTGAGGGGAAATTGTATTTGAGATGGGTTGGTTGCCCTATTCCACTCCAAGCACAAGGCACACTTCTTGCACCCGCCTTCTCCAATATCAACACAAAGCTGCATGGATATTGGGAAAAAAAAAATCACCCAACCCAAAACTCTACTGAAACTAACACTCCACTGCACACACAATCCTTGCCACAGGGACAGGATGAGAGAAAGAACCAACTATACATGACAGATGTTAGTCACGTCACTTAATGCACTCTTGGAAGGCGCTCAGGCCTTCCATTAACACAGAAATATTTAGGCTCTTAACTTACACTGAAATCACTGGACTTTAGGAACCTAAAAACCTTTGTGGACCTGGACCTTAGATAATATGTGGATGTGAATGGCAAAAGCACTTATATAGAATAAAATAGAAGATGACATTAAGTCCCCTCCAGCACGCAGTTCTGAGCTATCTGAGCTTCTGTGTTTATTTTCAACCATAAGAATACCAAAAAATATGAAAACTTAACCAAACATGATTATAGCGCCTAACAGCACACTGGCTTCAGTGATATTCCTGTGTATTATATAAACTCTGAAGCTATATTCATGGGATACCATCACAGCCATTCTTTACTACTTTATTAACTGAGTGCCTTGCATAATGACAGGTTTCAGAGTAGCAGCCGTGTTAGTCTGTATCCACAAAAAGAACAGGAGCACTTGTGGCACCTTAGAGATTAACACATTTATTTGAGCATAAACCTTCAAGGGCTACAGCCCACTTCATCGGATGCATGCAGTGGAAAATACAGTAGGAAGATATATATATACACACACACAAAGAACATAAAACATTGCAATATTACAACAAAAAAACTTCAAAAACAGACTCCAACGACAGACTGCTGAATGGGAATTAATTTGCAAAATGGACACCATTAAATTAGACTTGAATAAAGACTGGGAGTGGATGGGTCATTACACAAAGTAAAACTATTTCCCCATTTTATTCCCACCCCACCCACCCCCCTCTACCCCACTGTTCCTCACACCTTGTCAACTGCTGCAAATGGACCATTTTGATTACCACTACAAAAAAATTTTTTCTCTCCTGCTGGTATTAGCTCACCTTAACTGATCACTCTCCTTATAGTGTGTATGGTAGAAAGGTTATGCTCAAATAAATTTGTTAGTCTCTGAGATGCCACAAGTACTTCTGTTCTTTTTACTAATTGCATGTTACTTTACTTATTGAGCCTGCAGAGCATCACTCAATGGAAGAACATTGTCTTTGTAAAAGGTTCATTCGCTGTTGGAGAGCCCCATTGTGGCCACTGGGCACTAGCTTCTTTCAGGCCAGACACCTTCCTTCCAATGGGTGCTCACACTGCATTCCTGCTTGCTCACCAAGACTCACAGTGCGCCCTCTTTGTGACTCAGGAAACCAAGGGTGAAATTCTGGCCCTGGGAGCCTGGGAATTTTGCCATTGGCTTCAGTGAAGTCAGGATTTCTCTCTTGGATTCCATTCCCAGCTCTGCCATTGATCTTCAGTGAGACCTTGGACAAGTGAGTTCATCTCACTGTACCTTCATTTCCCAGTCCACCCTTTGTCTTGTCTACTTAGGTCATAAGCTCTTCAAGACAGGGACTGTATCACTGTGTGTATGTCTAGTGCCTAGTCCAATGAAGGATCAGTTTTGGTTAGTTTCCCTAGGTGCTACTGTGATACAAATAATAAATAATGAGTGATGCATGCACCACAAAATTAATTACTCCACCTGATGTCAGCTCCTTAATTCTTCCCTGTTTCTTGCTCCTGGTGTTGAAGACTGATTAACATACACTGTACTAGCTTTGCTCACCTCAGAAGCCTGACAAATAGAGGATGCCAAATTAATTTTCATCTACTCTTTTTGTGGTTCTTCACATGGAAAAGCATTGTTTTAAAGCTTTGAATTTGCATTGTGCTGGTGCAAGTAAAATATGCACATTCTCTCTACATGCACCATATGGAAACAGGGTTAAATCTGTCTCAGCCTGCCAACGTTTTAAATTTATGGAACCAAAAATCCTTCAGGGAATGTCATAAATTCACATACATTCTCAAATGCTAATGCTTGCACAGGGACATTTAGATTAGCAGATAAATGTATGAAAATACATATGTACAGTCATGTCTTCTGTGTCTTTGTATAGATGGAGGCAAATGTGATTCAGTGTTTTTCATGTCAATGTCATTCAAGGCAGAGTCAGGTCAGGAGAGCCTGACTCCATTGCACACTGTAACTTCACTTTTACTCAGAACATGTCTCCTTTTGAGAGCCTGTTAACACCAAGACTAATGTCATGTTCAATCCATCAAAGAACTCTACCTAAAATGTGGGGAAATCCACTCCATGCCGAGTTAGACATCCAACCCCAAACATTCCTCATGCATATAGCATGCTGAAATATAGACCCAAGAAATATCAGCTAAGACTTTGTCTGTACTAGAAATATGCACCATTTAAAAGACAATCCATTTAAATTCAGTTAAAGCCCTTGTATAGATGCACTTAACCTAGTTTAATCCTTGCTTATATAAATTTAGCTTAATTCTGCAACCTAGTGGTGCAAGCTAAACTGCTCGTGGAAGGGTTAAACGGGGTTAAGTGCATATATATTCGTGATTTACAATAGTTTGCAGACTGATTTTTAAATTGATTTACTTAAACTGATCCACTTCTTTAAGCCAATTGCAAATGTGTGAGTGAGACAGACAGACAGACATCAGAAAGTATAACATTAATAGGGTTAACATCTGATTTTTGGAAAAACAAAATGTTGAACGGTCCCTGTCATTATCCAGAGCAGTTCACTACATCATATATAATGCTTGGACAGTGTGGAACCCTGTTACTGAGCACAGAGTGTGAGTTGTGGAATTTCCTTGTAGTACTAATTAGATAATCTTTAAGATTTCTTAATGATACAAACAATTTTAACTGATGTGTTACTGCCAAATAACCAGTAGGTGGTAGTATTACATCCACCTTCTATTTAACACACAGCAGAGTTTAGAAGGCTAGCAGCTGCCAGCAGAAAATGTAGTGTTAATATTGACAAATTACACATCAGCTGCTTAATTAGCCAGCATAGCCAGCATGCGTATTGTGATTTTGTCCTTTGACAGCTTGATAAAGACAAAATCTTTTAATACCATGTTAACCAATTTATTGCAGAAAACAATAGTGCTAATGCAATATTGAAGAGGTAGGAACAAACATCCAGTTTAACAGGCTTTTGCCGTGATGTACACTCAGGCCAAATTCTATCCTTAGTTATACCATTGCAAACCATTCACTGTAATCAGGGTGCATAGGCTTAATTCAAATGAGAATGTGGCTCTAAAGGGCTTGATCCTGCAAAGCACTCTGGCCAGAGCCAGCAAAAAGACTTAAGCACATGTCTAATGTTAAGCCTGTGAGCAGTCCCACCTAAGTCACTGTTGAAAATGAGACTTGGGGTGTGTGATGGGTGCACTTGCCCTGCACTGGATGGGGAAGGGTTAACCCTATATTGCAGATTGAGGAAGCCACTCCCCCTTTACTCTACTGGGCATGCTCCAGGTGCACTGGTATAAAAGGCAGAAGCTCAGCTTGGTTGGGGCTGATTTCCAGGGAGGATGGACATTGGGAGGAAGGACGTGCTCTGTTGGCCCCAGCCAAAGATCAGCCAAGGCCGTGGAGGCTGGAGACGCTATAACCCAAGTAGATGCTAAGATACTGAGACCCCCGCTGCGTCAGGAGTTGCAAGGGACAACACAGACTGGGGAACTTGGAGACAGCAGAGACACCCAGACCACAGTCACAGGAACTATGGTAGGAAGCAGACCAGGAGACTTAGATAGTGGCCCAGTTGGTGAAGCGGAGTTGTGAGTCAGTGTGTTTTAGTTGGAACCCCCTTGCTGACACATGCCCCTGGCACTACCATGGCCCTGGGCTGGGGTCCAGTCGAGAGGGAGGGCCTGGACCCCCCTACCCGGGCCACCATCCTCCTCTTTGTATGTGGTGGCCCCCTTCCGGACTGACTTTGGCCACTAGACCTCACTGCCCAGCCAAGAAGGTCATACCTATGGACTTTGGCTGCTAGGCCTTACATCCCCACTAATGGGAGCAAATC